>NW_006408536.1:28557422-28570969 GCF_000296735.1 Chrysochloris asiatica
TAACGTAAGAGACTGTTGGGTTTCACCCTCCAACTGCTACCTAGATACCGGGAGTGGGCTTAAAGGAAATGAGGTCTGGATGACCTTTACTGAGCTGATGAGAAACTGTTTGCTCCTTACAAGGTGGGAGGTAGAAGAGGGCTCTGCTTAAGCTTGTTGGTAGCTGCCTTGGTGCTGACCCCGACTCTTGGTGACAACAGGACAAAATATTACCTTGTCTTGTACCATTCCTGTCGTTGTTTGTGGATCAGACTATTGTGGTCCATAGTGGTCTTATTGGCAGATTTTCAGAAGTAGATGACTGGACTTCCTAGTCTGTCTTAGTTTGGAGGTTCCGCTAAAACCCGCCCAGCACCCTAGCAACTTGTGCTCGAGGTGCATCCAGGAAAAGAACCCGTGTCTTCCACATATTGTTGCTGTAAAGTAGTGTCGAGTAGGTTCCGACACATGGTGACTCTGTATAGAGTCTGAGGGTTGATCTTGTGGTTAGCAGTTCAGTGCTTATCCTACAGCTCCACACCAGGATTCCAGGGGGTAAGAATTCTACCAGAGATCCAGTGGCATTTATCACATTCACCATGGTGTGTAGCCACCACTGCTGTTTGTTTGCAAAATGTTGTCTGCACCTCTTCACAGTAAGTCCCATTGTCCCCTTACCCAGTCCCCGGTGTCTCGCTGGCTTTTGGAGATGTGGCACAAACCCAGACCCTCTGATCATCAGACACTCTCCATAGAAGGGTGCCCTTTAAGGAACATGCTGGATGGACTACAACTCTACCGGCTGTTCTCCAGTGAGCACAGGGAAACCTGTCCATTTCCAGTTTCTGATTCCCAACATCCGACTGCATTGACAAGCTGATTTTTCCTGATGGCTTAAAAGTGACTGATGGAGGTTGGGGGCAGGGACTCTCTGGAAGCTCAGCTAACTCTTGCCCAAGGGGACTCTGCCCCACTGCTCATCTTGTTTGCAGAGTGAGATGCAGGCTCCATTTTAATAGGGAAGTTCACAATGTTTGCCAAACCCTAAGGCAGCCAGGAGAGCTCCTCCCGGCTAGGGTGGTGTTTTACTGAAAGTACACTGGAAGTTCTTAAATACATTTTGTCATTGTTGTTGTTAGGTGCCTTTGAATAAGTTTCAGCACCGAGTGACCCCTTGTGTAGTAGCATGGAACTCCTGAGTCAGCCTCACAACCACTGCTCTGCTTGACTGCTTCTCCGTGAGAGGCTTCTTCCTTTTCTCTGACTCTCTACTTGACCAACGTTGTTGTTGTTGTTATGTGCCGTGGAGTCAATTCCGACTCATAGCGACCCTGTACAGGGTCTCTGAGGCTGTAAATCTTTACGGGAGCAGAAAGACTCATCTTTCCCCCGCGGAACAGTGGGTAGTTTCGAACTGCTGAACCTGAGGTTAGCAGCCCGATTTGTAGCCAATACACTACCAGAGGTCCTTAGGAACTGGTAGAACAGTTCATGTCCAAAGTATGTGAAACAAAGTCTCCCCACCCTCGCATCTAAGGAGCATTCTGGCTGTACGTCTCCACGCAGATACGTTCGTTCTTTTGGCAGTCAGTATTCTTCACTAAAGGAACTCTGGTAGCGTAGCAGTTATGAATCAGGTTGCGAGCTGCAAGGTCAGCAGTTCGAAACTACCAGCTGTTCCATGGGAGAAAGATGAGGCGTTCTGCTCCCGTAAAGATTTACAGCCTAGGAAACCCTGTACAGGGTTCCTATGAGTCAGAACCAACTCCACGGCACACAACAACAATAACAACATTTTTCACTAACACTGTAATATAAGTGCATCCTTTCTTGTCTGATCTTTCTTACTCATTGTTTAGTTTTCACATACAAATAAAGTAATTGAATTTACCATAGCTTGGGTCAGGTGCATCTTTGTCCTCAAAATGACATCTTTGCTCATTAACACTTTAAAGAAGATTTGCCCAACCCAATACATTGATTTCTTAATTGTTGTTTCCGTAAGTGTTGATTGTGGATTCAAATAATATGAAATCTTTGGCAACATCTGTCTTTTCTCCTTTTGTCCTGATGCTGTTTCCTGGTCCAGTTGTGAGAGTTTCTGTTTTCTTTATGTTGAGGTTTCATCCATATTGAAGGCTCTAATCATTGATCTTCATCAGTTAGTGCTTCAAACCCTCTTCACTTTTGGAAATCAAAGTTGTGTCATCTGCCATTCATAGGTAGTTAACGAGCCTTCCTCCAATCCTGATGCCATGGTCTTCTTCATATAGTTCAGCTTCTTGAAGCATTCTCGGCTCATACAGATTGGATAAGAATGTTGAAAAGATACAACCCAGGGACACACCTTTCCTGATTTTAAACCACGTAGTATTCCCGTGTTCTATTCAAACAACTGCATCTAGGTCTGTGGACAGGTTCTTCATAATTAAGTGTTCTTGAATTCCCATTTACAGTGTGATCCATAGCTTGTTATGATCCACACAGTCAAATGCCTTTGCATAGTCAATGAAACACAGGTAAACATCCTGCCAGTATTCTGTGCTTTTAGCCAAGATCCTTCAGATGTCAGCAGTGATATCCCTCTGTCCACATCCTTTTCTGAATCCTGCTTAAGTTTCTGGCAGCTTCCTGTTGATGGACTGCTGCAACTGTTTTCAATTATCTTCAGCAAAATTTACTTGTGGGTGTTATTAATGATATTGCTTGATAATTTCTTCATTCTGTTGACTCACCTTTCTTTGGAATGGGTCCATTTAAATAAGTAAGGACTTGAAAGAGAAGAGAAAGGCAGTTTGCTCATTAGGGTTTGACCCCACTAGGCCTTGAGAAGAGAATTTGTTTCTTTTTGTTCAGTCCAGCTACCAAAGGAGGGGGTGAGGGAGGTAAGTCTGCAAATGGGGGCTGCAGAGGGCTAGGGAAGCAGAATATATATGGGGGTAGTCCTCTCTGTCCGTCTTACTTGTACCCACACCTAGGCCACACATACCTGGATACCTGCCTACCAGTTTGTTTTTGTTAAGTGCTGTCGTCGAGTCAGTTCCGACTCATAGAGACCTTGTATAGGGCTTTCTGAGGAGCAGTTGGTGGGTTTGAGCTACCAGCCTTATGGTTTAAACTGACTTTACGTTCCAGTGCGTATCCTACAGTACCAAACCATGTCTACCTGTTGGTGGTGGTTATGTGCCTTGGAGTCGGTTCTGACACATAGTGACCCTATACAGGGTTTCCGAGGCTGTAAATCTTTACAGGAGCAGAAAGCCTCATCTTTCTCCCGCGGAACAGCTGGTAGTTTTGAACCTTAAGGGTCACAGCCCAATTCATAACCTCTGTGTTACCAGAGCTCCTTAGGTCTTTAAGAGGTCCTAAAAAAGCAGACAAACAAACAAACAAAGCCAGAACAAATTTATACTAATTGGTATAATGTGTGTCAGAGTGCAACTGTGGTTTTGCAGCGCTAATTTTTTGGGAGTGGAATGCCAGGCTTTTCCAACATGGTGCCTCTGGGTGGATGCTAATATAGAGGAGAAAAGACATCCCATATTCAAAGATCAATTTTATAAGAGTCTTTATTAAGAGTTAACCAAAAGTAAAGACAAGATGGTTACATCACCTGGGTAAAGGAGCTCATAGATGCCATGATGCGTTTTCCAAAGTTCTGTCTGTGTGGTGACATGATGTAGGGCAAGGAACAAAGCAGTCTCCTCCCATCATCAATGATGATGGCAGCAGCAGCCTTGGGTCACATACGCAGACTATGGAAAACAGGGAGGACTGTCTGAGGCTCTGGGGGTATGAGGCTCAGGTGACCATTATGTTTCTCCAGAAATGTTCTTGCAAGGACTGGCTGGACAAAGTGGCCCCCAAAACCCCTTTTAAATAGACTCTTTTCTAACTGTGGCAGCTCAGCTGTCAGAGGTGCATGAAGTACTCATGAACAGTTGGCATCTGAACACTGTCACCTGGGCACAAGATGGATTTAGACTCAGCTAGGCTGGAGTTGGTTCCAGGCAAAAGACCTCCAGACTTCATGCTCGTCAGCTCCCCCTCAGGGCCCAGCCTGATGACGATCACAAAAGTGACCCAAAACTGGACTTTGCTGAGCATCAAGATGGCAGCTTATGGCAAGCTCTTTCATCAGATACCATCGGGTTCTTCACTAGGCCTTCAAACAGGAGTGCCACCTTCATCAGACTTCCTGTAAAGCTGAGCAGATGCACATTCCCTGACTCAGAGCCATCTCTCTCTTGAGCATACTGACAGTGAAGCAGTATGCAGTGTAAAAATGGTCTTCTTCATGGGGAGGACCTAACATGTGTTGATGTACTGCATGGGCAGCATATTTACTTCTTGAGAAATTATGTAAGTAAACTTTATACAACATTCCATGATTCTAACAGTAATAGCATTAGTAATCTAACAAAAAGGTACAGGGTGTCCTGGTATGGCGCTGTGGGATAAGCACTGGACCACAAGGTCAGTTTGAAATGCCAGATTGGGGTTCAAATACACCAGCCACTCCTCAGAAACCCTATGCAGGGTCACTAGGTTTGGAACCGACTTGGCAACACTTAACAACAACAAAAGGTACAGATTCAGAAATACTAATGAAGATAAACATATGTATATAAAGGAAAACTTTGTGTCTAAGACACACATACTTGTTCACTTATACAAAGTAATAAAACTTAAGTTATGTAACTAAATCACCAAAAAGAACAATGAGATTCAGTCTTAAGGCAGTGATTCCAAGTAATAGCTGTTCACTAAGTCAAACTACTTGTCTTTAGAAACTTAAGACATAAAATGTTGTTGTTAAGTGCCATTGAGTCAGTTCCGATCCATAGCGACTCTGTATAGGGTTTCTGAGGAGCAGCTGGTGAGCTTGAACCACTGACCTTGCAGTTCAAATGGCTTTGCAGTGTGGTACATTAACACACTGCGCCACACCAGGTCTCCTAATACACAAAATGCAACAGTAAAAAATATTAACATAGATAAATATAAAATTTTTACCAGACTATAAACTCATGGTAAGGCAACCTCAAAAGCAATTATTGGTCTTTGGTGCGGTCGAGTTGGTTCTGATCTCCAGTGACCTTCTATTCAACAGAATGCAACGTGGCCTGGTCCTGGACCAACGTCACAATCATTGCTATTCCTAAACCCACTGCTGCTACCACTGTGCCCATCTGTCTCATTGGCGGTCTTCTTCTTTTTCTCTGACCCTTCACTTTACCAAACATGATGTCCTGCAGGGACTGGTCCCTCCTAACAGTACAACTGAAGTATGAGAGACGAAGTCTGGCTATCTTGGTTTCTAAGGACCGTTTTCATTGTACTTCTTCCAATGCAGATTTGCTTGTTCTTTTGGAAGTCCATCGTACATTTAATATTTTTCTCCAACGCCACAACTCCAATGTACTCCAAGTCCAAAAGCTTTAGCTTAGTTGTGTTCTGTTTCTGCTTACTAGGACATTAGTACTTCAAGTCCAAAAGGCATGATTCAGTTCCTTTAGTTCATGACAAATGTGTTTAGAGTTCAAGAGAGTCAACTTTGGTTGGTATGAGCGGAATTCTGAATGAATTTTTCTGATATTTTATCTAATATGTAACATTTTGGCGTTAGTTGAGGTAAGCTTAGTGATCAAATTTTTCTCACCTGAGAAAAATGTTACCAAATCTAAAATTTATTTTAAAGTACACATGACAGGATGAATGTAGGGGGTTTATTTAAAACATTTTAAGTGTTTTTCCTTTGGGCAAACTGAGTCATCTTTTCAGAAGCAGCCATAATGACAAAAGATTTTTTTGTCAGTGCAGCCACACATAACATTCCCTCTCTGATCTTGGATTTCTATAGACATTTTTGATCTCTGTATTGTTATTAAGTGCCGTCAAGTCAGTTCTAGCTCTTAGACCTTGTAGTGGGTTTCTGAGGAGCAGCTAGTGGGTTTAGACTGCCAGTTTTGCAGTTCAAACTGACCTTGCAGTCCAGTGCTTACCCTACAGTGCCACATCAGGAGGACTCCTAAATGATAAAACCATATTGGAGGAACTAATTGGTTTCTTAGGAAAAACAAAACAAAATGACTTGAGCTAAAGTTGGATCTCTTGGGGATCTGGACTCAGAATGTGTAATGAGGGCTGACAATTTGATCATGA
This sequence comes from Chrysochloris asiatica, assembly GCF_000296735.1. NCBI lineage: Eukaryota > Metazoa > Chordata > Mammalia > Afrosoricida > Chrysochloridae > Chrysochloris > Chrysochloris asiatica. Next base: position 28,563,567 of record NW_006408536.1, read on the forward strand.
TTACTTTTATAACATTGTTTTGTAGGATAAATTAAATGATTACTGATATTGTTCTAACTGAATGCTAAATATTGATTTATTTGATTACAGTCTGTTTCTATAGTTTTCTCTCATTGTAGTTCAAATTAGAATGGCACTAATTTCTTTTTAAGACTCAAAGTTTAAAAGGACTAGAGTAGTAATGCTAATAGTACCACACCAATGGTGTAAGATAACTATAAATCTAAACTCTGAAAGACTCTGTGGGATTAAGAAACACTATGAGACGTTGTGTCTACCTACATAGTACTAGTAACAGTTACATCTTATAAATGTGAGCATGAGCACAGAAGCACGTAATAAAACATAAAACTGTTTCCTTGGAGATACTTAGCAAGAAAACTGTCAACTTTAATCTGTAAAATCATAGTGTGAAATTCCACCCTTTTTTAGTCATGGTTGTTATAAATCTTGTTAAGTGTATTAATAAAAGTTTTAATCTGAATTATACATCTAAGCGTATTAGACACTTTAGGAGAAAAATGGTTTCTTATATTTAGAAAAGTAGAACTTTAAAACACTTGGAATATTTTAATATTAAACCCCATTATAGTATTTTAGTATATTCAGTGGCTTGTTACTGTTCTTGATGAAAAGCTTTTTCTTTTTAATCAGCTAGAATTTGTGAGCCCTGTCACCTTCTAGAGCTCTGGATATCTTGATGTAGTTTGGAAAACTCCAAGTTCGAACTATCAGTTCTTTTCATAAGTACAGTATAGGTCATCTTTCTGTTAGAAATCTTTTGTCACATGTTTTAACACATCAGCAGGACATGTTAGTAGAGCAAAAACTTAGCTTAGACAGAAAAACTAAATATGGTTATGATTAATTTATAGCAACCTTTTTAAAGATGGGAATTACAGACTAATGTGAAGTCAAATATAATTAGTTAAATTTTAGCAAGACTGTTAAATGAGAATAATTTTAAATATTATCATGAATCTTTTAAAGAAAGCTTTAGATATAAAGCTTATAATGTTTGAATTAAATTTGTAGGTAAGCAGCTAGATTTAAAAGAAATTATTACAATTAAGTTGGCAATGAAAAGTTTAAACACATTTTGTCAGGTTTTTGTTTTTTTTAAGCTATAGTAAGTAATTTGCTGATAAATAAGCTGAGCATTGTTGTTGTTACTTAATGCAAGGCCCATAAGCTGGTTCCAACTCATAGTGACCCTGTATAGGGTTTCAGAGGAGCAGCTGGTGGTTCGAACCACTGACCTTACGGTTAGCAGTCCAGTGATTATCCTACAGTGCCACACAAAGCTGAGCATTAGCTTCTTAAAAAATATGTGGCTTGGCAAAATCTAATATACCCTTGTCTGTAAGTCAGGCTGTTTAAAGAATGGATTAAACCTATAAATTAATAATGAAAAGAAAATCTTATTTTTATGTCAAGAAACCCAATTCTTTATTTTATACTATGAACATTAAAGCTTCTTAAAAGATCTAAAATTAAACTTCATAAAGAATGATGTAGCTTTGATTATGCCAGATTAACTTTTTTTAAGTTCATTTGTAAACATTGCTTGAATTGCATGTCCTGTAATAAAAACATATACATTAATTCAGGAGACATCAAATGCATATATATCTTTTCTCAGAAAGCAAACACATGTGAATATTAAATTATAATAAATATTTGCTAATTTAACACTATTACTTACTTAAAGATTATTTAAAGATCATGATTTTACTTAGGCACTATAAAGCTTTATCACTGTTGAAATAAAAATGTGTTGAAATATCTCAAGGTTTCTTTTAAACATGAACTTACAGAACTTGTGAAGCCTGCTGTCAGTCAATGTCCTCTCACTGATGGGACCACATGGAGTAAAGCAGGAGAGTTTGTTGGGATCTTTTGTTAAGTGCTGTTGAGTCTGTTCCAACTCACAGCGGCCTGGTGTAGGGTTTCCAAGAAGCAGCTGGTGGGTTAGAACTACTAGCCTTCTGGTGTGCAGTCCAGTGCTGATCCTACAGCGCCACACCAGGAGGCCTTTGGGATCTTTGGTCTGCTAGGAACAGCTGGTGGGCTTGAAATGCTGACCTTGAGGTTAAAAACCCAGTGCTTAACTGAGTCATTAGGGTCCCCTTCAATTCTTCTTATCCTTCTTTAAAACAAAATCTCTGGGTCATATAAATTCAGACTGAGTATTCTCCCAACTGAAGTTTCACAACTAAAGACAAAAAAAATGTAGGCTTGCTAATTGATTTGCATATGTTTTGATTGGCCCAGGTTGCTTGGAAAACAATGGGCAGATAAATTCCTTTAGGGGTTGCTGTTTTTATATCAGGTTAAGGAAAAACAAAAAAACTTTTAAGGTAATTAAATTTTCTCCTGGTGTGGCAGAATAAGCACTAGACTGCTAACCACAGGGTTGGTGGTTCAAACCTACCAACTGCTCCTTGAAAACCCTATACAGGGTCGCTATGGGTTGGAACTGACTCGACGGCACTTAACAACACATATATACACATATATATGAAAGCAGCTACATAATTTTCAAGCTGTTTTACTTAGGTTAACCCATTTTAAACTTATCGAGAATTATTTAACTAGACATGTGTTTCCAAAACATGTGTTGCCATTCTTGCAACACTCATGGTGATTCTACCATAATCCGTGCACCGCAGTCTGACAGCAACATTTACCAGTGAAGCAGAGCACTGGTTTTCTCAGCAAGTGGCTCAAGACCCCCATGGCTCCCCCACTAAAGTGTGTACAAATGACTGAAAGCTTTCTTAGAAAATAGAATTACTGCCCTTAAACTACCTACACGGAGCTCCACTGTCAGAATCCCCTATGGTTCCTCCATTAAAGTGTGCATGAATGACTCAGAGCTTTCTCAGAAAATAGAATTACTGCCCTTAAACTGCCTACACGAGTTCCACTGTCAGAATCCTGACCAAAATTGTCCACTAGAGAGCAAGTGGAAATTATAATTAGAAGGAACAGAAGCAGACTTTCACCAGAGTTGTTGTTAGGTGCCATAGAGTCAGTACTGACTCATAGTGACCCTGTGTACAATAGAATGAAACATTGCCCGGTTCTGGGCCAACATCACAATTGTTGCTAGACTTGAGCCCATCACTTCCGTCACTGTGCCAATCCATCTCATTGGGGGTCTTTCTCTTTGTTTCTGACCCTCCTCTTAACCAAACAAGAAGGCTTTTCTCCAGGGACTGGTCCGTCCTGACAATGTAACTGAAGTATGAGAGATGAAGTCTGACCATCCTGGCTTTCAAGGAGCACTCTGGTTGTACTTCGACAGAGAGAAACACATAAATGATAAGACTTAGTAAGGAGTCGCAGGAAGTTCCAAAACATGGGTTCAAAATTCCAGATTGCTTACCTTGTGGATTCTCTCCCAGGGTCCAAGAAGCATGGTAGGCTACGTACACTGTTTTTTGATGCCTACCAGTGCATGGGCCCCCAAAGATCCTGCCAGGCAAGAAACCTTGAATCCTGCCAATTACGCCATTTGTTAAGTGCCGTGGAGTTGGTACTGACTCACAGTGACCCTATATGGGGTTTCTGAGGCTGTGAATCTTTGTGGGAACAGAAATCCTCATCTTTCTCTTGCGCTGCAGATGATGGACTTAATCTGCCCAGCCTTGGGGTTCACAGTCCAGTGCTTATCCTCCAGGGCCATCAGGTTCCCGCTAACTCTCTGAATGTCTGTGCCACACTCAGACTCTCGGAACGCTGTAAGATGGAATATATCAAATCCCCAAGACCTGAGGAGAGTTGATTCCTTGACGTCTGGGCTGCGTGTGAGGGTACAGTGTGAGGTGCTTGCCCACCTACTGGACTTCCTGGAAGTTCTGATCCACATGGGAAGCTCTGAGGTTTTCACCCAAGCTGTTCAGCTTGCTGAAGACGCTCAGCACATCTCTCCGTGTCTATTGGAGGTAGTTGTCTCCACGGCTCAGGCTTCAGAGCATGGCCACCGCTTCTCACACCACGCACCAGCGCTTCCTGATACAGGTGAGAAAAGAGATCCCATCTGCAAAGATAAGAGATGCTCTGTAGCTGCTTTATGAAGTCTTAAACAAAAGTAAACACGACACAAACACAAACAAAGATAAATCACCCAGGTGAGGGAAATCACAGACTCCATAAAGAGTTTTCCTGAGTTCCATTTCCAAGTGATGACCTTATATAGGGCACATGGAATGACCAAGTAACCTTCTCCTCCAATTGTCATGGACAGCAGCAGCCATGCATCACATACGCCTGCTGGACCTGCGGTAAGCAGGGAAGGGACTAGCATAGATAGGAAAGTATACAGTCTGAGGCTCTAGGGATGTGGCAATACAACCAGGCACCACTGTGTTGTTTCAGTGTTACTCCTGCAGGGGCTGGCTGAAGAATGTGACGGACTCAGGAGTAGATTGTTTTTCTAGCTCTGGCAATTCAACTGTCAGAGGTGCATGAGGTACTCAGAAAATTGGCATCTTAATGCTCAAACCTAGGCACAAGATTCACTACTGCCGTCAGCTGGGTCCCTCCACTCTGCTCCCCCCCCCCCCCCGAAAAGTTCCAATGGCTAGAAAGTCAACTATGTTCTAGGCAGCCTTGGCATTATCAGGTGAGAGCCTTGCACAGCCCTCCCTCCTTTGCCTTATAACCAACTTGCCTGAACCTTCCGGTGCTCCTAACATGGACTCTGGAAAGTTCCCTTGGATTTCTTCTACTGTTTCCTTGAGGCTAGAAGTCTGGGGGGGTCTAGGCAGACGGCTCTCTCTGTTGGCTTTGGGAGAAGACCCTCGTCTCACTCTCTCCAGCGTCCTCCCTGGAGATCCCCATGTGGCATCTCTCTTTCCCCTATTTGTGCTTGTTTTTCTTGGTCTAATGTGAAGATATACCCACCGTACACTTACATGGCATTATGAACATAGGAAAGAGAACCCTACTCCCAAATGGGATTATATTCACAGGCACATGTGTTAGGATTCTAACACATACACTTTCGGGAATCTGTTTGAATCCACACTATTCTTCTTTAACTTAACAACATAGCAGCCCATCCATTTCCACTTAGTGTGATCCGGGCCAGAGAAACTCTGGTATGGCTAGGACATATACGCCTGAAGCAACGGGGAGACAGGACTTGAATGCTTTGATGGTGAAGTCATTGATGCTGATTTACTATACCCAGTTAGGTTCTGTCAGTTGTTGTTTTAGACCCAAAGTCACGGTCATACCCTGCATACCAAGCGAAATACTGCCTAGCCCTGCGCCATTCCCCAGGATCGGCAATGAAACATGCTGTACTGCTCCATAATGTTTCATTGGCTGTAGTTCACCAGGCCTTTTCTCCTAGTCTGCCTGGAAGTTCCTGTGAAATCTGTTCAGCATTGTAGCAGTGCATAAACCTGCACTGAAAGCTGGGGGATGGCTGTGCATTGGCTGGGAATTGAACCTGGGTCATCCACAAAGGGAGGCGAGAGTTCTAGCACAGAGGCACCAAAGCCTCAGTCATGTTACCGGCTGGCCCAGTGGGGCACAGAGTCCCCACATCTCTTGGATGCCTTTTTTTTTTTAAACAGGGAGTTGAAGAAAATGGATGAACAAATCATTTCATATCAAAATGTTACTTTATATGCACAGTGTATGTATGTGTTTGTGTGTACGTATAGGTAGTAGACGCTCTTATGCCCTAACATGCCTAATATGAGTTTATACGTGCCTCCTGAAAATTATCATTATGATTATTAGAAGTATTAGCTAGTTCATCTCTAGAGTGGAAGTGGTGGAGAGAGGAGGCCAAAATGGTGGATGAGGCAGATGTACTACATGGACCCTGTACAGTAAAGATTTGACAGACTCAAGGAAACAGCCACAGATGAAAATTCTGGCACCCTGAACTTCACAATAAAGGTTACAGAGATGGCCAGCGTGCTTGCTGGGAGGAGAGGCCAAGCAGGGACAGCAAGAGAGGGTGACTGCCTGGTGAACGTCTAGCCAGATGTGACTTGACCATCTTGTAAGCAGCTTTGGTAGTGGCGGAAGGCCAGGCAGAGCAGATTTGTGTGGGTGACAGGAAAGGTGCGGTTTCTTCTGGTGACCAGAGTGTGGCTAGGTCCCACTCTCATCTACCCCCAGTGCTCTCTAGGAGTTCAGAGCCATGTGGTTCGGAGCCACAACAGTGTGAGTTGGGGGCTGGCTGCACTGCTTTGGTGTACCACTTAGGTGCCTGCATTCAGTTGGTCTTGGCTCCAGACCTACAAAACCACAGAGCCACCAGATCAGCAGTTAACCAGTCACCCTGGCCCCACCTTCCTTGTGGGCTTCACAGAGACTGAAGCCAGCTCCATCAAGGGCCCCCTGTGAACTCCTTCTGGATTGAGTGCCCTGAACATAGATCACCCCAAGGCTGATAGAAACTCCGTCTAAGGCAGGAACTCCGCTGTCACAGCCCTTCTATCCACAACCACTTGGTGAACTCCTTGAATTGCAGGAGTCCACCAGAGATTTCTCCCCTCCATGTTGAACAACTACAGTGTTTGTTTTTAGAAATAGGCCAGCCCCACAATGCCCTGGAGACAATAGACAAGTTTAGCTCACATGAAGAAACAGGAGAGAATGGCTCAAACAAATGATCCAGATACAGAGACAGAAGACATTTCTGAGGGAAAAAAAGGTAATGGAACTTACTGAAAAAGATGGATTGACAGATCAATGAAAGCAAGGAGAACACAAAAGAAACTTTAGAAGAATTCAGGAAAATGCTACAAGAACAAACAGACAAAACAAATGTAAAATATGAAACAATACAAAATCTGCAATTAGAATTCCAGATGATGAATACTAAGATTTCAGAAATGGATAATCCATTGAAAGGGCAAAGGAGTAGATGTGAAGCAACGGAAACTCAAATGAGTGAGTTTGAAGTGAAAGTTCTCAATACTATTATGCTAGAAGAACAATCAGAAAATGAATGAAAAAATCTAAAGAATGCCTAGGAGTTATGTGGGACACCATGGAGAGGAACAACTTATGGGTGACTGGAATTCCAGAACAGGAAGAGACAATAAAATGCACAAAGAAAATAGTCTAAGAGTTGTTGGAAGAAAACTTCCCTAATATCATGAAAGATGAGAAGATAAGCATACAAGTAGTTGAATGAACCCCAAACAGAATAGGTCCCAAAAGAAAATCATCAAGACATATTATAATCAAACTTCTCAAAATCAAAGACAAGGAAAAAATGCTGAGAGCAGCTTGGGAAAAATGAAAAGTTACCTACAAAGGAGAACCAAAAAAGACCATGCTCTGATTTTTCAGCAGAAACAATGTAGACAAGAAGACATATACAATGGGAAGACATATACAATGGGAAGACATATACAATGGGAAGA
>NW_006408536.1:28571954-28576113 GCF_000296735.1 Chrysochloris asiatica
TTGACCTCCTGATCGGGTCTGCACGAAGACAGGCAGTTTTAAGCAGGGAAAAAATAAATTACAGGTCAGCCTCAGAGGATAATAATATACCTGCACATCAAAATAAAAAAAGATGAAAATCAGAAAAGATTTAGTAAACATTAACACAACAGAAATGAAAATGAAAAGAAACCCCACAAACAAAATGAACTCAGCATAGAAAATTATGTGGAACAAAGAACCCAGTAGCACCGCACCACACACAAAAACACACAGAATAATGACAGTAATCAATTCATCCCTATTGATAATTACACTGAATTTAAATGTATTAAATGTACCAATCAAGAGACACAGAGAGCAGAATGGATAAGAAAATACGATGCTTCAGTATGCTGTCTACAGGAGACATATCAGAAAGAATGATTTAGACAAACAATGGAATACTACAAAAATATTGAAGAATAATGATGAATCTGTGACACACCTCACAACATGGTTGTAACTGGAGGACATGTTGAGTGAACTTTGTGAATCACAAAAGGACAAATATTGTATGGGACAAATATAAACAGTTTAAAAAAAGGTTTTCTTGAAAAAGGAATCAATCTATGATGATTATTTACGAGGGCTGGGAGGGGAACTTATTCACGAGCTAGACTGTAGACACGTTAATATGGTGACAGAGCAGGGACTATCCAACAAGAGGGAGAGGAAAGATGAAGGTAGCCGGAGACACTGGAAGGAATACAGCAGTTAAAGTGAATAGAGGTCAATGTGGTTAACTTTGAGTACATGGAGGGGATTGCCATCATGTAAAACTGATCATCTGTTCTGTAAGCCTTCACTCAATTCATAATAAAACCAATGGGAAATAATAATAATAATAATAAACACAGAGTGGAAGGGGTGGTTGCTGTTGGTGTCTGGAAACGCTTCAGTTCCCAAGTCCCATATGACTCAGATATGTGTCTCTGATCAATCTGTAGGAATACCCACTGGGAAAAGCTTTTTCAGTGTTTTACTTTCTGGAAACTTTTTATTGTTGAATTGAGTGAAGGTTTGCAGAGTGCAACATCAGTTTTATATTCAACATATCCTACACTTTGTCTTACCTCAGTGATTGCAATCCCCTCCATGTAACAACAGTTATCCCACTCTGTCCCTGGGGCTCTTAATTATCATTGCCACCCCCCTTTTAAGCCCTTTGAAACTTTGTGATCTTGAATGGTTGACCACTTCATGCTGAGCATGCCTTACTAGTGTTGTCATCTGTATATACCTATAGACCCCAGTTTACCGCTACCTTCAGACAGGCATCAGATGAGGGAACCTGTGCCAACAGCACCTGGTGAGTGGGAGTCTGGACAGAGGTAGTGCCTGCTGACAGGTCAGGTGCTCCTTGTTAAACTCCAGGTGGGGTTCTCTGAGCTGGGACTTCAGTGGCAGCTGCTCCCTCACCTGGCGCTTGTTAGAAATGGAATCAAGATCTTGGAGTGAGGCGTCCAGGTGTCTGAACAAGCCCTCAGGAACTGCAGAGCCACATCAGCACCTGAGATCTTAGCTCCAGGCACAGCTCTCCCGGTTTTGTTACTCTGAGGCTTCCTCCTTTCCTCTGCCAGATGGAACCTGAGCCCTGGTCACAGGGAGGGCACTTGTTAAACAGCCATGTCCATCAGGGAGAGCTGTGGGAGTGACTGAGGGCTTAGGTAGCCTGGCCATTTTAGTAATTAGGGCTTCAGCTCTCCATCCTCAGGGGAAACACTTGAGATTAATTTGAATTATTCAGGATTTGTGCCTTGCTTTGTTCAGCAGAGTCCAGTTTAGAAGAGTATAACCCACGGCCATAAAATTGATCCTTACTCCTAGCCAGAGTAGAACTGCCCCACAAGACTGTCATCTTCAAGGAGAGAGACGGCCACATCTTCCTTCTGTAGAGCGACGGGTGGGTCTGAACTGTGGACATTTTGCTCAGCCACCGAGCACTTAACCTCTGCGCCACTAGGGCTTATTAGAAGGTCCTACAGTAAAGACACTTATTCAAAAGAAATGTTAGATACAAACACCATTCTGGTGGTTTCACCTCTTCTGATTTGCAATGTTTCTCATTCTTGGAGGTTCCCATAAGGAGAGGTATGCTCATGCCAGGTTAGGAGTCAGCTCCGGTTCTCCGTCGGCCAGCCTTTCCCTGGCTTGGACTTCAGACACATCTGTGCAGGATCCCTGTGTAGTAACTCTTAAGTGACCCACACTTCGGGATGGTATGATTATTGTGCCCGCCCCTCCTCCTCCCACTCATCATTGGAAGGTCGGTTCATTTCTGCAGCGTCTTGGAGAGCATGCTATATACAGTGGGGGGACATTGTTTTAAATGAGGCTGACTCCCAGCTGAGACTTAAGATAACAAGAGAAACAATTTCACACAAAGCTATTAACAAATACATCTAGAAGCACTGACAGCACGCTTGGTGACTGCATTATCTCCTCCAATTTGTTGACTTAGGTGCAGAAAGAATTCTGTACAAAGCTGGGGGATGATTTCACACTTGCTTTGATCTGAAATCTGTTGAGGTGGTTAAACTCAGAATATTCAAATGTGGTTAGCATGACTAAGAGAAGAAAAAGACAATTAAATCCTTAGTGCAAACCAGAAGGTGTACATGCTGTCTTGAATAGTGCTGAATGGGTTTAAAAAGTAGTTGAAACTTAAGAAAAGTCAGAATGCCAGGTATCTAAAATCACATCAAGTGGCCATTATTTTAGCAATAATCTAATGTTTTTTCTTTTCTGTGTCACCTGACATCTAGATATGGAAAGCCAAAGTAAAGTCACCATACACACTTTGGTGCCTTTAGTTAATGGGTATGAATTAACTTAAGAAATCCTGATGGCATACTGATTGAGCACTTGGTAGCCTTACAGCTATATCATAACTGTTGTCACACAGTATGCTTCCTCTAACTCCCTGTCTCTGGGTCTCTTCTCTTTCATAAGGATGTTAGTCATAAAGGATTGTTGTTATTTAGTGCTGTCGAGTTGGTTCTGACCCATAGAGCCCTGTACAGCATTTCTGGATTAGGACCTACCTTATATTCAGCATGTCTTCATGCTAACCTAACTGGTTTTTAGGTGCCATCGAGTCGGTACCGACTCATAGTGACTCTATGCACAACAGAAGGAAACACTGCCCAGTCCTGGGCCAACCTCACAATTGTTGCCACACTTGAGCCCATTGATGCTGCCATATTGCCAACCCATCTTGCTGGGGGTCTTCTTCCTTTTCTCTGACCCTCTGCCTTACCAAACATGATATCCTTGTCCAGCGACTGGTCCCTCTTGACAATATATTCGAAGTATGAGAGACAAAGTTTGGCCATCCTGACCTCCAAGGAGCACTCTGGCTCTTCACTAACTGGTAACTTCTTCTGTTTCATATATTCAAGGGCTAAGGGCTTCATGGTAGCTTTTTTCTTTTATCACATCAGCCCACATCTAATCCACCAGAAAAGTGGTGTGGCTGTACCTTCAGAATAAATCTATGCTCTGTTCCCTGTACCCACCTCCATAGCTATGGCACTGCTCACAGAGACCATCAGTTTCCTTCTGGAGAAGCTCCAAACACCACCATCATCAGTGTGAACATAAAAGAGGGGATGAATCTCTTTTTAAAATTTTCTTGGATTCACAAGCAGTGCGCATGGGAGCAGTGGTCAAGAAACCAAACATCGTATTGCATTGGGCAAATCTGCTGCACAAGACCTCTTTAATAGGTTAGTTAAAGACCTCTTTAATGGTGTTAGTTTGAGGACTAAGGTGAGCCTTAACCCAAATCATAGTATTTTTAATAACCTCATATGCATGTGAACCACCACACGTCTGTCAGTGTGTCATACTGTGGTGGCTTGTGAGTTGCTGTGATTCTTGAAGCTATGCCACCGGTATTTTAAATACCAGCAGGGTCACCCATGGTAGACAGGTTTCAGATGAGCTTCCAGGTGAAGACAGACTAGGAAGAAGGAGTGATGAACTACTTCCGAATATTTAGTCACTGAAAACCTTATTAATAGCAGAGAAACACTGTCAGATATAGTGCCAGAAAATGTGCTGTATTGACTATGCAAAGGCTTTCGATTGTGTGGATCATGACAAGCTATGGACAACATTGCGAAGTATGAGTATT
>NW_006408536.1:28577045-28591571 GCF_000296735.1 Chrysochloris asiatica
GGGCAATGTTTCGTTCTGCTGTGCATAAGGTCGCTATGAATTGGTACCCACTTGATGGCCCCTAACAACAACAACAACAACAACAACATGTGTGTGAAAGTTGGAGAAGGAATAAGGAAGACCATAGAAGAACCAATGCATCTGAGTTACAGTGTTGGAGAAGAATTATTAAAAGTACCATGGACTGCCCAAAGAACAAACAAATCTGTGTTGTTAGAAGTACAGCCAGAATGTTCCTTAGAAGTCAGGATGGCAAGACTCTGTCTCTCAGACTTTGCAATGTTAAAAGGAGGGACCCATTCCTGGTGAAGGACATCATGCTTAGGAACAATGGGCTCAAACATAAGAAATGTGAGGATGGTGCAGACCTAGGCAGTGTTTCATTTTGTTGTCACCATGAATTGTAACCAACTGGAGGGCACCTAACAAACAATACTTCTCAACAAAGATTGACTCAAGGTACAATCTAAGTGTATCCTGCTTCATTAAGACGACCTCCCCATATCCGGCAGCATTAGCATCATCGAGGTTAGGATTCATAGCAAATAGGATAATGACATCAGATCCCAGGACAGAGGACAATTATACAACACTGAGAATCACTGCCCAAGTTGGGAGGACACAATTCAGTTCGTAACAATAGGGAATGGCTCATGATGTTGTAAGCATTTTTCTTTCCTTGTACTAGAGTGTGGGGGCCTGGCACCCCCATTCTTCCAAGTAATTTACTGACAATGTAATGCTTGCAGTCCTTCTTGACTTTATCTCAAACATGTTCCGTTCACTCAGTCCAGCATGTACAGTAATAATTACATGTCAGAAATGAAAATAGAATTTCAAAGTAATTAGAAATCTTTGTTTTGCTTTTTGTGGCAGATTTCAGCATGAACATTTAATCATGTTTTTCATGGTTTTATTTAATTTTTTACTACCATTGACTTTGACTGACTAGCTCACTTAGGTGGTACCAATGGTTAATGTGCTCAGCTGCTAACCAAAAGGTTGGGGGTTTAAGTCCACCCAGAGGTAACTTAAAGTCCAGGTGTGGCACTGTAGGGTAAGCATGTTGTTGTTGTTGTTGTTAAGTGCCGTCAAGTCGGTTCCGACCCATAGCAACCCTGTACAGGGTTTCCAAGGGTGTAAATCCTTACGGGAGTAGAAAGCCTCATCTTTCTCCCGCGGAGCGGCTGGTAGTTTCGAACCGCTGACCTTAAGGTTCGCAGCCCGATTCGTAACCACTATGCTACCAGAGCTCCTAAATGCAAGGTTGGCAGTTAAAAGCCAACCAGCCACCTCGGAAACCATGTATGGTTGGAACCGACTCAGCGACACCTCAGAAGAAAGTACTGAAAGTCTACTTATGAAAAAGCAGCCACTGGAAACTCTGTGGAACACTATGAGTTGGAGTCTACACCATGAGATGTTAACTGTTGTTAGGTACCATCAAGTCAGTTCCTACTCACTTGCAGCATCCTTGTTTACAATGGAATGAAACACTCCCTGCTCTGTTCACCATCCTCACACGTGTTGCTCTTTGGGCCCATTATTGTTAATTTTCAAGGAAAGGTGGTGGTAGTGATATTGTCTAGTGTCGCTGAGTTAGTTCCAACTCCTAGTGACCCTGTATAGGGTTTTTGAGGAGTGACTGGTGAGCTTGAGCCTCCCACCGTCCTGCTAAAACCTCTTTTATGTCCTAGTAATTCTAAATGTCATTAGCTGTACTTAGACACCCTTTCCCCATCTATTGTTGGTTGGTTTTGAGATGGAATTTTGTTTTCCTGAAGGCATCTGCTGATGACATAGATTCCAGAATACAAGGATTCTGCAAACACATTGTTTCAAACTGAAAGTTATTGTAAGCGGTGTTGGTCTCTCCCATTTGGGAACACAGTAGACTTAGCAGTATTTGGGGTAGACACAAGGATGACAGACGATGTGTTCCTATTTTAAAGTAAGTGAAGACTTGGTGCAGTGGTGGGACCATTGATAAATAATTGTCCAAGGAAATTAAGCATTCTTTTCTGATTTGTCATTTTTTCATGGTATGATCTCTATTCCTGCATCCCTGGATATAATCTTATTTGTCAGTTGTTATTCTCATGGGATCATGGTGAGGTGATGCAGAATAAACACTGGACTGCTAACTCAAGGTCAGAGATGCAAATCCACCAGATCCTCCTCGAAAATCCTGAGCAGGGTCACTAGGAGTTGGAGCTGGCTGCATGGAATTGGACTAACAAGCACACATTCTTGTTTTCATGTATGAAAGGAAAATTCTAAAGAACCCTAGTGGTGCAGTGGTTAAGCACTCATCTGCTAATGGAAAGGTGGCTGCTTTGAACCCATCCGCTGCTCCTTGGGAGAAAGATGTGGCATCTGGCTCTGTAAAGGTGGCAACCTTGAAAACCCTGTGGGCAGTTGTACTCTCTCCTAGAGATGCAAGATGAGTCGGAGTCAGCTAGATGACAAGGGGTTTTTGGTTTTGTTCTTAATTTTGTTTTGAATTTTACCTAGATTTTCGTCTAGAATAAGTTTATGTTAAGTTGTTGTTAAGTACTGTGGCGTCGGTTCCAACTCATAGTGTGACCCTGCACAGGGTTTCCGAGGCTGTAAATGTTTACGGGAGCAGAACGCCTCATCTTTCTCTCGCGAGAATAAGTTTATATTTCCTTTAAATTTGAGAGTCAGGCAAGGAGAGCCAAAGATAGGTAATCCTATGAACACCTGGCCAGTTGCTGATTTCTGCTGAAGAAGGAAGAACACATTCCTCGGACCAGCTAGGACAGCATTGTGACACTTGCCGAGACTAAAAAATAGAAGTTACCGTGGAGTCACTTTTGACTCATGATGACCTTTCATGTGTCCGAGTAGAACCGTGCTTTCCAGAGGGTTTTCAGTGACTGATGTTTCCTAAGCAGATTGCCACACCTTTTTTCTGAGGCTTCTCTGTAGACTCGAACTGCATACTTTCTGGGTAACAGGGTAGAGCATTAACTGTTTGTACCACCACCACATCTGTAAGTACATCTGTGTGTCCACATGTGATCATGCTGTATATTCAAAGGCGGAAAAGTTGACATTTTAATCTGAATAGTAATGAATCAACTTTGAGAAAAGTCAGAACTTATGAAGGCCACAACCTGTTTGCCAATTCCTTTCCTTAAAACACAGTTAGAAAAAAACCTCCCCTCCCCCCCAAATTAGTGTGCTGAGAAAGGTAGCCCGGTTGAATGTATATCAAGAAAATCCAACAAAGGTGAAGGTAAAATGGCTGAATGCAGTTGGGGTTTGGCTTTTGTTTGTGTTGTCTGTCCCTGTTAGGAGGGACCACGTTGTGGTTTTGTGCCCTAGTCAGGACTCACCACAGCCTGTGGTGTCTTCATCTATCCTGGAGTCTGTGTCTGGGGCAGAGAGGCCAGCTGCTTCCCCACCTTCCTCCTTCTGGTGGTCCTCAGAGCGGGATGCTGGGAGATAGTCTATTACTTTCTCCCCTGACTGGCTAGTGGACAGCCCTTCCACCCAGTCCTGTCTGAACAGAAACAGGGGAGCAATCTCTGCCTTGCTTCCCAGCTCCAGGTGATTTTAATATGAGTGTTGGAAATGGCATCCTCTACGTCTGTCTTATACCGCTGCGCGGCCGCTTCCAGACAAAACATCATCTCAGGGAGGTTTGTCCTCCAGAATCTAGTGTATAGGAGGAAACAGAAAACAGAATGCTGGATGTTTCAGATCTATTGGGGAAAAAATATATAGCACACCAAAGAAGGGTACCCAGTAAGCTCGCCCATTCCACACATCTTATTGTAATAACCAGCAGTAAGCATTTTTATTACGCACTCTTGTTTCCGAGGTGCAGGTGAAGCATGAATTTTTATAGCAATGATTTGCTGATTTTATGATGTCCCTTCCAGACCATCTCTCTCCGCTTCTCCGAAAAACAGCCTATTTGACTTATTACCAGCTTGCTTGAACCTGTACAATTTAAATAGAGGTCTTTTCCTCCCAAATACAACTTGCTGCATAGCCCCAGGGTCACTTGGCAAGGGCCTTTGGTGCACAGAGCCTCACAGGGTGGAGGTCCTAAGGCCTGAGCAGCTGGGTCCATCTGTAAGCTTTTAAGATTTCACCTTACATCTTTCCAGACTCCACATGGTTTCCCATGTAGCTGCAAGTGCAAAGGCACCAACATCTGACAGGCTTGGTACTGGCAAAGCCTGGCAGGGGTGGGTGTGGGTGTGGGTGACTGCCAGCCCATCTTAGTGCTCTCTGCCCCTCATCCTTGCATCCCCTCCCACCCTGGCTTCAGCCTCTTTTCCTTAGGTCACAGGTGTCTCCCAGCAACCCCTTTATCCCCCAGAATGAACAAAAGTATATTGATACATGATGGAAGAGCTTTGCTATCTTTTTTCTATCTACCAGAAGGTAGCACAACTGTCTAGCTAGTACAGGGTGAATGAATGGCACTCAAGAAAGAGAATGCATTAGGATATTCTGGGATTAGCGGACCTTCTGGTTTCCTAGAAGCCCACCCTTGACCTACGGGTGAGATAGCGTTACTGAAACTCATTAATGCTGGCTTGAAAGGACAGCATAAGTGAGAACTAAAAGGAAATCTGATGGAAACCATATTCAGAAAGGCTTTTGACTTTTTGTGTCTCTAATCCCTGTTTCTCTGTTTTGCCTTCTCCATAGAGTCTCTATGAGGTGAACTGACTCGATGACAACAATTCTGTTATAGTACTTGGTTCTAAGGGTACTTGGTGTTAATGTGGTCTAACTACAAACTCCTTCTTAGTTACTGACTGCATTCCCAATACCGCTTTTTCCTCGCTCCCCTTACCTACCCATCAATCAAAACCAGAAGCCCATATGGTCTTTCCTCAGTACCAGTCCCCAGTCTTGACAGATCTGCATTTTCATTTTCTCTTATATACAGTCTTCTTAGACATCTCTTCTTCCTCCATTACCTCCCCACTTCTGGACTGAATTGTGTCCCTTCAAAATTTGTGTGATCCTGTTTAGAAAGAGAGTTTTCTTTGTTACGTTAAGGAGTCCATGCTAATGTTGGGTGTGACAGAAACTGGCTCACTTGTGAGTTGTACAAAGAGCAGAATAGACACACACTTGGGCACATAGTAGGGAGATAGATGCCATGCGAAGGCCACCAAGAACCAAGGGGTACCCAGGGCTAGCCACAGGCTAGAATGCCCTCACTTGGACAGTTAGTGTTTGTGGTGCACAGCACCAGGTAACTGCCAGAGCCTTTGTGGTGGGGATGGTTCAGTGGTCACCAATTGTCCTTCACCAATATGAAGAAAATAGAATAAAACTTGGTTCACAGCTTACTTTTTCCTGGTAGATTAGGTCAGTGGTTCTCAAAATGTGGTCCCAGAACCAGCAGTCTAACATTTGCCTGGGAACATGGTTTTGTGAGTTGTTGTGGAGTTGGTTCTGATTCAAAGCGACCCTGTGTACAACAGAATGAAACATTGCCTGCACCACCTCACAGTTGTTACGTTTGAGCCCATTGCTGATGCCACTGTGCCAATCCATCTTGTTGAGGGTCTTCCTCTTTTGAACTGACCCTCCATTTTACCAAGCATGATGTCCTTCTCTAGGGACTGGTCCCTCTTGATAACATGTCCGAAGTATGAGCGATGAAGTCTCGCCAGCCTGGTTTCTAAGGAACATTC
Source organism: Chrysochloris asiatica (assembly GCF_000296735.1). NCBI lineage: Eukaryota > Metazoa > Chordata > Mammalia > Afrosoricida > Chrysochloridae > Chrysochloris > Chrysochloris asiatica. The sequence continues at coordinate 28,582,739 of NW_006408536.1, forward strand.
TAACTGTACTTCTTTCAATATAGATTTGTTTCTTCTTTTTACATTCCCTTGTACTTTTTAATATTCTTCTCTAACACCATAACTCAAATGCATCAATTATTCTACTGGTTTCCCTATTCACTGTCAAAATTTGATGTGCATATGAAGCTGTTGAAAAGACCATGGCTTGGGTGAAGTGTACCTTAGTCCTGAAAGTGGCATCTTTGCTTTTAGAGAGGTCTTGTACAGCACATTTGCCCATGCAATAATACATCGTTTGATTTCTTGATGGCTGCTTCCATGAGGTTTGATTGTGAATCTAAGCAAATGAAGTCTTTGGTAACTTTATTTCTTTCTCCACTTATCATGATGTGATTTCTTGGTCCACTTGTGAAGATTTTGTTTTCTTTACAATCCTTTACCTGAGGAACACAGTAGACATGCAGAATCTTGGGCCCACTTCACTGATGACCCAAAGGGGCAGTCTTAAGAAGTGTGTCTCGAACGCCGGCAGGCATCCAAAACCCTGGTTAGACCAAACCACAAGGTCTCTGGTTGTAACGCATCAGAGGCTCCATAAGAGAACGATGTGGCAGTCTCCCTCCACAAAGATTACAGCTTAGAGAGCTGTGTGGGGCATTTCTACCCTGGTGCACTGGGTTGCTATGAGTTGGAATCCACTTGACAACATCCACCTACAATAACAAACTCAGAAGACCATACAGATGACTTTCTATTTAAAAACATTTTCTACCCCAAACAAACCAATAGAGTATAAGAGTCTGTTGATATGACTCCATTCTTTCCCTCAGGTTTCCTGGATCCCATTGATCCTGTCCCACTTAATTTCATTTTGTCGTGGTGTAATTTCCGTCCTGTGAAATGTACAAGGAGCCCGTTGACTTGGCGTCTCCGGTGAAGAGTCCAGGTCATGAGAACGAAGCCCTGTTGTCTGCGTGACCTTGGATCTATCACTTGACCTGCCAACATCTGGGCCAACATAAATGAGTATCGAGTTGCGTAAAAACAGCATCTTACTGCAAAACAGATGTTGGGTCAGAATTTTCCAGCATGTGGGGGCAACCGAAATTCCACAGGTAGCTCAATGTCAACTGATTAATAAGGACGATTTTTCCAAATACCAGAGCTTGAATGCAAAGACCTAATTACTGTCAGATTCTAGAAAGGTTAAGAAAACAAAAACAACCCCCAAACCGTAACCTACAGAAGGAGAATGAAAACAAGACCACCAAAAACCCTCCTCTCTGTATTAAAGTACCTTTCAAAGGGAGAAGCAAGACCCTTCATAGTCCTTTCCTTCATATTAGAATACCTTTCACAGGGAAAAAGACAAGTGCCGTCATCCCCATATTATAATACCTTTCAAAGGGAAAAATAAGCTATCCCCAAGTCTTCCCTAAAGTCCTTGAGTGACTTGGACTCTGCCCAGCCCCTCCTCCCTGCCTCCTTTCCCTTCTCCTTCCATTTTGCCCAGTCCCCTTAATTCTTTCCATATGGAAATGAGACGGTGCCAAATCTGAGAGACCCCCTTCTTGGGTAGATTGTTTGAATCCGTTCCATGTATGTAACTTATCTGGCAGATCACAGCCACATGTGGCACAGGAGTTTGGAATTATTTTAAGTTTCAAGTTTTAAAAATAACAAGCAATTTTGACCCTCTTGGCCATTTTACCACTACTGAATGCTCCCCTGGGACACTCGGGTGGGGCTCAGAGTTCTGCCTGTCATCTTAAACTCCCTCCCAAGCAAAAAGACTTTGTTTGGTGACTTTGCATAAGACATTGTGTTGTTTGAACGCCTGTGTGTTGTGTTAATGACATGTCATGGGCTGGTCTTCTAAGGAGAAGCCTGAGTCACAACTTTCTAGCAGTGGCTGCTTAGAAATGTGGGCCCCCTGGGAGGAAGTGCGGTGACCTGGTCACAGTCCACAAGGTCTCCACAGATAGATCCACAACCCCTTCTGTTTCTGATGGCCCCACCACTCCATGTAGCCCTTTGTCCATTTTGTAAAGCATGTGTAGAATGTTCAGGCTTACAGGGCTGTGCAGCAGAAAAAAACCTGGGTATTTATTGTGGCATGGCACCACCAGAGATGCTTGGCCTTGGGATTCTCCTTAGGGTTTGATAAATGGCGTGCAGCCTTTGAGAACTAAGAGAAACGAAAGTGTTTTGTAACACTTGTCTGAGTAGGGCAGAGGCAGCCTGGTCCAATAGCCTCCTTGGGGGCCCATGACCAGAGAGAGGCATGCCTTCAGACACAGCTAAGAAGAGCTTGACCTGTATTCTGAATTGTTCATGATCCTGAATTGTAACCTGGTTCTGTAGAATAAACACTGTACTGTAAACCACAAAGTTGGTGGTTTGAGCCCACAAGCCACTCCTCAGAAGAAAGATGAGGTTTACTGCTCCCACAAAGATTTACAAAAACCATATACAGCGTTGTTGAGTCAGAACTGACTCGTCAGCACTTCATATATATACATAATATGCATAATAAACCCCATAATCATGAGTATTGTCTGCGAGTTCTGTGTGGTCATTGCAAAGAATTACTGACATCAACAGAGAAGTGGACAGTGCAATGGGATGGATGATGTCTGTTGTCAGAATTAGTAAGAAGGTTGGAGAGAGGAGGCATGTCTGACATCTGCCTCATAGGAATCAGCCTTGGCCATTGATGGTAATTCTCTTGTCTCCTTGTGAAGTTAGAGAAGGTCCATGCTATTTGTGTGGAGATAGGATTCCAGCACCTATTCTGGGGGACATGATTCGGTCTCTAATTCCCCAACTTGACTACTTGACTAGCTCCAGATCTGAAGCATGTCCCTCCTTCCCCAGGGCAGTGTCTTCTTTGGGTTAACCACAGCACACTGTCCAGTCTTTAGCAGCCTGACTTGTGAATGGTGTGCTTCTCCAGGCCTGAGCTTGACTATCTTCTCTCACTCTACACACTGTCGGGCAGTGGTTTTCCCCAGCTCTCCATCAGTGACTCTTGACTTTGTATCTTTAGGGTGATCTCTGGATTCCACCTGCCCCCACCAGTCACCCATTTGTATAATTCATAGGCTCCTCATACTCAGCCCACCCTAACTAGACTCTTTCTCTTTCCTTTCAAACCAGTTTCCTTCCTTAGTGGATGGTTACACTATTTCATCTATGCTTAACATGCACATTTGCTCAACTTTCTGTGCCCCACTTTTCTGGACCTCTCCCACTCTGTAAGGATTCCCATTCTTTACCCCTTGTGACCTGTTCCTATCTCTTAACATTTCTCCAAGGCATTCCAGTCCCTCCATCCCTATGGCTCCACCACCCTATTTGAGTTGTCATCCTATCACAAAGGTCTCCCTCATGGAATTTGGTTTGCCTTGGGTGTCCCATGGTCTTCCTTGACCCTGTCTCACCCTCACACCAACCTCTCACATCCTTAGAGACATTTTCATTCTCTAAGTCTTTTGGGAAAGACTGTCCCTTCCAGAAAAGGCTGTCGTGAGCTGGTCCCAGCCTGCTCTTCAGCCTCCTCTCTTATAATTTTCAATAGTTTCATTCTTAGATTGCAATGATTTTTAATGTTAATTTCCTAAAGTTTTATGACAACTAATATCCTTTGGTGTGCACCCTATACTTTTACCTTTGCATGACACACCTGTCATTTTCCTTGTCCCCTGGTAAATTCCCTTTGGCTCTCCAAGTCTTGACTCAAGTACTACCTTCTCCAGGAAGCCCTCCCTGACTTCTGTAGACACACTGGGCAGCTCTTTGTCCCCCTTGCCCCACCACCATCACTTTACAGACCATCTTGATCGCTGTGCCAGCAGTCTAGCATGTCTGTATACTACAGATGTGTTGTCACGTCTGCAGTTATCTTGACTGCAGTGATGCTGGCCTGGCACGGTATCTGTACAGTACAGGTGTGTTGTTATGTTTACAGTTCATCTTGACCGCACTGACATTGGTCTTGTAAAGTGTGTATACAGTTTAGATGCTTAATAAATGCTTGCTGAAGCCAAAATGGATTGTAGCGACTACGTATTGGCGGTTTCCGGCCTTTAGATGAGGATGAGAGCTACTTCATCTAAAGCAGGACTCCAAATTATCCATACACATTTAGCACTTTCATCGTCACCATTCTGTATTAAGGTAGATTGTAGCACTAGAATTCACATTCTCAAAATGGGGTTTATGTAGAAGGGTTTTATGATATAACCTGCTGGTACCTTTTAACCACAGAAAAAGGCCAGTGCTTGCATTTCTGATCTAAGCTCTTTGTGGCCATAGTTTGAAGTCTATCTCATTGTGTCTAATAAGAAGGTGACCAAGAGAGCACTCCAAATGATCCAGAAGTCCCTTTGAAATGTGGTTTTATGTCCGAATGTATTAATGACAGATCTTTTCCTAAGTATATACTTGCACTATGAAATATTAATGCTATTGATATTTGTAGATAATTTATCAACAAGTCAATGTACAGATCTTATAGACTGTTAGCTGGAGAAGTCATTTGGTTGGAAGCTGAAACTTAAAGCAAGCTGTAACCTTGCTGGTCCCTTGCCTTGGGACCTAGGAAAAGGGACTTGTACTTACGTCTGTGGATTGGTTCATTTTTGTACTCCACTTTGTTGGTGCCTAATTCACATTTAATAAAATGTAACTGTTTTAAGGGCACTTGTCTTAGTTTTCTAGTATTACTTTCACACAAATCTGTAAGCTTTAAAGAACAGTTGTTGTTGTTATGTGCCGTGGAGTCGGTTCCGACTCATAGCGACCCTCTACAGGGTTTCTGAGGCTGTAAATCTTTATGGGTCCAGAAAGCCTCATCTTTCTCCTGCGGAACAGCTGGTAGTTCCGAACTGCTGACCTTGTGGTTTGCAGCCCAATTCGTAACCACTACGCTAAAGAACAGACACGGTCTCAATTCAGAATGGGGCTCTAGGGGGAGCTTTTCTTGGTCTACTTCATCTCCTAGTAGCTGCTGAATAATAATTATTATTACAATGTGGAATGTACAAGGTATGAATCTAGGAAAACTACAAGTTGCCAAAAATGAAATGGAACACGTAAACATTGATATCCTCGGCGTTAGTGAGCTAAAATGGACTAGTATTGTCCATTTTGAATCAGACAGTCATATGGATTATTATGCCAGGAGTGACAAATTCAAGAGGAATGATGTCACATTCATCATCAAAAAGAACATTTCAAGATCTATCTTGAAGCACAATGCTATTTATAGCAGGATAATACACATACAGGAAGACCGGTTAATACCATTACTATTCAAGTATGTTTCAACCACTAAAACCAATGATGATGGAATTGAAGAATTCTGTCAGCTTTCTCAGTCTGAAATCAATCAAACATGCAATCAGTATGTTTTGATAATTACTAGTGATTGGAATGCAGAAATTAGAAACAAAAAGGTGCATCAGTATTTGGAAAATAAGGCCTTGGTGACAGAAGTGGTGCTGGAGATGAACTAATGGCATTTTGCAAGACCAATGACTTATTCATTGTAAATACCTTTTTAAACACCATAAAAGGCCACTCATGGGCCTCACCAGATATTATCTGACTACGTGTGTGGGAAGAAAGGGTGGAGAGGCTCAATATCTTCAGCAGAACAAGGCCAGTGGTAGCACAGACCATCAGCTGCTCTTAGGCAAGTTCAGGCCGAAGCTGTAGGCTGAACAAATTACCTGACAAATTGGATTCTATGAAGAAGAATTGGAGGATTGGAGGAAGACTCATTAACAACCTGCAATATGCAGATGATACAGCCTTGCTTGCTGCAAACAAAGAAGACTTAAAATAAAATACTTACTGATGAAGATCAAAGTCTACACTCTTCAATGTGGATTGCCCCTCAATGTAAAGAAAACAAAAATACTCACAAAATTGCAATAATATTGTGATAGATGGAGAAAATATTGGCATAGTCAAATATTTAATTTGTTTGGATGCACAATGAAAACTAGTGGAAGCATCAGTCAAGAAATAAATGATATATTGCTACAGTTGGTAAACCTGCTGCATAAGACCTCTCTAAAGTGTTCAAGAGTGAAGACACCAGTTTGAGGACTAAGGTGCACCTTACCCAAGCTGTGGTATTTTCAATAACCTCCAATGCATGTGAAAGGTGGACAACGAATAAGGAAGACCATAGAAAAAATAATGCAATTGAGTTATGGTGTTGGCAAAGAATATGAAAAGAATTCCACAGATTGCCAGAAGAACAAACAAATCTGTGTTGGAAGCAGTGCGGCCGAATGTTCATTGGATGCAAGGATGGTGAGACTTCTTTCCTTATTCCATATTATCAGGAGGGATCAGTCCCTGGAGAAGAACATCATATTTGGTAAAGAGGAAGGTCATCGAAAAAGAGGATGACATCCTTAATAAGAAGGAAGGATTGAGACAGTGGCAGCAACAGTGAGTTCAAACGTAACAATTGTGAGGAGCAGGCACGCTTAGTTCTGTTGTGCATAGGGTGAGTATGAGTCAGAACTGACTCACTGGCACCTAACAACAACGACAACGACAACAACAACAACAACAGTGGCTGCTGACAGTCCATGGCATTCCTGATGCCTCTGCCTCAGTCTTGCCCCAGGCCTGTTTGCATCTGCGGTGCAGTGGGTTATTTAGTATGCCCTTTCTAGCCATGCATGGTCCTGTGCACCCCTCAAAATAATTGGGTAGGACTGTGCAAATAGGGTGCTGTGGTCCACCGAGGGGATTGGACCGATTGCTAATGAGCTAATCCCGGATACTGGGCAAGAGGACCTCACTACTATCAGGAAGAGGGAATAGGAGTGGAGTACATCTTTTGGATCCAGGGTCCCTGCGCTGAGAACCTTCTAAATCCAGGGCTTAGAGGAACCTGTCCTGAGGGGGCTCAGCAGAGCCTGTCCTGAGGGAACTGAGAGAGACCTGTTCTGAAGGCTACCCCTCCACCTTCCCTGCCCCAGAGGCACCTGCCCTGAGGAGAGGGCTGAGTGGAGCTTGGCCTAGGGTACCCAGGAAAGCCTGTCTTCCAGGCTGAGAGGAAGCCTGCCTGATTGAGAGGGGAGAAGGAAGGGCCTGCTTGCTTGCATGGCCAAGAGGAGCTGAGAGAGCTGCCCTGCACTGAAGAAGGGAGATTTTGCTTGGAGGTGTCGTGGTCCTGCGTGTTGATCCTGATCTTTTGCATCCCTGATAAACCCCTGCACTCTGAGGATGGCGTGTGGGTGCTGTGTGGCTGTTGCAGCAGATGATCTAACCCACAGAGCAGTAGAGAGTGCTGGGACAGGGACAACTGGTGTGAGCTTGGGAAAAAGGGTGGATACCAGGGCTTTATCTGACCTCCACTGCATAGGAAGCAGCCCTGGGCTGATCATCTTCTCTCTCCTTCCCTGTGTGAAGTCAGATGAAATGTCTTGCCACCATGCCATTTTTTCATTTTTACAACATCTGTGTCTAGTCTACTCTTTTTATAACTCAAAACTGATTAGTTTGAGGATGACCTTTCTTGGATACAGTCTAATTAACATGACAAAGAAACCCTATTTCCAAACAGGATCACATGCACAGGTTAGGGGGACGATGCCCATTGGTCCATACAGTATTGTTTCTGGATGTTGACACTTAAGCACTTCACGATCATGACACACAGTCGTTCGATCAGCCCCAGCTAGCTCTGGCAACCTCTCTGGTTTCTGCCCATAGTGGGGTTGCCTTTTTCAAATCTCATATAAGAGAAACCACACAACACGAGGTTTCTGTGCCTGCCTTCCTTCACTTTGTGCCATTGAGGTTCATCCACGTGGTAGCATTTATTGCATTGGGAGCTTTAGTAGTATGGTAGTTAAATGCTTGACTGCTACCTGAAAGGTGAGCAATTTGAATCTACCACCCCCTCCACGGGAGAAAGATGTGACACTTTACTCCCTTAACGACTTAAGGCCTTGGAAATGATACGGGGCAGTTCTCCTCTGCCTTATTTCATGGCACCTCACAACAACAGCAACAGAGTCGGAATCAGCTAGGCAGCAGTGGGCTTAGGTTGTTGTTGTTGTTTTATGTTTTATTGTGAATTATGTGGTAGTTTACATGAGCGAACATGAGCTTTACATTCAGCCTATCGTATATCATTTCATTGCCATGGTTACACTTAGTTTGGTTTTAGTATCACATTGTATGGATATGTTGTTGTTGTTAGGTGCTGTCCAGTTGTACCGACTCATAGTGACCTTATGCCCAACAGAATGAAACACTGCCCAGTCCTGTGCTAACCTCACAATCATTGCTACACTTGAGCCCATTGCTGGTGCTACAGTACCAATCCACCTTGTGGGAGGTCTTTCTTTTTTTCATTGTCCCTCCACTTTACCAAGCATGGAGTCCTTTTCCGGGGACTGGTCCCTCCTAAAAATACGTCTAAATTATGAGTGAAATCTGGCCCTCCTGGCTTCTAAGGAGCATTCTGTCTGTCCTTCTTTCAGTGCAGAATTGTTTGTTCTTTTGGCAGTCCATGGTACTTTCAATATTCTCTTCCAACACCAACACTCAAATGGATCAATTCTTCTACAGTCCTCTTTATTCATTGTCCAACTTTAACATGCATATGTTGTTGTTGTTAAGTGACATCCAATCGGTTCTGACTCATAGTGGCCCTGTATAGGGTTTCTGAGGAGTGGCTGCTGAGTTTGAACCACTGACCTTGTGGTTCAAATCAACTCTGCCGTCCAGTGCTTATTCTAGGATATGTTCTTGTTAATGTTAACTGCTGTTGATCAGTTCCGACTCACAATGACCCTGTATAGGGTTTCCAAGAAGCAGCTGGTGAGCTTGAACT
>NW_006408536.1:28592961-28604357 GCF_000296735.1 Chrysochloris asiatica
AATACTCATACTTCACAGTGTTGTCCATATCTTGTCATAATCCACACAATCAAAAGCCTTTGCAAAATCAATAAAGCACAGGTAAACATCTTTCTGATATTCTATGCTTTCAGCCAAGATCCATCAGACTTCAGCAATGATATCCCTTATTCTTTCTTCTTTTCTGAATCCAGCTCAAACCTCCTAAAAGTTCTCTGTCAATGTATGCCTGCAGTTGCTTTTGAATTTAGCAAAATTTTACTTGCAGGTAATATTAATGATACTGTCTGATGATTTTTTTTTTTTTTTTTCATTTCATTGAGTCACTTCTTTATGGAATGGGCACAGATATGGATCTCTTTCAGTCAGTTGGCCAGGTAACTGTCTTTTAAACTTATTGGCATAGATGAGTGTGTGCTTCCAATGCTGCTTCAGTTTGTGGAAAGATTACAGTTTATATTCCATCAATTCATGGAGGCTTGTTCTTTGCCAATGCCTTCAGTGCACGTTGGACTTCTTTCTTCACTATCATTGGCTCTTGATCAGATACTACCTCTTAAAATCATTGCACATCGACCATTTCTTTTTGTTACAGTGACTATCTCCTTTTGATTCTTTCAATATTTTGCTCATATAATTTCATTCATATTTTGCTCATGGAATATTTCAATATTGCAAGTTGAGGCTTGAATTCTTTTGTCAGTTCCCTCAGCTTGAGAAATACTGAGCGTGTTCTTCCCTTTTGGTTTTCTTACTCCAGATCTTTGCATGTTTCAATATAATATTTGATGTTGCTTTCTCAAGCTGCACTTTAAAATGTTCTATTCTTTTACCTCCTCATTTCTACCATTTGCTTTAGCATCTTTATCCTGGAAAGTAAGTTTCAGAGTCTCTTCTGGCATCCATCTTGGTCTTTTCCTTTTTTCTTGTCTTCTTAATGACATCTTGCTTCCTTCCTCTATGATATATATTATTGATGTCATCCCACAACTCTTGTGGTCTTTGGTTATTAATGTGTTATTCATCAAATCTGTTCTTAAGATGATCTCTGAATCCAGGTGGAATATGTCCAAAGTCATATTTTGGCTCTTGGGGACTTGTTTTCATTTTCTTCAGTTTCAGCCTGAACTTGCATATGAGCAATTGATGGTCTGATTCAGTCTTCCCCTGGCCTTATTTTGACTGATGATATGGAGCTTTTTTCCACAGATTTAATTAATTTGGTGTCTTTGTATTCCATCTGACGAGGTCCATAAGTAAAGATGTCTTTAAGTCGTTTAAAAAAGTTGTTTGCAATGAACAAGTAATAACTTGTGCAAAATTCTATCATGTGATCTCCAGCATCGTTTCTGTCACCAAGATCATGTTTTCTAATGACTGATCCTTCCTCTTTGTTTCCATCCTTTGCATTCCAATCACCAATAATTATCAATACACCTTGATTGCATGCTTGATCAATTTCAGAATGAAGAAGTTAGTAAAATTCTTCAATTTCATCATCACTGACTAGTGGTTAGTGAGAAAATTTGAATAATAGTTTTATTAACTGGTCTTCCTTGTAGGTGTATGGATATTATTCTATCACAGACAGCATTATACTTCAAGATAGATCTTGAAATGTTCTTTTTGATGATGAATGTGGCACCATTCCTCTTGAATTTCATATTCTAGGCATAGTAAACCACGTGGCTGCTAGATTAAAAATGGCTAATGCCAAGATATTGATGTTTATGTGTTTCATTTAATTTTTGATAACTTCCAGTTTTCCTAGTTTCATACTTCACTCTTTCCATTTTCAAATTATTAATGGATGTTTGCAGCTTTTTTTTAAAATCATTTTTGAGTCGTGCTCTACCAGCAAATGAAGTTCTCGAGAGCTCTACTCCATATGTGTCATTATGGTCAACTCTACTTTGAGGAGGCAGTTGTGTTTTGAGATAGTTTCAATCTGAGGGGCTCATTTTCTGGCACTATAACTGACAATATTCTGGTGCTCTTAATTATGTTTCCAATTCAGTATTCTGGTACTATCTAACAGTGTTTCCATTGCTATTCATAAGGTTTGAAATGACTGAATATTTGGAAGTAGTCCATCTCTCCTTCTTCCTGGTTTGTTTTAGTTTGGCAGCTCAGTTGAAATCTGTCTACCTGCAAACCCTAACCCATCCACTATGGATGACCATGCTGGTAGTTACAATACTGGTGGCATAGCTTCCAGAGTCACAATTTATTTGCCCACTCACCATTGAAGAACATTACCTTGTTTCCACTTATTGGCAATGTAGTATTTACTAACCTGCTAAGCACATTTGCATGTAAGTTCTTGTGTGGCCATTTGCTTTCCTTTTGTTTGTGCAAATACCTAGGAGTGTGATTGCTGCATTCTGTGTTAATTTTATGTTTAACTTTGTAAGAAACTACCAAATGGTTTTCCAAAGTGGCTGTGATAGCTGACATTTGATGTCCCTACCAGCTCTGTTTGACAGTTCCAGTTGCTCTATATTTTCAGTTTTATTGTGTATGCCTTTAAAATTTAGCCACTCTAATAGAAGGGGCTTTCAAAAAATTTGTGGAAAAATGAAATGAAAGGTAATGTAATTTTTCTAAGATCTCTTTGCAGTCCCCTTGTATGTGTGTCATATACCTTGTGTGTGTGTGTGTGTGTGTGTGTGTGCATTTCTGTAATGTCTAAAGTTGCTAAACATCCTTGCCTGTGTTTATCTGCTATCCTTACCTGTTCTTTGGTAAACTGCACTTATACCTTTTGAGTATCAGTTTGTTCCTATATTGTGACAACCACCTTGTGAGAATTTTTGGGGAGATTCAAAAGAAATTGTTAAAGTACAAGAAATTCTTTTGTTTTTTAAAACCCAGTGCCTGGGATCAAGCTGTTTTGTCAATTAGATTTTTTTTTAAATTGTGGTTATTAGGCAGAGCGTTGCATATGGGTTAAAAATTCTAACTAACTAGAAGATAAGTTTGTCTCAGTTTTATAAAGATGGTAGTTAGAGAAGCAGGACTGGGGATCCATAGGAGGGAGGTGGGAATCTTGGTTATGAAGGTGAATGACTGGAGAAGCTTCTGGAAAACTGACCAAGTTTGCCTTGCTCTAAAACATTGGCTTTTATTCTGTGAATACTATGGAGTACTTCAGGATGTTCTAAATAGAGTTGCCTGTTTTCAGAATGGCAAACAAAGGGCAATTCCCTACCATTTTCCCTAGTTTACTCATATATTGGTGTCAATTCCTACAATATGAACAACAATATGTTAAGTCTAGAAGGTCATCATCACAAAACCCAAGGAGGAGCCAACTCTGTAGACTTGTACAGGAGTGAATGAGCCTACAAGGAGTCGCCTTCTCTGTTAAGTCAATAAAAGTCTCACAGATGCAGGTATCTTTGCATCATCATAGCACAAGACCTGAAATTCTTACCATTTGTCCTTTAGAGGTGACTCTGATGATTTTAGCTTGGTTGTTTATTGTTGTATTATATAGATGGGTGACGTTACAGCTATTCATTGGTTATTAACTATCTCACTCTCTGACATTTGCAAAGGTAAAAATCTAGTATCTGACAATTTTGCATTATTAACAACAAGCATTTGTGTAATGAATTCGAGGTGAAAGTAATGCTGCTGGCTTTGATGGTTAAGGTTGTGTGTCAACTTGACTGGGTTGTAATTCTTAGTGGTTTGGCAGTTATGTCATCCTCCATTTTTGCATAATGCCAAGTTTTGCATAATGACTTGGTCTTTGGGAACATAAGCGTATCAGTAACTGAGGAATGAGTGTATATGATTTTTATCTAATTGTTGTTGTTGTTGTTAAGTGCCGTCGAGTCGGTTCCGACCCATAGCGACCCTGTACAGGGTTTCCGAGGGTGTAAATCCTTACGGGAGTAGAAAGCCTTATCTTTCTCCCGCGGAGCGGCTGGTAGTTTCGAACCGCTGACCTTTAGGTTCGCAGCCCGATTCGTAACCACTACGCTAGCAGGCTCTTTATCCCTCCAGCATTCTTTCTCTCTTTGTAACTATAAAATTTCTCATTGGTGCACACAAGTACTTCAAAAAGTTCATGGAAAATATGTATTATGAAAAAAGTATGCATGGTTTTAATTTTTCAATACCAAAATGAACTCATAATAATTTGTTATAACATGTCTGAATAAGATGTAGTTTGAGGCACTACGAAGGATAAGACGTAAGTTTATACAAAGCCCCTATCACAGCAACATGAATTCTGCTAAAATTAAAACAAGAACAAATGTCAGCACTATACTAAAGCTTGGGTAGAAGAATGGTGAAATCATTGATGCTTTATGGAAAGTTTATGGGGCCAATGCTCCATAGAAATCAGCAGTTTACAAATGGATAGCTCATTTTAAGCAGGGATGAGACGATGTGGAAAATGCAGCCTGTAGTGAAAGACTATCCAGATGAATTTTCAAGGAAACACTCTTGTGTGTGCCCTAATTGAAGAGGACTGGTGATTGACAGGAAAACAACAGTCAACATCATGAACCTCTTAATTGGTTCAACTTACACGATTATGTCTGAAATGTTGAAATGGAGTCAACTTTCTGCTGGATGGGTGCCAAGACTTTGCACCCAGACCAGCTGCAGACAAAAGCAGAACCTTCAATGGAAATTTTAAACGAGTAAGTTCAAGATCCTGAAGCATTTCTTTGAAGAAATGTAACAAGAGCTGAAACATATTCTTATCTGCATGATCTTGAAGCCAAGCACTAAAGTAGCAATGGGTGCCCAAAGGTGAAAGTGGTCAAGTCAAAACAAAAGTGTATCAATCAAGAGCAAAGGTCATGGAAACAGTTTTTTGGACAGTCAAGGCATTTTGCTTGTTGACTATCTGAAGTGCCAAAGAATGATAACATTTGTTTGTTATGATACTGTTTTGAATAAGTTAGCCAGAGCGTCAGCAGAACCTTGCTGGGAAAGCTTCGCCGCAGCCCCTTTTCTACCACGAGTGTTCCTCTTCAGTCCCCTCATCAACAGACAAGGATGTGTGTGAGAGTTTTCCTGGGAAATCATTAGGAATCCACCTTAAAGTCCTGATTTGGCTCCTTCTGACTGTTTTGTTCCCCCTAATCTTAACAACGACAAAAATCCTTTGGAGAGCACCCATTTTTCTTCAGTTAGTAATGTAAAAAAGACTGCAGTGACAGGGTGAGATTCCCAAGACTTTTTGTCTTTAGTAAGTACCACATGGCTGGGGTCATCAATGACAAAAGTGTCTTGACCTTGATGGAGCTTAGGCTGAGAAATAATGTTGATAGATTTTATCTTTAAATTCAATTTTTCTGTGAACTTTTTGAAGTCCCCTAGTATTCTGATTATAAGTGATACTACTAAAAATTTGGCCACTAAAAAGAGAAAGTCTGCAGACACCTGACAGATCGATTGAACACATGTGCCTGGAGAACCTTTGCCAGGACCCCTCAGGTGTTGCGCTAATCCCGAGACAGTGGCGGCTCAGAGGTAGGCTTCTTACCTTCTGTGTGGAAGACCCGAGTTTGATTTTTAATGCACCTCGCACCTGACCACCAGCCATCTGCCAATGGAGGCTGCATGTTTCTAGGATGCTGAACACCTTCCACAATGAGGTGGATTAGCAAGAAAGACCTGGAGATGGACTTGTGGAAATCAACCAATGAGAGCCCCGAAGGCACCCCCCCTCCCCCCGGTGTTCGATTGGAACAAATCTGGGGTGACTTGTTCCAATCATGAGGGGATGCCATGTTGAGTTGTATTATACATAGGGTCAACATGAGTAGCTCATCAGTGCACCGAGCATACAATCTCTCGGGTCTGTGTGCTAATAGAAGTAGTGTGGCAGTCCACTGTGGCAGCAAGGGCACTCATTCTGTGCGGTTTTAGAAGGCGGGGAGTGCCACACAGAAACACTCCTCCGGATGCACAGACTGTGTTTCCATGGAGCTTGGGTCCAGTTGTGATCCCTGGTTATCACGCAGCATTGCAGGCCATGACCCTGGCTTCTCATCCTTCAGCTGGAATTTGGTCCTTTAGGAACAGGCGGGGAAATGAAAAAACTTTAATGCTGAGAAAGAGAAAGTTCAGTGAAGAGCTGGGCTGTTTGGGAGCCTGTCTGCTAAGGGGAGGTGCCACCCCAAAGGGCAGCCATGCAGAAAGGACCCATTGCCTCACCTACTAGGAAAACTATTCATGTTCTTCTGAATACAGGGTAATTTCACACCGAGCTTCTTGGGGGCAAGGAAGATGAAAACAACTTTTAAAGATAAACAGTATAATGGAAACAGTGTAATGGAAAGCTGACTGTTGTCGCTGGGAGCCAAGATCAATACCTTTTCAAGGAAAGAAGAACTAAATGGTCTCTTATGAAGCCCAGGCACAAATGGAATCTTTTTTTTTTCTTTTTTAAAAATACTACCTCCCTCGAATCTTTCCAAACCTAATTTTTCTGCACAGAACAGTCTTTTGTTGTTCTGTCCTTTCTTGGTAATGAACTATGCCTAACTTTTCCTTTAGCATCACTCTGTCTTCTAGCTACTTGATGTTTGAATATTGCTGAAGAGAGAGTGTATTTGGTAAGACCTACGTGATTCCTTGGGCTGGAAAGCCCTTTCCCTGAAGTGTGCATTTCTAGAATGTAATTCAGCTGTACTATGTAGGGCAATACAGTTTTTGTATGACACATAGGGCACAATCACAGAATTCCCCTTCCCTCCCCACAAGTGGAGTGAAATTCTGTAATGTCACAAGTCATCAGGTACTCCCTTCTTTAAAAGTTTTAATGACAACCCCCTTTCCTCTCAAAGCTTCTGTTTTCATTCAGATGAAGTTTTTCTGCATGTAATAGATTGCTTGGCTCCTTGGCAGTGACTGAATGGTGAGTATTTGGGCCTTTAGTTAACTCACTCTGTGCTGGACAGAGTCTGATGCAGTTGGTTCCTCTCTCATTTTATCGCGTTCTGCTGTGCATAAGGTCGCTATGGGTCGGTACCGACTCGATGGCACCTAACAACAACAACAGTTGAATGTGGAAATCATTGAACAATAACATATATATCACATGCAAGTATAATTTTACTCAAGATAATTAAAAAACTGAAACAGTACATCAGCAGGGAACTGCTAGATACTCAAGCTAGATTTAAAAGAGGACGTGGAACTAGGGCTATCATTGCTGACATCAGATGGATCTTGATTGAAAGCACAGAATACCAGAATACTGGAAAGATGTCTACTTGTGCTTTATTGACTTTGCAAACATTTTAGACTGTGGATCATGACAAGCTGTGGATAACATTGAGAAGAATGGGTAGTCTCAGACATGTAATTAGTCTCAAGCATAAAGATTGTGAGGATAGTGCATGGCCAGGCAGTGTTTCGTTCTGTTGTGCATAGGGTCACTATGATTAGAAATTGACTAGATGGCACATAACAACGTAACAAGATTAAAACGAGTTGTTATGGCGTCCCTTCTGATTCATGCAGATCCCATGTGTGTCAGAGTAGAACTTTTCTCTCACAGGATTTTCAATGGCTGCCTCTTTGGAAGTATTGCCAGTTCTTTCTTCCAAGGAACCTGAGGGTGAACCTGAACCACGAACCTTTTTGTTAATGGATGAATATATTTGTGTTTTACACCGTGCAGAGACTCTGGTATTCAGCCTTGCTGTTGTTACCTGCAATTGAATTGATCCAAACTCATGGGTTGCCATGAGTATTTAGCTTTGAAGGTATGGAAACCATTTTCTGAGGTGAGCAGGGCATGCACCAAGACTCTACTCCCTTTTCTCTGCAGCTTTCTTAATGTGTCGTCATCACATGGATCGCTCCTCTGCTCCTCTTGATTGTCCCAGAGTTCAGAGGAACCTCTTGTCCACCAGTGCCGAGACCTCTGGAAAT
The DNA here is from genome assembly GCF_000296735.1 of Chrysochloris asiatica. Classification (NCBI taxonomy): domain Eukaryota; kingdom Metazoa; phylum Chordata; class Mammalia; order Afrosoricida; family Chrysochloridae; genus Chrysochloris; species Chrysochloris asiatica. The sequence goes on from NW_006408536.1 coordinate 28,600,852, forward strand.
GCAGGCGAATCTAGTCTGCAGAATTGAGGTGTGTGGTGGTTGTGAAACTGAGCTCACAGACTTCCCACTCTAGGGAAAGGACTTGGTTGAGGACCTGTTGTCATGTTCTGTATTGGAGCAGTCTTGCCAGTGATTGAGCAGGATCGCCTGTGGCCTGAGACCTTACAGCCTTGTGGACCTAGCCCCAGCTACACACCCGGCCCTCTCTCCGTGCATCATGCTGATACTGCCTTCCTATTCCATCCAGCTCCCTCCCCATCTTGTCTCACATGCCCTTTCCCCCAAACCATCCTTGCCCACTGCCTTAGGGTTCGATAGAGAAAAAGAACAGTGATGTCTTTTTCTCTCTGTTTGCCTCTCTTAGCACATAAACACATGTGCGCATGCCCAGGCCCTGTTTACTACCTAGCTTCTGATGGTCTGCCCAAGAGTGCTCTCATCTCCATCTTGATAACTTCTCTTACCTTCACTGTGTTGACAAAGCACTCCCTGGGTTCTGCCTGGACCTCACTTGTTGCCCCTTTTCGGTTTTCTCTGTGGCCCTGCATGTGCTGGGCCTCCCATGGTCTTCTGTCTGTCCAGACTTCCCCTTCTACCTGTGTGCACCTCAGGTCCTTTCCTAAGCCAGAGTCCCACCTCTTCCACGTCTAGGGCACATGGTGTCACCCATAGCCTCAGTGTGTCTAATACCCAGCTTGTCAGCCTTCACTGGACACCACCTGCCTTGTCAGTGGAACCACGCCCTCCAATTCCACCTGTCTCCAGTCTCCACTGCCTCTCCCCACCAGAACCCACTGGTCTGCAAGTTTTGTCAAGTCGCTTTTGACAGCATCCTCTAAGCCCCACCCACTCTGTTGCCCCTTCGTCTCTCTCAGTTTCCTGGACACCAGGTGCCTGTTGACTGCCCTGTCCTGTCTCTCTTCTTCACCTCATCCATTTCTTCTAATCAGGGTCCCAAGCCGTGGCCCTCCGGCAGGTCCAGCTTTGGCTTGTCTTTGTACTGCCTGAGAGACAAGAGCAGCTTTTGCATTATTGAATGGTTGGAAAAAGGTTAAAATCATTATGCTTTGTGACATGTGAAGTGTCTGTGAAATTCACATTTTCACGTCCATGAGTGACGTTTTATGGACAAATGTCCACACCTGTTCACTGGCCTTCACTGAGAAGTTGTGACTGGGGTCAGCCCAGAAAAAGTTCATTGAGTGCCTTGATGGCTCGAAACAACATTGACAAGCCTGGGTTCCTAGCCATGTGGCCTTGGTTAGGAAGTGCTCATCTTCTACGTTGTTGTTGTTACCTGCCTCTACCTCATTCACAATGGAATGAAACACTGCCAGGTCGTCTTGTGCTGTCTCACAATTAGTTGGGGATTGGACACTTATGGTGATTGGAGCACTATGATCTATAGGGTTTTCCGTGACTGATTTTTAGAAGTAGACTGCCTAACACCTTCATCTGGAAACTCCACTGAAACCCGTTCAGCATCTTAGCAGGATGCAGTCCACTTCTGAGATCTAGGTGGCAGCTACACATGAGGTGCATTGGCTGGGAATTGAACCACAGCCTCCCACATGGAAAACAAGAACGCTACCACTGAGCCACCACTGCTGTCCATCTTCTGAGAGAGGATAACAGTATTGAAGTCACCAGGATTTACAAGGATGCAGTTTGTGGCATGCTATCAGTGATAATAAGTGGTAGAAAATAGTTATCTTCAAGTACTTAAAATTTTAACATGTATATGTTGTTGTTGTCAGGTGCCATTGAGTTGGAACCTACTCATAGCAACCCCATGCACAGCAAAACGAAACAATGTCCGATCCTGGGCCAGCCTCACCACCGCTGCCACACTTGAGTCCATCAATGATGCCCCCTGGCCAATCCATCTCGTTAGGGGTCTTTCTCTTTTTCTCGGACCCTCCACCCTACCCAGCATGACATCCTTCTCCAGCGACTGTTTCCTCCGGACAATATGTCCAAAGTATGAGAGACGAAGCTTAGCCATCCTGGCCTCCAAGGAGCAACTCTGGCTGCACTTCTTCCAAAACAGATCTATTGGTTCTTTTGGCAGTCCATGGCACTTTCAGTATTCTCCTCCAACACCACAACTCAAAGGCATCAATTCTTCTACGATCCTCCTTATTCACTGTCCAGCTTTCACATCCATATGAGGCTATTGAAAACACAATGGCCTGGGTCAGGCACACCCTAGTCCTCAAGCTGACATCTCTGCTTTTCAACACTTTAAAAAGTTCCTGTGCAGCAGATTTGCCCAGTGCAATACGTCGTCTGATCTCTTGACTGATGCTTCTGCGAGTATTGATAGTTGACATTTACATAGGAAGTATTTAAGCCCACCTCCTGACTCTCTACTCTCTTACTGTTCTTGGAACTTCTGTCTGGGTCCTCAAGACAGACAATCAGACAAATAAAAAACATACTCACCCAACTGAGCCCTACTCACCATAGTGACTGATGCTGTGTAGATGATTGTTGTTGTCATTAGGTACCGATTCTTAGAGACTGTGTACAACAGGATGAAGTGCCTCACAATCCTTGACAACGTCATATCGTTACTTGTTTGAACCCATTGTTGCAGCCATTATGTTGGTCCATGTCACTGAGGGTCTTCCTCTTTTTCACTGACCCTCTGAAAAGCATGATATCCTTCTCCAGGGACTGGTCCTCTTGATAACATGTGCATAGTGCACGAGATGAAATCTCACCAGTCTTACTTTTAAGGAGCATTTTGGCTGTACCTTGTTTGTTCCTCTGGCAGTCCATGATATATTTAATAGTTGTTGCCAATGCTGTAATTCAAAGGCACTAGTAATGTATTGGTTGCAAATCAGGCTACGAACCTTAAGGTCAGCAGTTCGAAACTACCAGTTGTTCCACGGGAGAAAGATGAGGCTTTCTGCTCCCATTAAAGATTTACAGCCTCGGAAATGACTCCACGGCACATAATCACCAACCACCACCAATTCTTCTTCAGTCTTTCTTATTCATTGTCCAATTTTACTGTTTCTTTGATACAATTGAAAATACCATGGCTTGAGTCAGGAGCACCTTAGTCTTCAAAGTGCCATCTTTGCTTTTTAACACTTTAAAGAGATCTTTTGCAGCAGATTTGCCTCATGGTATATGTCATCTGATTTCTTGACTGCTGCTTCCTTGGATGGTGATTGTGGATGCAAAAAAAAGGAAATCCAGACAACTTTAGTATTTTCTTCAATTATTATGATGTTAATATTGGCTCAGTTGTGAGGATTTTTGTTTTCTTTACACTGAGGTGTAATCCATATAGAGGGCTATATATTCTTTGATATAAGTCTTTTTTGCTTTCACCAAGTAAGGTCGTGTGTGCCATCTGCAAATCGAAGGCTGGTAATGAGTCTTCCGGTTTTGGTGATATAGTAACTCAGGGTAGTAACAGTAACTCGGGGTAGTAACAGTAACTCGGGGTAGTAACAGTAACTCACTGTAGTAACAGTAACTCAGGGTAG
>NW_006408536.1:28605793-28635331 GCF_000296735.1 Chrysochloris asiatica
TAATTCACAATAGAAACAGTAACTCAAGGCAGGAAGAAAGAGAAGGGACAAAGGATCCAAAGGGCAACTCTCCCAGAAACCTCACCTGCCCTGCAGCTTTCATCACTCATAGATCAGAATTGAATGCACTGGGATTGTGGCTGGTGTGGAGCAGCCGACTCACAATGCCTGCCAGAGTTTATTGTTCCACCTCCCCCTGCCCTGTTACCAAAGGCAGTGCCAGCATCCATGATGCTGTTGGTGGGATGCGGCCGTGACAGTGTACAAGTCATTGGACTCTTCGTTGCGTTTCTTCATCTTCCCTCCGCCATTCCTCAGCTCTCTGCTTTGTCAATCACAGTGGACTTCTGGACCAACAGCGTCAGCAGCGCCCCTCCAACAGTACCCAGTTCATTAGAAATACACTTTCTCTGGCTCCACCCCCAACAAGGTGGATGGATGCAGGCCTAGATAGTGTTTTGCTCTGTTGTCCATAGGTTGGTATGAGTCGGAACTGACTGAAAGGCAACAAGCAGGTCCTAGGTTTGGGGATGGGTCCCAGTGACCTGTGTTGTAGCTGTCTTCCAGGGAATTCTGCGGCATGCTTGAGTTTGTAAAATCCTGTTCTCCTACTTCTCTTTCTCACTCCTTCTTTTGTTCTTAATCTTCTCCTAGAGAACTGGCCGTAGAATAGAATCGGAGCATTCTACAAATCCTTGTATGTACATTGTAAAGGTGCCATGGTAGTATAGTTGTTAAGTGCTTGGATGCATTTGGTTAAATAGCTGAGTGGTCAGTACTTTGAACCCACCAGTGGTTCTGCTGGAGAAAAGGCCTGCAAATCTGCTTCTGTAAAGCTGACCGCTGAGGCAACAACATGGACACTTCAGCTCTGTCATATAAGGTCATATGTGTTGGAGTCAACGTGACAGCAGACAGCAACAGCAATCTGGACATTTAATGTTCTATACTATGAAGTGGAGTCCTGGTGTGGCACTGTGGGTTAATGTGCCAGACTGCAAAGTCGTTTGAATCACAAGGTTGGCGGTTCAAGCTCACCAGTCGCTCCTTGAGAACTCTATACAGGGTCCCTATGGGTCAGAATCAACTTGATGGCACTTAACAACATAATATGAAGTTAAGTATCTGGTAAATTTCTATTTAGAGTCCCACCTTTTAAAATGCTATTTGGTTTGTTACTTCGATTTCATGAGTTTTTCACTGTATATCACAAAATAGTTTTGGAAGAGAACATCTCTAACCCTTTACTCTAATTTCACTTAAGGCAGCAGTCTTGAAAAATAGATTCTCAAGGAAGAAACCATTTATGGAATCAGATGAAGCCCACTTATTTTTAGAAGGAATACCTTGCAGTTTTAGTAGGAACCCCCCCCCCACCTCAAATGACTGAATGTATTTCAGAGTTGAAATTAATTTAACACAAGAAGAACATTGACGATAGTGTGGGTGGAAACGTAATTTCTTTTTTAGTTCCAAGTGTCATTGCCATCAAATTCCCAAGTTGGCACTCTTCATGAGAAAACAAGGTTTCGTGGCAGCCTTCTTTTATGATTGCTCTTTATCTGGGGTTTTGGACTTGCAGGCAGTCACTTTCTGCAACAAGGATTCACATAGATGGGTCTTCGTATCTGATAGAAACAGAAAGGCTGTCAAATCCTGAGCCTGCATATTTTGCAGAAATATCATGCACCAGCATCTTCATCGTAGTTTGGAACCAATTCAGGAAAATGTCCTTGGCTCCAGAATAGCTATCAGTAAGGTTCGGGAGTCCTGGGTGTCTGGGCTGGGCTCCAGTCTACGTGCCATTTGCCCCTTTCAGGTAAGGACGAAGGGGACTGGTCCTTTAAAAGGCCTAAAAATAAACAGAGTAAGTTCCACTTTTCAAGCTGCCTGGCCCTGAGCCTTTTACCCAAACATCAAAGCCTCTTCCGAAAGTCACATAAGAAACTCAAGTGTGAGAAGCAGCAAAAGAGATGCTCAACCCCGAACGGTTTTCTCTGCCAAGGCTGATAGCCCCGTGAATGCCTGTTTCTGGGCTCCTGGGGCTTCAGGAACCCATGGACTCTGTGATTAAACAGGAGGTTGGCTTCCTGTTAGCTTTTATAAGCTTCTGTGGAATCCCACTGCAGAATTGTATCTGACTCTTGCCGTGGGGATAAACATATGGATGTTCAGCGGTGAGCTGTATGGCACCCCGTGGCCTACAAGATACGAATGGTGGTGCCTTCTCCTTTTCTCTCACCAGGCTGCTCAAGCTCAGCTCACAGTCCCTAAGCCTGCATACTTCCACTTTCCTTGTCTTAGAACACTCTTCATCAGATATTAGCACCTCTCACCATCCCTTTATTCCCCCAGGAGTCCCTGGGTGGTGTAAATGCTTAATGCACTCAGCAGTTAGAAGGTTGAAGGTTCGAGTCCACCTAGAGGTGCTTTGGAAGAAAGACCTGATGATCTACTGCTGAGCATTCAGCCTCTGAAGACCCTGTGAGCACAGCGTTGCTCTGACACACACTGGTTTCCATCTTCCATGAGTTGGCATTGATCTGATGACAGCTGGTAGCTCTACTCTGTGTAACACCTGAGTAGAGGGCCTGTTCCTCCACAATCCTATGGGGGCCTCCAGCTTTGTCTCTGCAGCCCAAAGGCGAGGCCCTGCTTCCTCTTGGACAGCTTTTCCACGGTGACTGCAATCACCCGCTGGTGGAAACTCTGGGCTCAGTGATGACAGACTCCCACAGGCAATTTCAACTCATTAGAAGAGAAATATCCTAATTTACAAGCGAAAAGACAGTTGTCTTGGGAATAATTAATTTCTGCTATAAAAATGCATATATTAGTATGGTTACCTTCAAGAAGTAATTACTTCATCTCGAGCTATTCGTCTTTCCTGGAAAGCTGCTTACTTTAAAATGTAATTAAAATATTTAGCACGTAACAAATCAAAAAGCACTGCTCGGCTGTCTCCAAGGCAGCATGCAAGAAAGGAAATACTGGTTTGTAAACAGGCTGCAGTCTCATTTTCATTCCTTTGGGCAAGGACATTGGGCATTCTCCTGAGATAATAGCTGTTGCTAAGTTTCCTGGTGCATTAAGATTGAGCTCCCTTGTACAAGAGCTGTGGTGGATCCAGACACCATTGCTTATCCGTGGTTGGCGAGGGAACTTGGGGTGGTAGTTATGGCTCTTAGGATGACTCCATGTACTTGTGTCTTGGAGATCAATAGGATGCACCTCAGAAAACCACCCTGTGAGTTGTCAGGGGAGAGATCTGGATTGTTGCAAGCTGTCTGGTCCCACCTGTTCTTCTAGAACCTTGCCACCCCTACAAGGAGGGGGAGTCTATTTCCTGAGTGGGTCTGTACAACTGCTGTGACAAATACAATGCAGTGGAAATAGTGCTGCGTGACTTCTGAGGCTAGGTCCTATAGGTCCACGTGACTGTCATCCTTTTCCTGGACACTTGCCCTTGGAGCCCAGTGCCCCATGTTGTGAGGAAGCTCATGTCTATGAAGAGGTCATGTGCCGGTGGTCAGCCAACAGTCTGCATCAGCCTCCAGATAAATGAGCAAGTCTTCGCTTGAGCCAGCCCTAGCCAGGGGCTGCCCTAGTGGATCCTGAAGGGGGCAGAAATGAGCTGCCCAAATAGCAGACTTGTAAGCAAAATTATTGTTGTTGTTTTAAGCCAGTGAACTTTGGGATAATTAGTTATACTAGCCTAGTAACTGGAACACAAGATAAGACTTACTTACTGAAAAGAATACTGTTTAGAGGAAAGTTCATTCATAGTGGGTTGGAGAGTAGAAATCGAATATTTAAAGACCGACTTAGGCACAGAACTCATGCATAATCCACAGTCGCTCTTACTCTCCAACACACTATGAATGAACATTCCTAATTTAATTTAATTTGTACAGTTAAGTATAGTTCATAGCTTCAATCAGTCAAATGTTTGTCTGCTATAGTTGGTAGATAAAGTGTAGTGTACCTTTCTACGTATAAAACAAACGTTAAAGAAACACTTCCAGGTACACTGTTACTGTTGTTAAGTGCCATGGATTCATTTCATACTCACAGAGACCTCATTTAGGGTTTCCAAGGAGTGGGTGGTAGGTTTAAACTGCTGACCTTGTGGGTAATATAGTCTAGTGCTTATCCTACAGTACCACAGCAGAACTCCTCCAGGTACACTAAAACATCTTTAAAAGAATAATACAGCAGTGATACTAAAAATAAAGAACACTGGTTGTCTGGTGGGTTAAACACTGGGCTGCAAACCACAACGTCAGCAGTTCAAATCCATCAGACACGCCAAGGGAGAAAGATGAAACTTTCTGCTCCCATAGAGATTTACAGCCTTGAACACCGTATACAGGGTTGCTGTGAGTCGGAATAGATTTGACAACACATCACCACCACCTAGTAGAAATAATAACATCTTGATGTGCATTGCAAAGTAGCATATGTGTTTGTTATTATGAACCTTGACTTTTTAATATAATGTGCTTTATTAAAGTTGGTTTCTGCATACATTTGTAATCCCAAACCCAGGGACTATCTGTACAAGAAAATGTGTATGTGTTGAAGAAAATGTTTAGCTGAATAAGGGTCTGACAGTCCATAATTGTGGCTGGCCTTTATGCTGGACCCAGCTGAGTTTAAATGACCACATACACACAAACCACATCCACTGTCAAACGTTACCATGTGCTTCTGCTACATCAGTATGCCAGAGCTGGACCCTGGGCATTCGTTTAAAATTCCCCTTCACTTCTTCACTATGAGCCCAGACCTGTCATCACCAAACTCAACATCTCTCATATACCTTTAATATAGTCCACACATGCATATTTTTACCCTACTTTTTAATATAGTTCATGAAACTAACCCCATCACCTGCTAACCCTCGATAAAACAAATCCAGTAGCTCTAAGAGCCAGCTCTGATCCAGAGCCGCCCTACCTGGCTGTTGAATGCTGTCACCTGTCCAGGTAAGCCCTTCTCCAGTGTCCTCTCACCCTTGGACGGTTCTATGCCCTGTTACTCTTCCACACTGCAGAGGTTTTCCTGCTCAAGCCGTCCACATGCTGTCCAGTCAAGTTAGTTGTGTGTCACTGTCTCTTGTGGTCTTGTCTTTTGTTTGATCAAAGTTGAAATCTTCCAGTTTACCGTACATTCCTATTGTGATGCAGTGTTACCCACAATTCAGAGTTCTCTAGTACTGCTGTAGCAGAAATACCACAGGTAGGGGCTTTAACTAAAGGCAATTCATTTTCTGGAAATATAGGAGGCTAGATTGTATGCTTAGCAAATAATCCTAGAAGCTGGATTATATGAAGAATAATGTGGCATCAGGATTGGAGGAAGACTCATTAACAACCTGAGATATGCAGATGATACAGCCTTGTTGCTAAAAGTGAAGAAGACTTAAATTACTTACTGATGAAGATCAAAGACCACAGCCTTAAATATGGGCTGCAGCTCAACGTAAAGAAATGAAAATCCTCACTACTGGACCAGTAAATAGCATCATGGTAAATGGAGAAAAGATTGAAGTTTTCAAAGACTTCATTTTGCTTGGATCAACTATCAACACTCATGGAAGCAGCAGTCAAGAAATCAGATGACGTATTGCATTAGGCAAATCTGCTGCGTAAGACCTCTTTAAAGTGTTTTAGAGCAAAGATGTCAATTTGAGGACTAAGGTGCACCTAACCCAAGCCATGGTATTTTCATTAGCTTCATATGCATGCGAAAGTTCAACAGTGGATAAGGAAGACTGTATGATGAGTTAGGATGTTGAAGAAGAATATTAAAAGTACCATGGACTACTAGAAGAACAAACAAATCTGTGTTGGAAGAAATACAGCCAGAATGCTCCTTGGAAGCCAGGATGGGCAGATTTCATCTCTCATACTTCAGATGTTTTATCAGGAGGGACCAGAAGAAGAAGACCCCCAAAGAAATGGGTTGGCACAGTGCCATCAGCAGTGGACTCAAGCTTAACAACGATGGTGAGGATGGTGAGGATGGCGCAGGACCAGGCAATATTTCATTCTGTTGTGCATAAAGTTCGCTACAATTTGGAACTGACTCAAGGGCACGTAACAACAACAGGAAGCTAGAAGTTCAATTCAGTGGGGAGGCTCTCTGTCTGTTGGTCCTTACCTTTTCTCAGCTTTCAATCCCAGCTTCATACGTGGGCGATCTCCCCCTCAATAGTGCTTGCTTGCTTGCTTAATTTTGCTCTTTCATATCTCAAAAGAAATGCACAGAAGACACGCCATGTACTGATGCTAACTCATTAACATAACAAAACCCATCCCATGTGGGACTGTAATCACAAAGTCAGGATTTACAACACTTTTCCTTGAAAGACACAGTTCAGTTCAAAATACCTCCTTAGAGTTCTCATGGCTGTTCTCTAGATCAATTGGAACATTGGAACATCTTAATTCTCTTTTATTTCTCATTCGAGTTTTTCCTCCAGGCCTAAGAAATATTTTGACTTCTGTCACTTACCTGGGTTTCAAGGTCTGCTGCTGCTAGTCTGTAGAGACTGAAGGGTCTGCTCGTCCTTCCTGGGAGGCTGTACCATGCCACCTCTGGGACTAACTGCTCAAGAAACTTTCTGCTCCCATAGAGATTTACAGGCACGAGGAGATGGGCCTTGCACACACCTGTGTTCACGCAGAGCTCCGTCCTCCACTGCATCAGTCTGCGGGGTAGCAACTTGGTCAGCTCTTTGCACCATCACATTTTTAGAAATCTGTACAGCAAGGAAAATAACAACTTTCCGCCCACCCACCGCACACTTGTGTGGGCTGGAATAATGAGTTTTGTGCTTGTCAAGAGCTTGGCGACGATGTGGAGGTGTGAGGCTGCGGGGAATGTATCACGAACAACATCAGGTAATTTGGAAATGCCGTCAGAACTTACCACTGAAATTGTTGTATCCACTGTGACATCGATTCAGAAAGCTCAGCAGAAGAAAAAACACTTTTTACACTCGGGCACTAGAAATTGCCTCCAGAATTGTGTTTTCGCAATTGGCAGTGCACTTTTCCTTGCTGATGGCTCCCATTGCTGGTGCTAATGGAAACTCATTTATACCATTGTTGGTAGCTCTTCTTGCTGACAGGAACCCACATTACTCTGGGGATGGCCCTGCAGCTTCCAACAGCAAGTTTGTTCTGCCAATTGTAATCCAAACCCTTCATTTCTTTGTCAAATATTGCCAAGGCATTTTTCACAACATTGGAGATGATTGATTTTTCCCCAGGTGTTGATTGCTCTTTGGCAATGACAACATGCACTGTGGTCTCTTTTTACTCTACAAGTCCCCACCGATGCAGAAATTCTATAGAAAGCGGGCCTGGTGGTCACTTTCTGGAGGGTCCTGGAGCAGAATTGTAGAAACCAGGCAGATCCTACGAGTTTTCAGTTTGTCGTTGGGTGCCATTGAGTTGAGGCCAGCATTGCTTGGTCCCGCGCCACTCTCACAGTCATTGCTATTGTTATTGCCACTGTGTCAGTCCAGCTCATGGAGGGGCCTCCTCTTTCCTCTGTTGTACCAAGCATGCTGTTCAGTGTGCGAGAGACACTGCCACCACTTCTAAGGAACCTTCTAGCTGTCCTGCTACCAAATCAGGTTTTCTTCAGTCTTATTCATTGTCCAGCTTTCCTGTGCATAGGAGGCAATTGAAAAGACCATGGTCACCAATGTCATACCTTGCTTTTTATGATTTAGTACCATCTACTGGAGTCCTGGTGTGGCACTGTGGGTTAATGCATCAGACTGCAAACCTGTTTGAACTCCAAGGTCGGTGGTTCTAGCTCACTAGCTGCTCCTCAGAAACCCTATACAGGGTCACTATGGGTTGGAACCGACTCTATGGCACTTAACAACAACTGTTTAAAGAGACCACTTTTTTCTTCTGAGCGCACTATGCCAGGGCCTTCCGAGGTGGGTGCCAGCCCAACATCCAGGCAGGAAGCAACAGTTTCAATCAGTCCTTGGAACATTTGGAATCACCCAGGGAGATGACAATATGAATTATTATCTGCTCACCAGCATCCTTCATGCCATGTAGTTTTAATTTCCCCCATTGATTGGAGTAGAGGGTAAAGGGTTGTTGTTATTAGGTGCTGTTGAGTCAGTTCTGACTCGTAACAACCCTGTGCACAACAGAATGAAACACTGCCCAGTTCTACAACATCCTCACGTAATGTTTGGGCCTATTGTTGCTGTCCCTGTATCAATCCATCTCGTTGGGCATCTTCCTCTATTTCACTGACCCTCTACTTTACTAAGCATGATGTCCTTTTCCGGGGACTGTTCTCTCCTGACAGTGGAGGGTAGTGAATACAAACGTGACAGGGAGACTCTTCCTTAGGCATAACCTCGCCATTTGTTTTAAAACTTTATTTTGAATTTTTAGTGATTTCTGAGAGCAGGTAACCACCATGCTTCTGCAAGGTCTGAAAATTCAAATGGTTTTTGGACATGATGATTAATGATGGAACATGGTGGCTCTGCAGGAGAAACACTGGACTAGGAATCACAAGGTCAGTGGTTCAAGCCTACCAGCCACTTCACAGGATAAAGATGAAGCTTTCTGCTACCGCAAAGATTCACAACCTTGGAAACCCTATACTGGGTCAATATGAGTCAGAACCAACTAGATGGCACACAACTACACGACAACAACATTTAATGATGATGTCTGAGGCAGTTGGGTGCATAAAGAAATGGGGTATAAGAAAAGGTGGGCCTGTGGGAGTAGCTGATTGTAGGAACTGCTAAAAATCACTCATACTTTGTAACACGCTGGGCTTCTCAACCAAGAAGGGCAAAACTGACTACAGAATCTGCAGGCACCAGCGCAAAATAGGATTGCTGACCCTTTGTTCCAAACATGATTCAGAATTTAGAGTTGGGTGACTGCAGCGCATAAAAGCAAGAACAGGGCCCTTGTGCGCCTTTCCGTGGTTTTGCCATTTCCAGAATGTCGTATGCTTGAGGCTGCTTCCTCTTCTCGTAATGCTTAGGAAGTACTTCCGGGTTGCTGCACAGCCAGTAGTTCTTTCTTGTTTCTTCCCTGAATAGTACCAGGGGGCATCAGAAAGCTTGTGGGAAAATTCCATTATCTTTTTATACCGTTTTTTCACAAACTTTTTAAAGCCCCCTTATATTTGATTATCTTGGTGTGGCACTGTGGGTTAATGCGCCAGACTGCAAAGTCGTTTGAACTGCAAAGTCAGCAGTTCAAGCTCATCAGTTGCTCCTTGGAAACCCTATACAGTGTCACTATGGGCCGGAACTGACTCAACAGCACTTACAACACCAACAATATTTAATCATGTAAATACATTGCCCTTTGTGTATCATCCATTTACCCACTGAATGACATTTGGGCTCTCAGTTTATGGTGGTGATGGTGAAAGCCACTGAAATATTCAATATGAGTAAGGTAAGCACTGCACTGCTAACCACAAGGTTGGCAGTTCAAATCCACCAGCTGCTCCACAGGAGAAAGATGAAGCTTTCTGTTCCTGTAAAGATTTACAACCTCTGAAACCCTCTGTAGGGTTGCTAGGAGTTGAAATGCACTCCATGGCAATGGATTTATTTTTTCTCTTTTTGATTCCATGCCGTAGTTTCTCTTAGGGAAACAGCTGGAAGTGGCATTGTTGGGTCTTGCAAATCAGTATGTGTTTACCTTTTCAAGAAGCCTTCTGTATGAGAGTTCTACTTGTTTCACATTTTCATCAATGCTTGCTATGGTCAGTCTTGGTGACCTTGGCAGTGCTGGTGGTGGGGATGTGCTGTGGAGTCAGTTCCAACTTACAGCGGCTCTGCATGGGGTTTCCAAAGCTATAAATGTTTATAGGAGCAGAAAGCCTCATCTTTCTCCCACGGGAATGGCTGGTAGTTTCGAACTGCTGACCTTGAGGTTAGCAGTCCAACTTGTACCCACTAAGCCACCCAAACTCCTTAGCAACACTGACAGGTATGCACTAAACAAAACCAAACATGGTTGCCATTGAACTGATTCCAGCTTGTGGTGATCCCATGTATGTCTGTGTAGAACTGTACTCCTTAGGGTTTTTGTAGACTGCCTTTTTAAAGAAGTAGAGTGTAAGGTCATATTTAAGAGCAATTGATGGTCTATTCCACGGTCTTCCCCTGGCCTTTTCTTAGCTGATGATATGGAGCTTTTCCATGGTCTCTTTCCACAGATGTAGTCAGTTTGATTTCTGTGTATTCCGTCTGCTGAGGCCCAGATGACTGTGAAACATGTTTTCCAGTGTAGAGATGCTAAGGCAAATGAAACAAATGCGGAGGTAAAAGAGCTGAATAGAAAATTTCAAAAGGAAGCTGGAGAAGACAGAGTTAAATACTATAACAAAATGTGCAAAGACCTGGAGTTAGAAAACCACAGGGAAGAACACACTCAGCATTTGTCAGGCTGAGGGAACTGAAGGAAAATTTCAAGCCTTGACTTGCAATACTGAAGGATCCTATGGACAAAATATTGAACGTTGCAGAAAGTTTCTAAAGAAGCTGGCAGAAATACGTATAATCGCTGCACCAAAAGGAAATGGTGAATGTTCAGCCATTTCAAGAGGTATCATATGGTCAAGAGCCAATGATCCTGAAGGAAGAAGTCCAGTGTGCACTGATGTCATTGGCAAAGAACAAGGCTCTGGGAATTGATGGAATACAAATTGAAATCTTGCAGCAAACTGGAGGCACTCACTGATCTATGCCAAGAAATTTGGAAGACAGGTACCTGGCCAACTGACTGGAAGACATCTGTATTTGTGCCCAGTCCAAAGACAGGTGACCCAATGGAATGCGGAAATCATTGGACAATATCATTAATATCGCATGCAAGTAAAGATAATAATAAATATATTTTTATTTATTATAAAGATAATTTGCTAAAGATAATTCAAAAGTGACTGCAGCCATACATTGACAGAGAACTTTCAGAGGTCCAAGCTGGATTCAGAAGAGGACTTAGAATGATGGATATCATTGCTGATGTCAGGTGGATCTTAGCTGAAAACAGAGAATACCAGAAAGATGTTTACCTATGCTTTATAGACTATGCAAAAAGGTTTTTGACTGTATGGATTATGACAAGCTATGGAGAGTATAATGGAGAATGAGTATTCCAGAACACTGAATTGTGCTCATAACGAACCTGCACATAGACCAAGAGGCAGTTGTTCGAACAGAACAAGGGAACACAGAATGGTTTTGAATTAGGAAAGGTGAGCACCAGGGCTCTATTCTTTCATTATACTTATTCAGTCTGCATGCTGAACAAATAATCGCAGAAGCTGGATTATCTGAAGAAAAATGTGGCATCAGGATTGGAAGAAGACTCTTAACAACCTGAGATATGCAGATAATACAACCTTGCTTGATGAAAGCCAAGTGGACTTAAAATACATACTGATGAAGATCAGAGAACACAGACTTTAGTATGGGTTGCACCTCAATGCAAAGAAAACAAAAATCTTCACCCCTGGACCAATAAATGACATCCATGTAAAGGGAGAAAAGATTGAAGTAGTAGTGGACTTTATTTTGCTCAGATCAACCATCAACACTCAAGGAAGCAGCAGTCAAGAAATCAGATGACGTATTGCAGTAGGAAAATCTGCTGCACAAGACCTTTTAAAGTGTTGAAGTGTTGAAGAGCAAAGATGTCAGTTTGAGTACTCAGGTGTTCCTGATTCAAGTCATGGTATCTTAATAACCTCATATGCATGTGAAAGGAAGACCGTAGGAGAACTGATGCATTTGAGGTATGGTTTTGGAAAATATTAAAAGTACCATGGACTACCAAAAGAACAAACAAATCTGTGTTGAAAGAAGTGCAGCCAGAATGCTCCTTGGAAGTCAGGATGGCCAGGCTTTGTCTCTCATACTTTGGATGTGTTATCAGGAGGGACTAGCCCTAGAGAAGGACATCATGCTGGGTAAAGTGGTGGATTGGAGAAAAAATGTAAGACCCCAGTGAAATGGATTGGCACAGTGGCAGCAGCAATGGGCTCCAGTGTAGCAATGATTGTGAGGGTGGTACAGGACTGGGCAGAACTTCCTTCTGAATCACCTCTGGGTGAATTTGAACTTCCAACTGTTTGGTGAGCAGTTGAGCATATATTAGCTGTTTGAACCACCCATGAACTCTGTCACAGACACCAGGGAGCTAATTTTTTTGTGCATGACAAAAGATGAATTCACATAATAAGTGATTTTTCCTGTTTCTTTTTGCTTAGAAAGCTCTGCCATATCTCTGTGTTTTCTTGATAATGGGTTTTGGTGGTAGAAAACGTTGGGTTTATAAAGGCTATTTTCTGTTGTTTGACTTGGGCCAAATGACTTAATTTCTTTGAGCTTCAGTTTTCTCTATAATAAAATGCAACTTTTACCAATTTCTTGATTGCTGGTAGTTAGATTAGCTCTGCAGGTGTGGGCATAAATGCATTCTTTCTGGGGAAGGGGCTATACATTTCATCAGCTTCTCTACAGGCTCCTGATCCCAAAATCCTTAAAGCCATTTCACAAAACCACCAAGTTCTAGAAGATCATTTAGCTCCTACAACTAGGCAATTATACTTATGTTTCTTCTTCCACAAGTGTGTAGAGGTGAGAGAACCCTCTGATATTTGGTTATGCGAAAGGCGTTTCAGTAAGGAGATGAGAATACTTTACGAAGAAAATGCCTGAAACTTCAAGATCAATGTATGCTTCCTACCTCAAAGTTAGACTTTGGGCTTCCATAGCATTTATGTGAGTGGCGGGTGCTACTGTGGTTTAAACCCATTTGGAACTTGCATTGACATTCTGCGAACTAGTTTTTGAATACCAGGCCCAGAGGACTTGCTGCCCTCTTCTACTTTCTTGCTCATTCTGAGAGGCCAGCTGTCATGTGTGAAATGCCTACGGAGATGCCCACATGGCAAGGAACTGTCTCCGGAACTGATGTCTCCGTTAACAGCGTGTGAGAGCGTGAAGCTTGCCAGCCACCACGTGGATGAGCTTGGGAGCTGCTCCTTCCCCAGTGGGTCCTGGAGATGACTGGGACCCAGGCTGGTCCAGCATTTGGAGGGACCCAGTGCCAGAGGCCAGCTGAGCCAGGCTCGGTGAGATTTCAGTCCACAGAACTGTGCCATAAGCGTTTGTTGTTTGTGCCTCCAGGATCTGGGATCAAGTCTGCAGACAGCACTACATGAATGCTGTGGCCCCGAACAATCTGCCAAGTTCCGTCACTCCTAGCACTGCGTGGCTCTTTCCACTGTCTAAGCACCTTCACGGCCTGCTTCCTCCAACTCCCAGGATCACTGAAGTCCACCTGTCCCTGCCCCCTCCAGCCAATACAAATGCTTCTGCCCCAATTGCTTTGTGGAAAGTGTATGGGAGAAGCTAATAATGACAACCACTAGTTATCTGCCAGTTTGTCATACTATGGTGGCTTGTGTGTGGCTGTGATGCTGGAAATGATGCCACTTGTATTCCGAATACCAGCAGAATCCCCCATGGTGGGCAGGATTCCGTGGGGCTTCCAGATTAGCAAGAAAGACCTGGCAGTTCTGCCTGTGAAAATCATCCAACAAGAATTTCACGGGACCTGACAGAGCACTGTGTCATCTGGAGCTGGGACATGGGCCTCCTGATGGAAGGCACTGATAGTCCTCAGTGGCCACTGCAATGGTGCAGGATTCAGGATTGGGCACTCCTTTGTTCTGTTTTATGTGGGGTTTCCATGACTAGGAGTTGACTCTAAGGCAGCTAGCAACAGCACAACAACAAAAGAGGGTAAAGGGAGAGATGAACAAGGACAGCATGTGAACAGCGGGCAATGAGACTGATATGACACTGGCTCTGAAAATTACTCCAAGAGAGAGAGAATTCATCAGGAAAGGGTTCTCATCATTTTTATGGAACACTTAGGGGTGTGACCTTAATTAGTCCTCATATCACTACGGAGCAGATACCAGTACTACCTTCACTGAGTTTATTTTACCTGCTCCCAGCCCCCAAGCAGGTATGTGGTAAAGTAATCATTCTGACTCAAGTATGCATGGCCCCATGCGCCATGCTACTAACTGTTTTCAGTCAAGGTTGTTAGCTGCTCCCTTACATACTCAGAAGGTTTCCCAGGTCTGTGCCATCTTCACGACTGTCGCTGTCTGAGGTTATTGTTGCACCAGCTGGGCCAGTCCACCTCATGAAGGCTTTCCCTCACTTTTGCTGACCCTCTGCTTTAGCAAACATGATGCCCTTTTCTAGCGATTGGTTCTTTCCTCATGCCATGCATGCCCCAGGTAAGTGAGACAGCATCCCACCATCCTTTCTTCTAAGGAATATTCGGGATCTGTTTCTCCCAAGATTCATTTGCTCATTCTTCCGGCAGTCCACACTACAGTCAGTATTCTTTGTCAGCATGGCAATTTGAATGTATCTTTTCTTCTTTTCTTTCTTTTTCTTTGTACGATGTTCCCATGCATGTGACACAGTGGAGAAGACCACCACCCAAATCCCTGTCCTCACTTCCAGGGAAACCTGCTCTTCCTTTAGTGCTCTGATGACAAGAAATGTGACCCCTGTTGACCGCTAGTACTAAGTGGCCAGTTGGATGGAGCAAGTAGAACTAGAACTCTATCCATGGACTTACATTATTATTATAGGTCGATATGAGTCAGTATCAACGTGCTGGTTTTGGTCATTGGCTATGGTAACTTCTGCTCAGTCTATTGGATAGTGACACTCTGCTACTTTCATTTGTACTTGGAGACTCTCCACAGGGACGGTGACAGTCAGCTGGTGGCTCCATCTCCCCACTTCCGGTTCTTTCCGGAACTACAGTTCCCAGCTCTTGCAGTTTGTCTGTACTCATAGGAGTGAGTTGGAGTTATTGGAATGCGAGTGGGAGTCACATGTGCCATGGGTCTGGTCCCTAGGACCTCTCAGGGACGCTGCTGCCTGACTTGTCCCTCCTGGTTGAATCTGTACAACATGATGACCTTAGAAGACCTCTGTGGACGATGACGTAGCCACAAGTCCCTGAAATCCCACTTGGAAGGAGCTTCCATGAGTGAGAGGCAAACTGCATTGTATGACACCACTGAGACAGGGGTTAGAACTGATGTGTTAATTGCTATGAAGCTGATTACAGCTCCTGGCAACCCCGTGCATGCAGAGTACAACATGTGTGTTCTTTTAAGGCAACAAATTTGTGGTAGTATTTTACATAAGCAACAGGAAACTAACACAGTATTCTCTTGAATCGTATATTGTGTTATAAAATATTTGAATTAGACACATTTCCCTTCTCTCGTTTCTTTCTACATCAGGAAAGAAAAGAAACAGACTAGCTATGTTCAGGCAAAACCAGAATGGGGGCTGACAACTTTGTAGCTCAAGGAGAACAAAGAAGTTGCAGGCCGAGTTTCGCCTGAAGCTCCCCAATGCTTCGATATGAGATGGCTGAGATGCATGATGGTGCGGAGTCTCTGTCCTGAGTGGAAAATTGCACCTCTTCACTCAGGGGGAGGGGCGGGTAACAAAGGCAGTGGTGGAGCTTCTTTGGGGATTTTGTTGTTGCTACAGTTGTTACAATCACATTTTTATTCAGGTGAGTGAAAGACAGTCTGCTCACCCATCAGCAGTGGGGGATATCACACATCTGTCCCCTTAGCCCCCTCCACTTTTCTCACATGAGTTGGTGTTTCTAAAATAGTTGACTGTTTTCTGCTTGGGACAAATAATTCTATTTTGCAAAGTGTAGTCATTTTTAAAGGAGTGATGGGGTGGACCATTTGGAATGATTTTTCTAACCCTACATGCTTTTTCAGTGGTTGTTGAACTGATTTCAATTCATGGTGACCCCATGTGTGTCAAAATAGAACTAAGCTCCATAGAGTTTTCAATGGCTGAGATTTTAAAAGATTTCAATCAATGGCAGATCACCAGCCCTTTATTCTAGGCCCCTCTGGGTAGATTCAGACTGCCAACCTTTTGGTGAGCAGCTGAAGTGTTACCCACCTAGGGCCTTCTTTGAACCTCCATCACATTGAAATTGTTCATAGTCGTGTTCCTGTTTTTTTTCTTTTTTAAAATTTTTTTTTACCTGTTTTGGGAAGACAGGGTCCTGGTAGGCCCTGCCATCAGACTCAGGGACTTAAGCCACTTTTGAGAACATAATCATCTGCACTGAACATCATCACTCTTGGACACTTTCCCATCATCATTTACCACACAAGGTAGACTCCACCAGGCCTATGATTGTCCCCCTTCTGTTTGTCTGTTGGTGATATGGGGGGGGGACCCTAATGCTCACAGAATTCACTGAGATCCCTGGATGGGAGACAGAGTGCATCTCAAAGTCTGTACATCCAAGTGCAGGGAGAGAAAGAACCCCAGGAGCACTGCAGGGGGTCTGCAGGCCTACGGACTGGGAGGTCCCAGTGCCTCGAGGCCGCAAGATCCACTTGTTTCACCTTCTGAGGGAGGAGATCATGGACTCTTGGCTGCTAACTGAAAGGTCAGTGGATCAAACCCACAAGCCATTCCAGGGGAGAAAGATGTGACAGTCTGCTTCCCGAGAGATTCTTAAACCCATCCCTGTTGAGTTGATTCTGCTCCTTAGGGTTTCTGAGGTTGTAAGTCTTAATGGGAACAGACAGCCTCTTCTTTCTTCCTTGGAGCAGCTGGTGGGTTCGAACCTCCAACACTGTGGTTAGTAGTCCAACACTGTGCCACGTAAAGATTATACTGTATACACACACACACACACACACACACACACACACAGTATGAATATATATTTATTTCTTGTTGCCATGGAGTCGAATCCATCCCTGGGGATCCCATGAATGTCACAGTCAAACTGTGCTTCGTAAGAGTTTCAGTGACTGATTTGTCAGAATTAGGTTGCCAGACTTTTCTTCTGAGATACCTCTGGGTGGACTTGAACCTCCAGCCTGTCATCAGCTGAGTGTAGTACCCAGGGACTCGTGCTTTCCAGATGGCAGTGGGGACAGTTCTCTACAAGGTCATCTGCAGATGGTAAGGTGAAGACTCTCTGCCTTTCCCCTTCTCTTCTCCCTTCTTTCTGCACTCCCTGTTGTCTTCTCCTGCAGTAGTGAGCGAATCTCAGGATGCTTCTGTTGTTTGTGGTAGAGAAGACTCACCATCCGTGCACACTGCTCTGGACCCTTCCAATACTTAGCTAACCGAGGCTTTCTCCAGAGTTGCTCACCACCTCTGAGTTCCTGGAGACTTTAAGGTAGAACTTGTGGCTGCTCTGGATCCTCTTGGTATTTAGGTAGGCCAAGGCTTTCTGCACAAACCCACTGGCCATCTCTGCATCCTGGGGACTCTAAAGGTGGGTCTTGAGGCATTCATATCCTAAAAGTTATTGACCTCGCCTCTAGACACACCAACCAGCCATGCTCACCCTGCAGTGTGCACAAGCCTCCTGTAGGGAACGTGTTAAGCATGTGTATGTTCTGGTCATAGTCCAGGATTCTGATCAGCAGGGCTGGGACAGCATCCAGGAACCCTGGCAGAACAAGCTCCCCAGGTCCTCTGAGAAAGGGAGCTTGCCTCATCCCAGGCTCTGAATCTTATGTGGTAGCCTCTTTGGCCACCTTGTCCAGGAGATCTGGATGCCTTCTTTACATGGTAACTCAGAAGAAAATTGTTTTCTGTCTTCTTAAAAATGAAGACAACTGCTCTATCAAGCAAACAGAAGCAGTAGTTTAGCAATGTAAAACTGTATGCACTGCTAGATGAAAGGCTGACAGTTTGAACCCACCCAGACACACCTGCAGAAGTAACAGAGTTGAAAAGCCTTTGGAGCACAGTTCTACTCTGTACACGATGGGGGTGGGCCGGGGCGGGGAATGAGTTGAAGTCAGCAGGGCAGCAGCTGACAGTAACAGTAAAACAGTAGCAACAGTGGGTTGCCTAGTAACTCCCCAAAGATTTGTCCGACCAGAAGCTGTGAGCAAATTTATTTGAAAATAGGACCTTTGCCACTAGAAGTCAGGAGCAAGATATACGGTGGATTATACCTGAGCGTCACCAGGAGGAACTGACCCTGCCCACACCTTGACTTGGGACTTTTGGTCTCCAGGACTTTGTTAAGCTATCCAGTGTGTGGTCCTTTGCTGTGGCAATAAGAGGACACTCATACGACTACCAAGTACATTTTGTACAGATGTACAGATATGCCAGGAACAGATATGGACAGAATGAATGACCCAGGTTTACAGTGCTTCATGGAAAACATACCACTTTGTGAATGCCAGCTCTGGAGAAGACAGAGGAGGACTATGGTTTGGATTCATTTAACAACCTGCTGTGGGTTACAGCATCCTCTTTAAGTCAGGGCAGATTTTCAGGTTATACTGCCCTTGTTTCTACAGTCTTCACAGTTACTACCCCAGCTGCTGCCAGGAACCCTTAGAGGTGATGCTGGAATGCAAAAGGCGCCAACACGGGGGTGGAGCATCAGGACTCCTGGTTCTGTCCACTTTCCCACGTTTGTGTGAACAGGACAGTCACATTATCTATCATCTGTTCTCCAAGCAAATTGCCTGGGCAACACTGGCTATTTGACATAAGAGTTCTTGGTTGGAATGTTTGAAACCAATGACAGAGTTTGGGCATGCTTCTAGAAGAAAAAAAAAAAAAATGTGTCTTAGTCTCCTAGTACTGCTGTAATAGAAATACCGCAAGAGGATAGCTGGAAAGAACCAAAATTTACTCTCTCATAGTTCGTTGTTGCTATTAAGTGCTGTTAAGTCAGTTCTGACTCATAGCAACCCCATATAGGATTTCCAAGGAGCGACTGTTGGATTTGAACTACCAACCTTGTGGTTAGCTGTCTGGTGACTTCAAACTCCAGGACTTTGGAGGCCGAAAGTCCAGAGCAGTTTCTTTGGCCTTTTCAATTCCTTCCTTGTCAGTAACCCCAGACATTCCTTGGTTCCTTGTTTGTAGATGATCTTCTTATGACGTCTGTCTTCCCTCTATGTGTGTCTCTGTGTCTGATCTTCTCTTTTTAGAACAAAGAAATGATTTAGAACCCACCCTTGACTGATACGATCTCAGTTGATTGATTGGTTACATTAAAGTGCACTGTGGACATGGATTGCATTAGATTACAGGTATAGGAGTTAGGATTCCAGCACATATTTTGAAGGGACACAATTTAATATATATAACAGCAAACACTTTCGTTTTAAATTTTGCTGGAATGCTGTTCTCCCATCTTGGGGATGGGGAGGGATGGTTCTATCTCTTCCTGTTCTGATGGGTTGTATTAGGCCTGAGGTGACTTGAAATGGTTGTACTCTCAGCACGGAATTCAGCAACCGTAAGATCATGAGACTTGAGAGCAAGATTACAGTTAACTAGTCCTGGTGTGGCACTATAGGATAAGCGATAAGCACAGGACCGCAAGGTTGGTTTGAACAGCAAATAGGTGCTTCAAGCCGACCAGCCACTCCTTGGAAACCCTATACAGGATTGCTATGAGTCGGAACTGACTTGGCGGCACTTAACAACAACATAGGTAGGGTTGGAGTCCTGATGTGGCACTGTAGGATAAGCACTAGACCAAAAGGTCATTTGAAATATAAGGTCATCAGTTCAAAATCACCAGCCGCTCCTTAGAAACCCTATATAGAGTTGCTATGAGTCAGAACCGACTTAATGGCACTTAACAATAGGTTCAGAAGAGGCCGTGGAACAAGGGATAGCATTGCTGATGTCCAATGGATCTTGGCTGAAAGCAGAGATATCAGAAAGACGTTGACCTGTGCTTTATTGACTATGCAAAGGCTTTCGATTGTGTGGATCATGACAAGTTATGGACAACATTGTGAAGTATGAGTATTCCAGAACACTTAATTGTGGGGAATCTGTACATGGACCAAGAGGCATTTGTTGGAACAGAACATGGGAACACTGAATGGTTTGAAATTAAGAAAGGTGTACGATAAGGTTGTACTCTTTCACCATACTTACTCAACCTGTATGCTGAGCAAATTAATCTGAGAAGCTGGGTTCTATGAAGAAAAACGTGGCATCAGGATTGGAGGAAGACTCATTAACAACCTGTGATATGCAGATGATACAACCTTGCTTGCTGAAAGTGAAGAGGACTTAAAACATTTACTGATGAAGATCAAAGAGCACAGCCTTCGGTATGGATTATATATCTCAATGTCAAGAAAATAAAAATTCTCACCACTGGACTAATAAACACCATTCTTATCAACAGAGAAAAGATTGAAGTTGTCAAGGACTTCATTGTTCTTGGATTAACTGTCAACACTCATGGAAGCAGCAGACAAGAGATCAAACAATGTATTGCGTTAGGCAAATCTGCTGCACAAGACCTTTTGAAAATGTTGAAGAGCAAAGATGTCAATTTGAGGACTAAGGTGCGCCTGACCCAAGCCATGGTACTTTCAATCACCTCATATGCATACAAAAGCTGGACAGTGAATAAGGAAGACCGCAGAAGAATTGATGCTTTTGAATTATGGTGTTGGAGGAGAATATTGAAAGTGCCATGGGCTGCCAAAAGAACCAACACATCCGTTTTGGAAGAAGTGCAGCCAGAGTGCTCCTTGGACGCCAAGATGGCCAAACTTTGTCTCTCGTACTTTGGACATATTGTCAGGAGGGACCAGTCACTGGAGAAGGATACCATGTTTGGTAAGGTAGAGGGTCAGAGAAAAAGAGCAAGACCCCCAGTGAGATGGGTTGGCAAAGTGGCAGCATCGATGGACTCAAACGTGGCAATAGTAGTGAGGTTGGCCCAGGATCGGGCAGTGTTTCATTCTGCTGTGCATAAGGTCGCTATGGGTTGGTACCAACTCGATGGCACTTCACAACAACAACAACAACAATAGGTGAGGTTAGACAAATTCAATATTCGGAGTAAATGAAGAGATGTCTTAGTTTCCTATTGCTACTATAACAAATTACCACAAACTTGGTTGCTTAAAACAATACAAGGGAACTTCCAAAAAGATGGCAGACTAGACAGTCACGCTACACAGACCCTTTACAGCAAAGATGCGAGTGACCAAATGAAACAGATGTGGATGGTAGTCCTGGAACCCTGAGCTTCAGAGGAAAGGAAAGAGGAGTAGGTTGTATACTGACTAGGAGAAGCTGAACGAAAGTGATGAATAGCTGAACAAGTAGGTGAAATGCTGACTGGCCTAATGTAGCGTGGCCATGTTGGATTTTCTAAGCAGCATTCCATCAAGAAAACACAAATGCACACCAGTGGATGGCAACAAGAGAGGTGCAATTCTCTCACTCCCTCAAACGCTCCTAGTGACCAAAAGCTAGGCCAGCCACCATCTTTACACACCACAGCATACCAGCATGACTGTTCTTCTTCCTGAGGTGGACCCATGCACTTGGGGACGGTCCGGGCACCAGGTCTTCCATCTCAACATGTGGAGGTGTATAAACTCAGCCTCATCAGATCCGCAGATTGCACAGTGACAGATGCCTGGACACCCTTGGATAAGCAGGAATTTCTTCCATAATCAGCCGCCCTACCCCTAGCTGTCCTCTGGGCCTGACCGAGTTCCTTCCAGGAATAAACACCCTGTGAGCAAGCATGAACTGCTTCTGGATCCGGGGCCTGATCCCAGACTTTGCCTAGGCGGGTAGTAACTCCATTTAGGACCTGGCATTTGTTTCCCTTTTCTGTTTCACCTCCTGCGCCTCTGAGCTTCTTGACTGGAAGAGGGGTACCTGCCAAATCAGATGCGCTTCCCCCCAACTGTTTTCTCCTCTCTGACTGACCCTGTCCCAGTTTGCTCCTTTTTTTGTTTTTCCCTTTCTATGCTTTCCTTTTTCCTTTATTTCTTTTCATTTGTTTCCCTTTTCTTTTCTCTTTCCTTCTTTTTTCTTCTCTTTACTTTTTCTTTACTATAATCTTTTCTCTTATTCTTTTCTTCTTCCTCAATTTTCTTTATTGTGATTTTTCCTTTTTATTTTCTCTTGCCTTATTTTAATTATTATTATTGTTTTTATAGCTGCAGGTGTACTGATGTGGTGGCTTTAGGATAAGCACTGAACTGCTAACCACAAGGTTGGCAGTTCAAACCCACTGAGCTGCTCCTTGGAAATCCTATACAGGGTCTCTGTGAGTCAGAACCAATTTATCAGCACTTAATAGCGACAACATCACATTTTGTTTTGATCTGCTCATCACTGCATCCCAAGTACCTAGAACATTTAGTATAATGTAGTCAATGAATAGAAACTTTTATGAATGAGTAATGAATAATCAAAATATTCATATTTTCTGTACCAATAATGGGGGCATTATTGTTGCTGTTGTTAAGTCTGAGGACATAGGGTCTGAGGAAACATTTGTTTTACTTATAGAAGTATGTATGTTGTTGTTGTCAAGTGCCATCAAGTCTGTTCCGACTCATAGCAACCCTGCTTAGGGTTTTTTGAGGAGCAGCTGGTGGGTTTGAACCACCAATCTTGCAGCTCAAACTGACCTTGAAGTCTGAAGCATTAGCCCACAGCGCACCCCGAGACTCCAGCAGTATGTATACAGCCATGCATTTTCCATCTCAGCCACTTTTCCGCGGACCATCCGGCCACTCCAGCCATACTATCCCTGTCGCACCACCACCACCTCTGACCATTGCCGACATATTTTTTCTCTCTCTCCTTTTTCTCCCCTTCTTTCTTTCTTTCTTTCCTTCCTTTCTTTTTTTCTTTTTCTTGTGGGAATGTTCCCAATGGTTTGCCCTAATGAGAAAATAAATCTACATTGTTTTCCTTCAAGTACATAGGAGGGGAAAAAAAAGACACAAAGGAAGGAATAAATTTCCTCTGTGTCTTTCCTTCCAGAGCATCAAGGGGAGGGGCCATTTCTCAATTTCCCAGAAGCTCCCTCCTCCAAGTCTTTCTCACATAGATGCAGTCTGAATCGCTCTCTCTTTGGCCTCTTCGGACACTTTCACATAGTAAATTAGATACATTCGTGGTTACGTTAGTTCCTGGGGCGTGCAAGCAGTTCATACACTCTTCTGTCAGCGTAAAGGTTAGATGCTTCAATAACTCAGATTGCCTCAAAACAAAGGCGTAGGTGTCTACTTCTGAAAACTCAGACATTGACAACCCTGTGGAGCACAGTTGTCCTCTGACACACACGGATCCCTGTGAGCTGGAGATGACTTGGTGGCAACTGGTCTGGTCTGGTGTGTGGCTCCATTGTACCCACTTGGCTGTAACCGAGGCTAACTGCCCCATTTCAAGGGTAGCTGACGGGCAGTCAGTGGCATGTGCAACCTTCATTCTACAGTTTCAGAGCCTTCAGTTTTGGGCATCTTTGGGGACCATTTTCTTCAAATAATGATAGGCATTACATTTTATGTTCTAGGGGAAAATAAACACCCTAACATTATACGAGAGGTCTTCAGAAAGTTTGTGAAAAAAGGCACTGAAATTTTCCACGAACTTTTTTTCTGTGTGTGGTGAATTGAGTGATTGTTTACATGGGAGAACATGGGTTTTGCACCATCATTTCCTTGCAGTGATTAAAATCTCCTTCGTGAATCATCATTCAACAGTATTTGCATCCGTTCCCCCTGGTTTTATTTTGGGGTGGTGGTGGTGAGGGGGCTGTGCACAAAAACACTCAGGAATATATAATAATTTAAACAACCTCCTGGCCACTAACACTCAGTTTTTCTCTTTCCGTGAGTCTAGAGTCTTTAGCTGCTCTGTTTCTCCGTATCCTCATCTCTGCCTCCATCTCTGGTGTCACTGCTTCTCTGGATAGGGTCCCATGTTCTGCTTCCAAGAACTTTTTGAAACCCCCAGTATGTGCTGTGAGTATATATGGTATTTCTCTAATACAATAGGTGTGTTAATATATAACATCTTATATATTAACATCTGGTGACAGGCAGTGACAGGCAAATGGACTAGGGGCACAGGGCAGGGAAACTGGCTGGGAACTCAATGCAGGAAGACTGGCTTCCTGGAGTAGCTAGGCAGTGGCCCCATTCTGAGAGTCAGGAGAGACAGGAAATGAGCTACTCCACCAAAGGCAGACACAAGTACCAACAAAAGCAGTTGACCCCTTTATCTCAGGCAGGGTGCCCTGCTCCTCCCAGGCAGGGATCAGAAGCTTTCAGGGAACTTCTTCTTTGACGTCAAGTCTGCCAACAGTTTTATAGCCAGAACCATCTGGGGATGGTCCAATTCTGGATTATCCCGTGTTCCAGAGAAGAAAACTTCACCATCATTATCCTTTGATCAGCACAGCCAGGGTGAATTGTAGGCTAACATATCACTTAGCCCCTGTGTGTGTTTTTAAAACAAGTTCCATTTGAATAGCTTTTCACATCAGAGGGTGTCATGGTAACACTGACTGTAGAATATTCCTGAGTGATTAAAATGCTCTTTGTGCAAAGGTTCTAATCCTATAGGACAGTGCTTCTCATATAAGCCAGGGAAGGAGGGCACACAATTGTGTAAGATCACAAGCGACATCAACAAACTGTGTTAGGAAAAGGGTCAGCATCAAACCCCATAGAAATGTCCGAAGCAGTGATGCTTCAGTGATTAAACTGTGGCTTTATTTTCTTTTTCTTTTCCTGATTTCCCTTAGATTTTCTTTAATAAATAAGCCTCATTTAAAAAAATCAAAAACTTGGAAAATTTATTTTCTGTGGAAATCAAGTTGAAAATATCAGCACACTCCCCCCTTAATTTTAGCTTCAAACCCCCCTATTGTTGACTGCCTTTGATCCTAAATTTAAAGACTGAGGAGGAGTCCTGTTGGAGTTGTGGCTGAAGTGCTCAGTTGCTAACCAAAAGGTTAGTGGTTCCAACCCAGCAGTGCTCCACAGCTTGTCTGCTTCCATAAGGCTGCACAGCCGGGAAGCCCTAGGGGGCACGTCTAAGCTCTCCTGTAGGGTGGCTGTGAGTCAGATCCACTCAGTACCATGTAACAACAGTAATAACACCAGATTTCCAAACAGAAGGTCCCTGGGTGGGGTCAGTGACTAGTGCGCTTAGCCGCTAACAGAAAGGTTGGAGTTTTAAGACCACCCAGGGCTGCAAAGCACAAGGTCTGAGGTTCAAGCCTACCAACCACTCCAAGGGAGAAAGATGAGGTTTTCTGCGCCGAAAGATTTACAGCCTCGGAAACCCTATCCAGGGTCTCTGTGAGTCAGTACTGACTTGATAGCACTTAGCTACTAGGACAACAGGGAACCCTAAGAAGAAAGGCCTGGTGGGTGACTTACTTTAGAAAATCAGCCGCTGAAAACCCTGTGAGGCAGAGTTCTACTCTGTAACACGAGGGGTGGTCATGGGTAAGATTCGCCTCCACAACACCTGGTTATTTAAAAATCATTTTATCATATCTAAGTTTGGAGTTCCGGTGTGCAGTTCTGTACGGATAAGTCCTATACCTCAAGGTCAGTTTGAGCTGCAAGGTTGGTGGCTCAAACCCACCAGGAGCTCTTTGGAAACCCTGCACAGCGTTGCCATGAGTCAGAACTGATTTGACGGTACTTAACAACAAGAACAAATTTGAAAATAAATGAACAATCTAATAAGTGTATGTACAGAAACCGTGCCAATGAATGTATGGGCAGCATCAGGAAATGATGCTCAGATTCTTTGTTCTTTAAGCCCACTACTGTGGACCCAAGAGCTTGTTAGCACTTTGGACAGACTCTGAACCCCACCCAGTCCTGCTGATGCAGAATGGACATTGATGGAGACCCTAGGGCGCTGGTTTCACCACCGACATGGAATCCAGTTCTAATGCGCTGTGTGTACGCATAGCAAATGAGTTTGGGTCCCATGTCCAGTGTGCATTTGAATGTTGGGTGTGTATTCTAGAAATGTCTCCCTCCCCTGCCCTTGATTTTTGGATGCTGGTTGGTTGTCTTTCACAACGTTGGACTTTTGCCCAACATTAGTGTTTCTCAAAGGGGTCAGTAGGGGGAAATCCATCCCACTCTCCCCCATAAAAACCAAAGCTTACTCGCATCTGCCAGAACAAATCTTTGTCATATACACAACACATGTCCACATCTGCTAGTCTTGTGTTTATGAATATATTCAACTCAGGTACATCTTTTGAGGGCTGTGCCCTGCCAATTACTTGAGTAAACTCTGTGGAGACCGTGGAGATAAGTAAGGTGAGTCACATCTGGTGGCACAAGAGTTCAGCGCTGGGCAACAGTTTGAACCCACTTAGCAGCTCCACAGGAGAAAGACCTGGTGATTTGCTATCCCAGAGATGACAGCCTATGAGACTCTATGGGGGCAATTGTCATCTGTCCCATGAGGTCACTAGCAGTCAGAAGTTGACTTGATGGCACCTAAGAAGGACAAGACTCATTAACAACCTGGGATATGCAGATGATACAACCTTGCTTGCTGAAAGTGAAGAGGACTTAAAATATTTACCGATGAAGATCAAAGACCACGGCCTTCATTATGGATCACATCTTAATGTCAAGAAAACAAAAATCCTCACCACTGGACCAACAAACAACATTCTTATCAATGGAGAAAAGATTGTAGTTGTCAAGGACTTCATTCTTCTTGGGTCAACTATCAACACTCACGGAAGCAGCAGTCAAGAGATCAAATGACATATTGCATTAGGCAAATCTGCTGCACAAGTCCTTTTTAAAGTGTTGAAAAGCAAAGATGTCAGCTTGAGGACTAAGGTGCGCCTGACCCAAGCCATGGTATGTTCAATAACCTCATATGCATATGAAAGCATGTGAATAAGGAAGACCGTAGAAGATTTGATGCCTTTGAATTATGGTGTTGGAGGAGAATACTGAAAGTGCCATGGGCTGCCAAAAGAACCAACAAATCTGTTTTGGAAGAAGTACAGCCAGAGTGCTCCTTGGAGGCCAGGATGGCCAAATTTCATCTCTCATACTTCGGACATATTGTCAGGAGGGACCAGTCACCGGAGAAGGATACCATGTTTGGTAAGGTGGAGAGTCAGAGAAAAAAAGGAAGATCCCCAGTGAGATGGATTGGCAAAGTGGCAGCATCGATGGACTCAAACGTGGTAATAGTAGTGAGACTGGCACAGATCGGGCAGTATTTCGTTATGCTGTGCTTAAGGTCGCTATGGGTTGGTACCGACTCTATGGCACCTAACAACGACAACAACAAAGAAGGACAGCCTCTCTCAAGGAGCTCATAGTATCAAGTATCACAGTGTCATAGAGGACAGCTAACTTATAAATATTGTAATATTGGTAAAAGCAGACTCCACCACCTGTCTGTCAGTTTGTCATACTGTAATGACTTGCATGTTACTGGGATGCTGGAAGCTATGCCACCAGTATTTCAAATACCAGCAGTGGGCAGGTCTCAGCAGAGCTTCCAGAGTAAGACTAGGAAGAAAGTCCTGGTGATCTACTTATGAAAATCAGGTAATGCCGGAAGATGAGCTCCCTAGGTTGGAAGGCACTCAAAATTCAGCACAGCTGTGTCAATGGACTTGAGCATCCAATGGCAGTGAAGATAGCACAGGACTAGGCAGTGTTTCCTTCTATTGTACATGGAGTTGCCATGAAACAGAGTGACCCGAGGGTAGCTAACAACAACAACAAAAGTAAAATGCAAAGGAGGGAGGATCCATCAGGGGTGGCTTCTCCGAGGTGGGATTCGAGGTTAACCTTGAAGGCTGAGAAGAATTTGCCAAGTCGGAGATTGTCTGGAAAGGCCAATGGAGAAAACACATGGTAGCCGGGAGTGATAGGAAAGAATGTACATGTGGCAAGAGAGTGGAGGACGTGTCATGGTGAGATGCCCATGATGAGACGGGTTGGAGGTCATCATGTGTATGTATACGTGTATCATTGTGTGTGTGTGTGTGTAGGCATGTCGATGAAAACTGCTGGTCATATAGTCGGGGCCACATGGAAGACGGCTTAGAGCCCCACACCAGTGAACACCTTTGTATCTTGCAGGCAATGGCAGCCTGTTGTTGACTCCTGAGTGTGGTATGCAGTCTGTTTCATGGTGCCAGTGGTGGGGCCCAGTCCTACACCAGCTCCAGGATCAACTGTGCATCAGCTCATTGTAATCTATAGGGTTTTCATTGGCTGATCTTTCAGAAATAGATTGCCAAGTCCTTTCTTCCGAGTGTACCTTCCTCTGGAAGTTCTGCAGAAATCTATTTAGCATCATAGTCAGACACAAGCCTCCATGGACAGACGGGTGGTTGCTGAGCATGTGGTACATTGACCAGGACTTGAACCCAGGTCTCCTGCATGGAAAATGGGGGTGTGGTCACTCGCGGGATGTGATGAGGCATGTGGAAGGGGAGCTGTGGGTGCGTATTTTCTGCTGCATGCTCTCGTTGTTGCCTGTCCTTTATCTCGTTACCCCAATTTCTAATGACATTTCAGCGGACCACCTTAGTGCGTCTTTATGTCTTTGTCCTCAGCCCTCCTTCTTCTCCTTAGCACAGTGGCCCTTTCTAGGGGAGCATGGAGGCTCACTCCTTGTAGGCCCAGCTGGCAGCCTCAGGAGAGCAGGACCATAGGTAATATACAGTGCTCTGGGAAAGGACACCAGGTGGGCAGGCCGGGGTCAGCTGAGACCTGCCCTGTGAGGACTCCCCAGCAATGTCTTCAGAGGCCCAGCAGGCCTGGGGAAGGATGCCTTCATGCATGCTGCTCACCTCCATTCAGGTGTGTCTGAAGGCTTCCTGGAAACCTGACCTTCTGGCCCTGAAGAGAGTGAGAACAGACCTGGCTGAGGCACTTGGCACCAAGCAAGCTGCCGGTGGCATTTTAAGGAAAACCTCAGAGTCAATCCAAGTGTGGAGAAGACACTTTTGTGGATGTTGCCACAGCAACGAGAGGGGGTGGGGATCGTGGCTCCCCCCATCTTCCAACCTCCCTGAACCTCCTTCAGAAAATTGTCCTGGAAAAATACTGAGCTGGAAATTCATCTCTTGTTCCCAGGAGTGTCCTTATCTCTGCTCAGAGCCAGTGCCAGAGAATGAGATGCAGAGATAAAAGCTGCAGAGAAGGCATGCTGTAGAAAGAATCCAAAGGATGCGAGTCCAACCCAGTGTAGAAACGGCTCTGTTAGCTTGGGGTGCTGGTGTGGCACTGTGGGATAAAGCACTGGGCCTCAACGTCAGTTTGAACCACAAAGTGGACAGTTCGAATTCACCAGTGGCTCCTTGGAAACCGTATACAAGGTCACTATGAGTTGAACTGATTCGACAACACTTACCAACAACTGTTAGTTTGCGGACTGGAACCGTACCCTGACTGGCTTGGGAGCTACTCTTCCCTGAGGCTAAGGTCCCTGCGTATCATAGACACTTTGTACTTTACCACTAAGTTAAAGGTTGGGGATTTGAACCTACCTAGCTCTGGTAGGGTCCTGGTGTGGCGCTGTGGGTTCATGCGCCAGACTGCAAAGCCGTTTGAACTGCAAGGTCG
>NW_006408536.1:28635746-28647439 GCF_000296735.1 Chrysochloris asiatica
AGCCTCGGAAACCCTGTACAGGGTCACTATGAGTCAGAACAGATTCCACAACACATACCACCCACCAGAGGCACAGTGGAAGAAAGGCCTGGCAATCTGCCTCCATAAAGATGAGACAAGAAAGCCCTGTTTATTCAATAACACATTGGTCACCATGAGTTGGAATTGATGTGATGGCAACCACTGTTAGGGTACCCCAAGCTAAGGATTGGGAGCGCCATGCTCATGGCTTCCTACCTTTGGCTCTGATGTGCAAAAGTGAGGTGGGGAAATTGATCCTTGGTTGGGATTTTCTTGTGCCTGAGTGTCTGCAGAGCTTCTGCATTTCCACAAGCAAGCCTGCTTTCAGAGAAGAGAAAAGAGGCCCTAGAGGCTACTGAGGGAGTGCATGGCCACGGGCCACTCTGTGGCGGTGAGACTCAGGGACAAATGGAAATTGTCGGTGTTCCAATGCTGGGAAGCCACTTGGGAAGTGTATAGCGTCTCTATTCAAGAGAGGTTCAGCACACACTGGCATGGGACTCAGTGAATGGAATTACATTTTGGATGCAATCTTATTTTATCAATTCAGGTAATGGAAATCGTCTATGCAAAAGAATTTGTAGGATCCTAGGATCTCCTAATGTCCTGGTATGGCGCTGCGGTTTAATGTGCCAGAATGCAAAGCTGTTTGACCTGCAAGGTCGGCGGTTCAAGCTCACTAGTGGCTCCTCGGAAACCCTATACAGGGTTGCTATGGGTCAGAACCGACTTGACAGCACTTAACAACAATAAGGATCTCCTGGTATGGTGCTGTAGGATCAGCAATGGACTTGTAACCACAAGGCCAATGGTTCAAACCCATCAGCCGTTCCTTGGAAACTCTACACAGGGTCCCCATGAGACTTGACAGTACCTAACAGTAATAACCAGATGTTAGCAGTGGAGGTGACCTTAAACTCATCTTTCCTGAGATCAGTATGTAAGGTTAATGCATTTGGCTACTGTATGAAAGGTTGTTGGTTCAAAGATTACAGCCATTGTAAACCTTGTGGAATGCAGTTATCCACTGACACGCATGAAATGGACTCAATGGGAACTGATTTAGAGGGAGCCCAAGGGAAGGTGACTATTTGGCCAGTGCATTGAGTGTGCGAGATGCTTCACCTGGGGACCTCTTGACTTTCAGATTCTGCATTCCACTTAGCTGTAGAAGGAGATGTTCTGGATTTTGTAGACACCATTTCTGAGCTCTGTGACCTTCATTCCTGGAAATTCTTGCTCTGAACTTCTTCATGTGGTACCAGAAGCTCACTAGCTCTTGTGCCAGAGTTTGAAGGCTATCCTTAGAAGTGTTGTCCTTACCCCCTCCCCCATCACCTAGTAGCAGTGAAGGGGTCATGCTTGGCTTACAGATTCACTATAGCCCACCAAGCATCAGTGTATGCCCCCTAGACACGGAATGGTCAACAAAGATTGTGGTGCCATGCACAGTGATGACATTGGCTCTCCTGGCAGCTGCTGAAGCTGAAGTGTGCAGGTCCCTAAGACAAGAAGAGTCCTTGGAGGAAGAGGAGGAAGAAGAGGAAGAGATGGCACATCTCCCTCTTCTGCCCTCTGCCTGGGAGACCTGCGCTGGGGGAGCCTGGTTTAGCTTTTACCGCCATCTGCTGGAACCCCCTGAGAAGGGCAGACACCCTCTACCCTTGTGTACGTTGTGCTGTTGTGAATGGCTCTTAAGTTGGCCCCCCAACTCATGGTGACTCCAAAGACACAATAAAGTGAAATGCTGCCTGCTCCTGTGCCATCCATGGATAACGTTGAGGATTGGACCGTTGTGACCATAGAGTTTTCATTGGCTGACGTTTGGAAATAGTTTACCAGGTCTTTCTTCCTAGTCCATCGTAGTCTAGAAGCTCCGCTGAAACCTGTTCACCTTCATAGCAACACACAGCTCTCTACTAACAGATGGGTGGTGACTGCCCATGAGTTACATTGGCCAGGACTCCAACCAGGGCTCCCATGTGGAAGGAGAGAACTGCCACCAAGCCACTAACATCTCTGCCTTTCTCACACGATTTCAGACTTTCTCATCATGTTGTTGCACGTTTCAGAGACTATCGCAGAGAGCTAACATCACTTTCTAGGTGCTTGGAAATCAAAGACTTTGTGTATTGCGACATCCACTTTATTGTGGTGGTCTGGAACTGCCCCCACAGGGTCTCCAATGTCTGCCTGTTTACTTGACACTCCTAAACTTGCTCTGATCCTGTATTTGACTTGAACTAAGATTGGCTGTCTCGAGCTGTTCCCTAGAGGTCCCTTGCTACTGACCATGAAATCTTAGCAGCTTGGATCTCTGGGGGAGGTATAGAAATGTTCTTCGGTGCATTTGTTCAACTTTTTAATTGCATTTTCCTCCTGTAAATATGAATGGAAAAGAAAAAAAAAAGGAAGTTCTACAACTACATTGGAGTCCTAGTGTGGTGCTATAAGATAACCACTTGACTGGTAACTGTAAGGTTGGCAGTTCAAACCCACCAGTCATTCTTCTGAAACCCTGTATAGAGTTGCTTCGAGTTGGAACCGACTCAACGGCACTTAACAACAGCAACCAACAGCTATGATAAGACTGTGCCACAGGATTTCTTGATGAAACACACTGTTGTTATTAAGTGCCTTCAAGTTGGTTCCAACTCCTAGCAATCCTGCATAGGGTTTCCGAGGAGCTGCTGCTGTGTTTGAACTTCCAACCTTGTGGTTAGCAATCCAGTTCTTATCCTGTAGTGCCACACCGGGACTCTGATGAAACACAATAAAAACCCCAAACCAAACTTGCTGCCCTTGAGTCTCCTCCGACTCCCAGTGGCTCTTTCTAGAGTTTCTGAGACTGTCAATCTTTACAAGAGTGATGGCTGCATCTTGCTTCCTCAGAGCAAGCACTGGTGGATTTGAACTGCCAACCTTTCGGGTAGCAGCCAAATTCTTAACCCACAGCACCACCAGACTTCCTTGAATATAATACAACTGGGATCAAACTGAAAATGATTGTTGTTGTTGTTAGGTGCCATCGAGTTGGTAGTGAGTCATAGTGACCTTATGCACAGCAGAACAAAACACTGCCTGGTCCTGGGCCAGCCTCACTACTGTTGCCATGCTTGAGGCCATCGATGCTGCCTCTTGGCCAGTCCATCTCGTTGGGGGTCTTCCTCTTTTACTCTGACCGTCCACCTTACCAAATATGCTATCCTTCTCCAGCGACTGGTCCCTCCTGACAATATTTCTGAAGTATGAGTGACGAAGTTTGGCTCCTCCAAGGAGCACTCTGGCTGCACTTCTTCCAACACAGATCTGTTAGTTCTTTTGGCAGCCATGTCACATTCAGTATTCTCCTCCAACACCATAACTCAAAAACATCAATTCTTCTAAGGCCTATGTTATCCACTGTCCAGCTTTCGCATGCATATGAGGTGATTGAAAATACCATGGCTTGGGTCAGGCGCACCTTAGTCCTCAAGCTGACATCTTTGCTCTTCAACACTTTAAAAAGGTCTTGTGCAGCAGATTTGCCTAATGCAATACGTTGTTTGATTTCTTGACTGCTGCTTCCATGAGTGTTGATAGTTGATCCAAAAAGAATGAAGTCCTTGACAACTTCAATCTTTTCTCTGTTGATAAGAAATGTTGTTTATATATCAAAAGAAACAAGTCTTTACTCTTAGTCACATACACATCAGCTCCAAGCTGATAAGAAAGTATGGTCAGTTATGACAGAAAATAGAGTCAACAAACATGCACTAAATAATCTAAAATGCATCACTGATTGTTCCTAAGTGACTAAGTATAACCCTCTCTTTTACTTATTTGCCTCTAATGAATAGAAGCTGTCCTATATATAATATGGACAGCTGTCCAGTTGCTGACCATTGGCATACTGACCTTTGTGTTCATTCTTAGGACCGTGTTGTGTATAAAACAAGAAACACATTTATAGAGCCCAGGAAAGACTTCATAATGCACCATGGCTGAAAATCATCTAAAGTGTTGGAAACAAGGAGTTGCTGTCATTAAATTGTTAGGTGCTGCTGAATTGGTTTTGACTCAGTCATCTCATGTGAGACAAGAACTATCCCAGAGAGTTTTTAGCTCTCCAGTGGGACCATTCCCTGGAGAAGGACATCATGTTCAGTGGACATGTAGAGATGGATTGACACAGTGGCTGTGACCATGGGCCAAGTGTAACAAAACTGTAGGACTGGCCAAGCATAAAACACATTGTCACTATGAGCTGATGTCACTGAACAACAATGACCTTTACAGGAGCAGATTGCTACGTCTTTGTCCTTTGGAACCACTGGGTGTGTCCAGACTGCTAAGCTTTCTGTTAGCAACCTAGCACTTAACCGCAGTTTCACTAGGACACCTTGAAGCAAACAGTACTGATTCAGAAATATAACATTTCTGCTTTTGTTTCCAAAGCTAATTGCACCCACCACCCAAAGAATCGTAATTTCAAATATTAAATAGATTTCAAATAGAAAAACAAATAAAAGTGTGTTTTCATGTTTCCCCAGTAGCTATGAATCACGTGCATTTCAGTTCACAACACATACTACTTCCCATTTTGCCAGTTATTTGAAGTCTAGACATTATCAGCACAAATGCTTAACCTCGGGAATAAAATGGTAAAGATACTGACCAGAATAACTTCTCTCCCCAGTGATAGATGTGAGTACATATTTGATGATTTTTATCTGTACTCCATTTTTCTCACTTTTTCATATTTATTTTCTGAAACTGCTGTAGTATTTGTGTAAAGACTTGCCTTAAATCCTTTTGGCACTAAAGGTGAGAGAATTGTGGGAAGACCTGGCAGTTTACTTTAGATGTTAGGCTTTGTGGAGTCAGAACTCAACTGAGTTAACTTGGATCCAACGATTTACCCCAGTCCTTGTAGTCTCCGACATATTTCTTTTTAACTTAATTAACAAATGGGAGTAGTAATAGAAAATAGTGACAGTCTTTCGGTCGTTAGAGCGGTGAAAGAGACCCTTGATGAAATGTACTTAGGATGGAGCCTGGCTCCGTCAGCGGTCACTGTCGTGGTTACTGGGCAGTGATTGGCTCTGGGGTAGAAGTCTCACTTGAAGTCAGTGGTAGAAGCCTTGGATTCAGTTCCTGGCCATCCTCTCATTGCAGCCACTACTTGTCTGTCAGTGGAGGATTTGTGTCAGTACGTGCTGAACAGATTTCAGTGGAACGTCCACACTGAGAGAAACTAGGAAGAAAGGCCTGGGAATTAGCCAGTGGAAACCCTCCAACAGGCCAGTCTACAACTGATCATGGGCTTGGCACAGAACTGGGCAGCATTCTCTTCTGTTGTGCCTGAGTCACCGTGAGTCTGGGGTTGATGGGACAGCCACGGCCTCCCCTTGCCCTCTCTGCCTGGCTTGCTCCTCCCCGGTGAATTGATCCCCATGCTCCTCCCTCCTGCACAGGGATGCCTTCCTTCAGGGCCTCTTCAGGGGCATGCTATTTCCCACAGATCCGTGTGACATTCTGCACCCTTCTCCCAATGAATTCCCCAGATATATGCAAAGTGGCTTTTCTGAACACAGAAACAGTGCCATGCTGGTCCTGCCCTGAAGAGAATATGACAAATATCTCTAGGGAAGCTAAGGACCCAATATTGAATATGTTTGTGTTTGCAGGAGTTATAGCAATTGGTTGCCATGGCCCATTTTCCCTTGTTTGAGGCCGCAGCTTCCCCCATTTGATGATAGCATACTGATTGGCACTAGAGAATTACTCATAGGGGGCTCCATTACCTGATAGGGGAGCTCTTTATTTCTCTTAGTTCTTCATGTTACTAGCAGCACAATATCAAAGACTCCCTTCTGATTCACCCGAAGGATCCTCACGCACAGTGGGTGGATGCTGGACTGCTAACTGGACAGTCAGTGCTTCTAACCTGCCCAGAGGCCCCTTCCAGAAAGATGAGACAGTCAGCTTCCGGCAAGAGGACAGCCTGCAGGTCACCAGGCGTCACAACTGACTTAATCACAATGGTTTATGTCTTGGCTAGCCCCCAAGCTTACCGATTCCACTCTTGTTGTGACAGTAAGTTGTCCAGGAACAGTTTCTGAGCAGTGAGGTTGAGAAATGGCTGTTTCAAGACCACATTTGTTATATCTTCCTCGTATGTCATCTGTTCAAATAGTGCCAAATCGTTAATGCCTGAAGCCCTGGGCGGTACATCTGCACCAGGTTGTTTGCCCTGGGGCCACTCCAACTGGAGAAGGAGGTGGGGGGCAGTGATGCAGTCCTGGGAGCCCCTTAGTAAGGAAGTACCCGTGAGAGGACCAGCTCCACAGCCCAGCCTGCCTTCCTGTGGAGGCTCCTCTATGTCACTGGCTTCTAGAATCATCCAAGGATGACTTCTTTCTCAGCAGGCTTCTGAGGTTTTAGGTATTGAACTATCTGAAACACAGACATCCAAAGTCAACGCTGGCTTTAGCTTTAATTTAGGTTAGTGTCCTCTAAGCCTTCCCCGGCCACATGCTTCTCTGATTTTGGCCAGACGCACAGAGAGATGCTTTCTGCTTTCCATGCAAGTCAGCATTTCTACTTAGTTCCAGGAGACCTTACCTGACAAAAAAGCAACCCATGACTCAGCAGGTTTGGGGGAAACAGGCCCCTTTCCACAGCTAAGGAATGACAGTTTGTGGCAAAAGCTACGATATGGAACGGAATTTTATTGACTGAAGTACTGGACATCTTCTGAAATGATCAAACATAGGGATTTTTAAAAAATTAATTTACTGTGAAAATGAAACAAATATTTACCGGAGAAAAATACTTAGTTGCTCTCAGTTTCTGAAAGGTTAAAAGCTTGGTGTAGAAGCCAAGATGGTGTCATACAGGATCTCAATATGGATTTTTTGTGGAGTCCTGGTGTGGCACACTGGACTGCAAAGTCCATTTGAACCCCAAGGTTAGTGCTTGAAGTTCACCAGCCATTCCTCGGAAACCCTATACAGAGTCTCTATGGGTTAAAACTGACTTGATGGCACTTAACAAACACAACAAGAAGCCAGATACCTCTATAGCGTCTGAAGAGGGGGGGGTCCAATGTAGGCTTTTGAGAAGTGAGTGAGTTGGCAGGACAGTGCCCGCTAGATGCAGACCACTCACCGTGGGCTCTTGTCTCTGCCCTGCCATGTGAGAATGCTACAGATGTCATTGCCATGTTTATATGGACAAAGAGGCAAGTCAACTGAGTACTCACTGGCTGAATGGTTTTGGGGTGGACAGTGTGAGTAAACTGATCAAAATCAACTGCACTTTCTACTTCACATTATTAAACAGTTATCAGAATTGGGTGTTGTTGAGTGGATTTTCAACTCATATGCTCCCTTGGGGTATAATAGAATGGCTCCAGTAGGGTTTCCTAGGCTGTAGTCTTTATGGTCCTGGTGTCACTCCGTAGGATAAGCACTGGAATGCTAACTGTAAAGTCGATAACTTAAACTCACAAGCTGCTCTTTGGAAAGCCAATATGAGATTGCTGGACTCCTGGTGTGGTACTGTAGGATCAGCACTGGACTGCAAACCACAAAGTGAGCATTTATAATCCATTAGGTGCTTCTCAGAAATCCTATACAGGGTCGCTATGAGTCAGAACCAAGTCGATGGCACTTACCAACAACAATGCCAACCATAGCAACATACAGGGTCGCTATGAGTCAGAACCAACTCGATGGCACTTACCAACAACAATGCCAACCATAGCAACATACAGGGTTGCTATGAGTCAGAACTAACTTGACAGCACTTGATAACAGTAGCATCAGTCTTTAGGCCAGCAGATCATCAGGAACTGCTGGTGGGTTCCAACGACCAGGCTTTCAGAAAGCAGCTGGTCACTTAGCCATTGTGCCTCTAGGGCACCTTAGCTGTTGTTGGTATGTGTCATGGAGTCGGTTCTGACTCATAGCGACCCTTAGTGTACAACTAGAAAAGGGTGTACAATGCTGAGCACCAGAAACCAAGCCAAGACGCCATCACTGCTTGCATTGAAAGAGCACATCCTGATTTTAAGAAAAGCAACGTAGAAATACTGGTATATGGAGAATGCAGTGAAAAAACACACCCAGCATTCCCACCACTGGAAACAAGCCCACCAACGATTATGAAGATGGCGTGGGACCACACAGTGTTGCATTCCGCTGTGCATGGGGTCCCTGTGAGTCTGCGCCAACTCAGTGGCCACTAACCATTTTGCTTGATTTCACCGAAGAAGAAATAAATGGAATCAGAATTGAGGGACTGGTGAAACTTCATATACACATTCTTGGTTTTGTTTTCTGTTGCAAGAGGTATTAGTTCCTAACAGATGGCTTTAAGGTTAAGGAAAGACATTATGAAATACATTAAGAAGCTGGAGAGAGACATGAATCTCTTTTAATTACAGATATGGAATTCTCAATTTTAGATAATATCAATGGAATCCCTGCTATAATATTTGAGGACATTCTTAATTTCATATGTTTTTC
Source organism: Chrysochloris asiatica (assembly GCF_000296735.1). Classification (NCBI taxonomy): domain Eukaryota; kingdom Metazoa; phylum Chordata; class Mammalia; order Afrosoricida; family Chrysochloridae; genus Chrysochloris; species Chrysochloris asiatica. The sequence continues at coordinate 28,644,281 of NW_006408536.1, forward strand.
CGTTTTCTCTCCTGATTGTTTCTGCTTTTTATATTATTTCTACTTTACCATCATTGATATAACACTTCTGTTGTCCTCTGTCACTATAACTCTCATGTGCTTGGCTGCTTACTGGAAGGTTGGCAGCTGGAGCTCACCAGCCACTCTGCGGGAGAGAGCTGAGGCAGTCAGCTTCCTTAAAGATAGTAGCCTTGGAAACCCCGTGGGGCAGTTCTACTCTGTTACAAGGGGTGACTAGAGCACACTGCGGCACCATCATCACCACCACCACTTCTGTGTAAGTGGCTTCTCCACTCAGGGCTCTCGCTTGACGGGGTACTCACCACTCCTGACGTTTCAGTCTGCTTTCCTTCCATTTGTCGAGGTTCATCTTGAAGCATTTTTACCACGAGGGTGCATTACATACATTTTCTGAGTTCCTTCTTGCCAGAAAATCTCTCTCTGTCATCCTCGTGCCTAGGCAGCACCTAGACTGGTGGTGTGTTCTTAGGTGTCACTGTCTTCTCTTCAGAATGTCATACTTTTTCATCCATTCTCAGCTCGTTGTCACTGTTGCTGCAAAGATATATTAAGATTTTTTCAGCTTTGGATATTACTTGGCTTTTTTCTCTAGGTGCCAGAAGTCTTGATGCCTTCAAGTCTTAAGGAATTTACAAGGAAAAGCCAGTGTTATTTCTCGTGATCCCATAGAGCCAGTGATCCTCAGAGAGCCACTTTCTGCCTTTCATTGTGAAACTATGATCCCGGCAGCTGCCATTTGTTGAGTGACTAACCAACTGATGCCAAGTAGATTCCAACTCAGGATGACCCTGTGGGTGTCCGAGTAGAACTTGCTCCTTGAGGCTTTCACTGGCTGATTGTTTTGTGTGTAGTAGGTTTGTGGACTCAAACCTCCAACCTGTAAGTTAGCAGCTGAGCATGTTGACCATTTGCATCCCAGCAACTCTATTGAGTAAGCTCTTGTTAAGTGCCATCGAGTCGGTTCCTACTCACAGCAACCCTGTGTAAGGTTTCCAAGGAGTGGCTGGTGGGTTTGAATTGCTGATCTTGTGCTGATTCCACAGTGCCAAACCAGGACTCCAATGAGTGACGTGTTAAGTGCTGCTAAGTGGGTTCCAACTCATAACAACCCTACATAGGGTTTCAAAGGCCGTGAATCTTGGCGGGAGCAGAGAGCCGTGTCTTTCCCCTGTGGTGACTGGTCACTCTAACGGGTGACCTTAAGGTTCACAGTCCAGACTGAGTGACTAGTCCACGTCAAAGCCAGCACTGTCCTAGGTGCTATAGAGATGTTAGTTAAGTCACCTGCAGACACTCGAGGAGCAGCTACTGTTTCCAGTTTCCAGATGGCACAACTGGGCTTCAGAGATCATAGGCAGCTTGCCAAGGGGTGGATAACAAAATGTGCTGTAAGGCATTATATTTTTTGAGTGCAAAGTAGATGAAACAGTTTTTAAAGTGCTTTTTCACTGTGAAGACCTTGTCTGCTGGAGACTTATGCCCTATTTATTGACTGTGATGAGAAATGGAACAGTAAACATCAGATGCACATCCTAAGAGAATTTTCTTCCACAAATTCCTCTTGGAGTATAAGATGAGCTGTGAAGTTAAATCAAAGGGATCTTACCCATCTTGTGGGAAAAACCCAACCGTCCTGGAGAGGACCACCACTTACATAATTATAGTTTCTCTTGGGATTGTAGGTTTTTCCTGAATATTTGAAATGATTACTGTCATCATTTAGTTCTGCATGCATGGCATATTTTAAGATCTTTGTTGAGGAATAAGACTGTTACTCAGCTCACCAGGTCAATATTGTTCTGAAGACAATTCACTCTTCATTCCAGGCAAGCAGTTCTTATACAGCACACCAGCCCTTTCTTGACCAATGTTTGGTTGTTTTTTCCAAGAGTTCATTAGGCAGCCCTTTTTAAGACCTTTCAGAACATGGCCAGTGGGATGTGGGGGCCACTTGTTCTCAGGACGGCGAGCCCTGCTTGCCTGGCTTCTGTCTTTGTGTGATTTGGCTCCAAGCAGACCCGAGGGCCCTCTGAGAAGCTGGTGTGGAGGCACTCACCTTTCAGAACTCAGGTGGTGGCTGGGTTATGGCAGACTAGCTGCTTTTCAAAGCCCTGAGAGTCTGAAAAGCTCCCAGGCCCGACCCGGATCGTTCCTTCTGCCCCACCCAGAGCCGCACGCCCTGTGTGTATGGATCCAGGTGGTTTTCAGCTGCTATGGTGGTGGGACTTGAAATTGGTCTTTTGTTTGGTGCTCTTCTGAGATCATTGGTAAAGGAGCCCAGGTAGATAAAGTTTACAAACCATGCAGTTCACCCCTTTGAAGTGTACAAGTCACGGGGTTTTAGTCTGTTCACAAAATTTTGTAGCGATCACCACAATCTGATTGTAGGACATTTTTGTCACTCTAACAGGCAACAGGTGCCAGTTGGCAGTCACTCCCACTACCCAGCCCCTGCCTGGCAGCCTCTAATCTCCCTTCTGTCTCTCTGCATTTGTCTATTCTAGACCTTTCATATACAGGTAACCGTAAAATATGTGTTCACCTGTAAGTGCCTTCTTTCACTGAGCAGAAAGCTTTCAAGGTTCATTCCTGCTGCAGTGTACGCCACTACCTTATGCCCTTCTACAGCTGAGCACTGTTCCAGTGTGGGGCAGACCACATTTCTGTTTACCCCTTCATTATCAGTTCTTTCCACATTTTATCCACTATGAATAATGATGCTATGAATAAGCGTTTACAAATTTTTGTGTGGACACATATTTTCAAGTGTTTTGTACCATAATGTTTATCTATATTTAAATTTATGAGGAACTGCCAAACTATTTTCCAAAAAGTTGCCATAAATTTAGGTTTTCTTCAACTGTGCATAAGGAAGGGCTCAATTTTATGCTCCACCTCACCAATACTCATTATTGTCCATCTTTTCTTTTATCATGCCCATCCTGTGGTCTCGGTGCCACCACTCATCTGTCAGTTTGCTGTACTGTGGTGGCTTGTGCTGGAAACTATACCACCAGTATTTTAAATACCAGCAGGGTGTCAACCTCAGTGGACAAGTATTGCGTTGGTCAAATCTGCTTCACGAGACCTCTTTAAAGTGTTGAAGAGCAAAGATGTCAGTTTGAGGATTAAGGTATG
>NW_006408536.1:28653034-28653893 GCF_000296735.1 Chrysochloris asiatica
GGCCAAGATGGCCAAACTGTGTCTCTCATACTTTGGACATTTTGTCCGGAGGGACCAGTCACTAGAGAAGGATATCATGTTTGGTACAGTGAAAAGCCAGAGAAAAAGAGGAAGACCCCCAGAAAGATGGATTGGCCAAGTGGCAGCATCAATGGACTCAAGTGTGGCAACAGTAGTGAGGTTGGCCCAGAACCAGGCAGTGTTTCATTCTGCTGTGCATAGAGTCACTATGGGTCGGTACTGACTTGATGGCACCTAACAACAACAACAACATGTAACAATATAAGGAGCTCTGGTAGCGTAGTGGTTACGAATTGGGCTGCTAATCTCACTGTCAGCAGTTCAGAACTACCAGCTGTTCCATGGGAGAAAGATGAGGCTTTCTGCTCCTGTAAAGATTTACAGCCTTTGGAAACCCTATGCAGGGTTGCTATGAGTCGGAAGTGACTCCACGGCTCATAACAACAACAAATGTAGCAATATACATAGATTTCTCTGTGTTACATATGTAACAATATACTGTTACATATGTAACAATATACATAGATCTCACCATTGTTACATATGTAGCATGGTGAGGTCTATGAATATTGTTACATATGTAAGATGGTGAGGTCTGTGTATATTGTTACATATGTAACACGGTGAGGTCTGTGCGTATTACATATGTAACATGGTGAGGTCTGTGTGTATTGTTACATATGTAACACGGTGAGGTCTGTGTGTATTGTTACATATGTAACAATATATTGTTACATATGTAGCAATATATTGTTACATATGTAATACAGTGAGGTCTGTGTTTATTGTTACATATGTAACATGGTGAGGTCTGTGCATATTGTTACATATGTAACAC
>NW_006408536.1:28654676-28657439 GCF_000296735.1 Chrysochloris asiatica
TTGTTACATATGTAACACTGTGAGGTCTGTGTGTATTGTTACATATGTAACACGGTGAGGTCTGTGTGCATTGTTACATGTGTAACATGGTGAGGTCTGTGTGTATATGTTACATATGTAACACGGTGAGGTCTGTGTATATTGTTACATATGTAACACGGTGAGGTCTGTGTGTTTATGTTACATATGTAATACGGTGAGGTCTGTGTATATTGTTACATATGTAATAATATATTGTTACATATGTAGCAATATATTGTTACATATGTAATACAGTGAGGTCTGTGTTTATTGTTACATATGTAACATGGTGAGGTCTGTGTATATTGTTACATATGTAACACAGTGAGGTCTGTGTGTACTGTTACATATGTAACAGTATATTGTTACATATGTAACACAGAGAGGTCTATGTACATTGTTACAGTTGTTGTTGTTATGTGTGGTGGAGTAGGTTCTGACTCATAGCAGCCCTGCATATGGTTTCCAAGGCTGTAAATCTTTACAGGAGAAGAAAGCCTCATCTTTCTCCCACGGAACAGTTGGTACTTTTGAACTGCTGACCAATTAGCAGCCCAATTCTTAACAACTACGCTACCAGAGCTCCTTATATTGTTTGTAGACCTCATCAAATGGAATACATATGAATCAAATTGACTACATTTGTGGGAAGAGACTGTGGAAAAGCTCAATATCATTATCCAAAACTAGATCAGGAACCTACTGTGGAAGAGACCATCAGTTGCTCAGATGCAAGTTCAAGTTGAAGCTGAAGAAAATTGAAAGATGTCTACAAGAGGCCCAAATATGACCTGAACATACCCCACCTGAATCTGGAGACCATCTCAAGAACAGATTTGATGTATTAGACACTAATGAAGTACTGGAGCTGCTCACTCATCTGTGCCAAGAAATGTGGACAACAGCTGCCTGGCCAACTGATTGGAAGCAGTCTATGTTTGTGCCCACTGCAAAGAGAGGTGATCCAGTGAAATGTGGAAATCATCGCCCAATGTCATTAATATCACAAGCAAGTATTATTTTGCTTGCGATAATTAAAAAAACAACTGCAGTAGTACATTGACAGGGAATTGCAAGAAATTCAAGCTGGAATCAGAAGAGGACTTGGAACTAGGGATGTCATTGCTGATGTCAGATGAATCTTGGCTGAAAGCAGAGACTACCAGAAAGATGTTTAGTTGTGCTTTACTGACTATGCAAAGGCTTTTGACTGTGTGGATCCTGAAAAGCTATGGACAGCATTGTGACAAGTGGGTATTCTAGAGTACGTACTTGTTCATTAGGAATGTGTACATAGAAGAGGCAGTCATTCACACAGAGCAAGGAGATACTGAGTGGTTTAAACTCAGGAAAGGCGTGTGTCTGGGTTGTATCTTTTCTCCATATTTTGGGCAGCAGATCTGGCCCCATTCCTCTGGCACGAATGAAAGGCCAGACACATTATGGAATTGGGTTGGTGAGGGACTATATGACCCTGAGATTCTACCCTTTGAGACCTCGGAGGGAGTGGCTCCACCCTTTGCAATTGAGGTCGCTCTGATTTGTGTGCTCCTTGTCTCTTCAACTTCTGTTTCTTGGTTCCTTGCCCTTTTAGGCCTCTTGGGCCAACCTGGCCTCTGCCGTACTCAAACAAGTGCTACAAAGGTCTTTCAGCTCCACCAAGACGTGCCCAAAGGCACCCTACTCCCCCAGCAAACCTCTGCGTGAAGGCACTCAGCTCTCTCACACTGTGGGTTGAGATTTCCTGGTTCTGCTGCCGCTGATTCTGCTGACGCTTCTCACTATTGTGCCATCCCCAGAGTTCCAGTGCTACTCACTTCCTTCTGGGCCCTCTCCAGAATTGCTTGGATGGCCATAATTCTACCAACAGCGTCTTCAACATAATCCAGGCATTTACTATCAGGCCCCTTAAACTTCGGTGTCCACCAGAGCACCATCTCACTATTCTGGTGCTAAATTCTGTCTTTGTTTTCTGGTGCTGCTCTGTATAACAGAACTACCACAGATGGGTGCCTTTAACACCTGGAATTGTATTCTCTCACAGGTTAGGAGGCTACACTGTCAAATTCAGGGTGACACTTCTAGGAGAAGGTTTTCTCTCTGTCAGTTCTTCCTATTTTTTAAAAAATGTTTTAATGTGAATTATGTGATCGTTTACATGGGAGAACATTAGCTTTACATTCATCCTATCGTATATCATTGCATTCCCATGGTTGCAATCCCATACATCATCAAACAACCAAAAGTTATACCTTGCAAGCCTGTCCTCTGGTCATCAGCACACAGCCCCTCTCCCTCTCTAGGTCTATAGTCCCCAGCTGCTCCATCTCTCCACGTAATTGTCCCTGCCTCCATCTCTGGTGTCACTCTTTCTCTGGGTAGGTTCCTGCACTCCACTCTTCTCCCTTGATGGTCCCAGGGACCTCCACTCCTGGACTGCAAAGTCAATCACTCCCCTCCTTTTACTACAAAATGTCTACGTTTACATTTCCAACCCTCACAGTCAGGATCATAGCAGTTATTTACTATTGAACCACATAAGTCCTATCCCCATCTCCTTTCAGCAGTCCCACCCAGACAGATTGGATACTACTCAGTGAAGATTCTATCTTCCTCCATGCCCTCTGGATCTAGGCTTCCTCTTGAAAGCTTGTAAGCCAGTCACTTCTTGCCTTTGTTGTTGTTGTTGTTAGGTGCCATTAAATCGGTACCGACTCACAGCAAACTTATGCACAGCAGAAC
>NW_006408536.1:28658250-28664817 GCF_000296735.1 Chrysochloris asiatica
ACAACCTTGTCGCACACCTTTCTTAATTTTAAACCATTCGGTGTTCCCATGTTCTGTTCAAACAACTGACTCTTGATCCAGGTACAGATTCCTCTAGCGCCCCCCCCCCACCCAATTTTGGGTAGCCAATGTCCAAGTTGCCCATCTCTGTCTACTCTGTGTATGGAGGGGTGGGAATGATCCTTGCTGTAAAGATTTGTATCCTCTTTTGAGCTACTACATCCATACGTGTAGGTCAAGTTCATCAAATTGTATCAGATTACTCTTTTTTTCCTCTTCTTTCTTCTTCTAATTGAGCTCTGATCACCAGTCATTGAAGCCAGGTCAAGTGGGTATTTATCTGCAAGTGTGGGTGTTCTTATGCATATGCCGTCTCTTCTTATCAGCTGGACGCTTTACTCTCTACTCTAGTCCTCTGTGGCTATGTCACTGACTCTGGGCCTAAGAGTCCCCAGGTCTTGCCACACTGCTGGCTGACCAGGTCTCCACCTGGGTTCACAGGAGTCTATAGAACATTGTAGGGCTTAGCTTGCAGCTTCATTGATGTTTTTCCCTCACTTCCCCTTATCGGTTACGAATGTGGTCACCAATCAGAGCGTGTATTCCCATTGAGTCTTAGTCTTGGAAGGAGGTTTGCACTCAGGGGACCCGACCACTTGCCTTGATGTCTCCTGGGCAAGCAACTTGCTTGTTCTTGTAGTAATAGTCGGTCTGCCTATATTGTTTTGTACTTTTCCTGTAGGTTTTTCTTTCAAGAAGTATCTTTTGTTCTTCTAGCTGCTCCAGGCTGGTCTGCTTGTCCTTTCAAGTGGAAATTTTCCATCTCTGAAGATTCTGGATGTGGTTCAGGCTTCCACCTATAGTCTTATGTAATGCAGAGGCTCCACAGGAAGTCTCCTTCACTGAGCACATTGTAGCCCCATTTTAGATATTCCAATCAGTTATAGGCAGAAGACGGACTTACAGGCTTTCTATGGTGATATTTCTGGCTATTCTTTTCTCTCCCCCTCCCGTGTCTATTTTATAAAATAATGCAAGGAAAACCAAGATTCAAAAGACAACCAAGCATCTTAACATTATTCCCCCCTTTTCCCCATTCCAACCATGTCTCAATCCCTGTATCCCAGAGCCCTGTTGTTCCAAGGTTGTGCATACATCATTATTTACCATTGTCCCACTTAGCTAGAACATGCAAACCTGCCTAATTGTTCTCCCATCTGCTTTGTTCTTCCATTCCCCTCTCCCTTCTTTTATATTGCCCCCCTCCCTAGCATCCAGACTATCCTGTGTCTATTCCCTGCCCTGTGCTCCACCTTCCCCTCTCTCCCCTCATTCCACCCCTATATCCCAGCAACTAGCAAAGAATTCACCCCCCTTTAGTATGTTTTTTTGTTTTTTTTACAGTAGCATTCCTATGTAATAGTTCTCCTTTTGTGACAGACTAATTTCACTCAACATAATGTCCTCAAGGTTCATCCATGTTGTGTGGTGCTTTGCAGCTTCCTTGTTATTTTTCGAGGTAGCATAGTATTCCATTGTGTGTATATACCACAGTTTGTTTATCCATTCTTCAGTTGATGGGCACTTAGGCTATCTCCATCTTTTTGCTATTGTAAATAGTGCTGCTATAAACATTGGTGTGCATATTTCTACTCCTGTTGTAGCTCGTATTTCTTGTGGGTAAATACCAAGTAGAGGAATTGCTGGTTCATAAGGTATTTCTATTCCTAACCTTCTGAGGAAGCGCCACACTGCTGGTCGACCAGGTCTCCACCAAGGTTCACAGGAGTCTATGTCTCTGTCAGTTCTGTGGGTAGGTCCTTGTCTCCTTTCAACATCTGTGGGCCTGGGTTCCTTCAGAATCTCCATGTGTCTTGACATCAATCTTTCCTTGAGTCTAGGAGGTTCTCAGCACTGGAATCTTGGGTTCAAAGAGCACCTGGTTCCTCTTTCTTGGTGGTGCTGAAGTCCTTCCATCTTTGATCTCTTCTCTCTCCTTTGATCCCTGGTAAGATAGAAGATGGTGTTGGCCACACCACAGGATAACTCTCCTTAGGATTGTGAACTGAGTAGGGTTAGTGACTTAGTAAAGGTGATGTATCCCACTTTACTCATGCCTTGTTACTATGACTCACAGAACCTAATCCTGACTCCGTAGCCACAGGCAGAGGTAGATTTACAACCCATCCCCAAATGGAGGATAATCACACAATCCTGGGTCTTACATCCTAGCAAAGGAAACACATTGTCTGGATCCTGCAGAGTGGAACTGCTCTGCGGGCATTCTAGTACACACTGTGACAGGAGCAGGCTACCAACCAAGTCTTCTTCCTGTGGAGCTACTGGGTGGCTTGAAGCCACCCAGCTTTCTGTTAACAGCCAAGAGTTTAACCACTGTGCCAGCCGGTCTCAAGGAGGATTCTGATGCTCTCTCCACCCTGGCCCTGGAGGAGGCCATGTACATGTATCTGCTGACATGAGCTGCTTGTTCCCTCCATGACAACCCCATACACAAAAGAACGAAATGGTGCCTGGTCTGCGTCACCCCCAGGATCAGTGGTGGACAGGACCATTGTGAGCTATGGGGTTTTCTTTGGCTGAGTTTTGGAGATAGATCACCAGACCTTTCTTTGTAGTCTGTCTTGCTCTGGAAGCTCACCTGAAACTTACTCAGCATCCAAGCCACATGCAAGCACCCACTGACAGACTGGCACTGGTCACACGTGAAGGGCATCGACTGGGACTCAGACCCTGCAAAGTACTTAACAGATGGATTCATAGACTTGAAACCATCAAAACTGAGCTTTCTTAGGTACTCGTTGTTAACTTGTTTTGTTTTGGTTGTTATTGTGAAGTACTGTTGAGTTGGTTCTGATTCATAATGACCCTGCATAGACAGTTCACAAAGAGTGGTTAGTAGGTTTGAACCACTGACCTTTTGGTTAGCAGCCTGGAGGTTATCCTATAGCAGTTAGAACACTTAATTATTATTGTAAAATAATAGATGAAATTAAGATTGAATCAGCTTCGTCCTTCCCTAAAAAGTTATTTTTTGCATTTACATGGTAAATTTTATTGTTTGTTATCATTTTGGACTCTTGGTGTGGCGCTGTAGAATTAGCACTGGGCAGTGAACCACAAGATCGACAGTTCAAACCCAGCAGCTGTTCCTTGGAAACCTTATACAGGATCACTATGAGTCAGAACCAACTCAACAGCACTTAACAACAATCATTTTGGACACGTGATGCACTTGTTGTTATCGCTTTTAGGTGCATTCATGTTGATTCGCACTCATAGCAACCCCATGGACAATGGAATACCATCCTCACAGTCTTTGTTAAGTGTGAGAACCTGTTGTTGCAGCCAGGGTGCCACTCTGTCTCATTGAACATCTTCTTTCCCCTGATTCTCTATCTAGCATGGTGTCCTTCTCTCGCTAGTCTCTCCTGAAGACATATCCAAAGTATGAGAGATGAATGTGGCTGTACTGCTGTCCACACAAATCAGTTGGTTCTTCTGGCAAGTCCTGGTAGTATTCAATATCCTTATCCAACACTACAGTTCAAAGGCATCAATTCTTACTTGTTTTTTTTTCTAACTCATTGTCCAGCTTTCAGTTGCATGTGAGGTAATTGAAAATGCCATGGCTTAGGTTAAAGCTTGCCTTAGTCTTCAACGTGATATTTTTGCTTCTTAATACTTTTAAGTGGTCTTTTGCAGTATATTTGCCCAATGCAATAAATACATGATTTGATTTCTTGACTGCTGCTTCCATGGGTGTTGATTGTGGATCCAACTGAAATGTTGGTTATTAGTCAATTGTGAAGACTTTTGTTTTCTTTATGTCCAGGTGTAATCCATACTGGAGGCTGTAGTCTTTGATTTTCATCAGTAAGAGCTTCAAGTTCGCTTCGATTTTATCAAGCAAGATTGTGTCATCTGCCTTCCTCTAATCTTGTTGCTGTGTTCTTCATATAGTTCAGCTTCTCAGATTATTTGCTCAGCCTCCTGATTTTACCACAGAGTAACGTACCTCCTCGAATATTCTACAGGGTTTTTGAGTCAGAATGAGCTTGAGAGCACTTAACGAGCAGTAATAGCAATTCCCTTGATCTATTCAAATTGCTGCCTCTTGGTCTATGTGCAGGTTCCTCATGAGCACAATGGAATGTTCTGAAATTCCTAGTCTTTGCAATATTATCCATACTGGGCCATGATACTTGAACTCCTTTGCACTGTCAATAAAGCACAGGTAAACATTTTTCTGATATTCTGTATTTTCAGCCAAGATTCATATGACGTTAGCAATGATATTCCTCATTCCATGTCGTCTTCTGAATCCAGTTTGAATTTCTGACAGCTTCCTGCTGCTGTTCAACCCTTTTTGAATTATCTTTAGCAAAAATTTACTTGCATGTGATATTGATGATATTGTTTGATGATTTCTGCATTCTGTGGGGACACCTTTCTTTGGAATGGGTAATAGTAGTAGTGTGCTGTGGTGTCAGTTCCGACTCATAGTGGCCCTGTACAGGGTTTCTGAGGATGTAAATCTTTATGGGAGCAGAGAGCCTCATCTTTTTTCCTCTGAATACCTGGTAGATTCAAACTTCTGACCTTGAGGTTAGCAGCCTGATTTGTAACCACTATGCTACCAGAACTCCTTTGGAATGGGTACAAATATGGATCTCTTCCAGTTCATTGGCCAGGTAGCTATCTTCCACATTTCTTGGCATGGATTAGTAGAGTGTTTACAGCAATGTACCCATTTGTTGAAACATCTCAATTGGTATTTATTCTGGCATCCTGGAGTCTTGTTTTTCACTGCAGCTTTGACTTCTTCCTCGAGTACCATTGGTTCTTGATCACTGGTTCCTAAAATGGTTGAATGTAAACAGACTTTTTGGTACAGTGACTGTGTATTCCTTCCATCTTCTGTTAATTCTCCCTGAGTCATTAAATAGTTTGTGCATAGAATTCTTCAGTATTTCAGTTTGAGACTGGACATTTTTCTTCAGTTCTCTCAGCTTGAGAAATGCCAAGCATGTTCTCTTTTGATTCTCTAAGTTCAGGTCTTTGCACATTTCATTCTAATATTTTGCTTTCTCTAGCTGCCTTTGAAATCTTGTTTCTTCCACCCACTTTTGTTACTCTACATTTAAGAGCAAATTTCGCAGTGTCTTCTGATAACTGTTTTGGCCTTGGTTTTCTTTCTTTGTATGTTGTTATTGTTAGGTTATGTCTAGTGGGTTTTGACTCATGGTTCCCCATGAGGGAGCTGCCCCTTAGGGTGTTCTAGACTGATTTTTATGGAAGCAGACCCCAGACCTTTCTCCCAGGGAACCCTGCTGGGTGGGTTCAAACCTCCAACCTTTGTCTTAGGAGCCAGTGCTTAACCATTGTACCACCTTATTTGCATAAATAGTATATAAAATGATATATTAAAGAAACAAACTTAACAGCTACGGAGTTGATCACGACTCATAGCAACCCTGTGTAGGCTTTTGGAGACTGTAAATCTTTGTGGGAGCACACAATCTCATTTTTCTTTCAAAGAGTGGCTGGTGGGTTTGAACCACTGACCTTGTGATTAACAGTCCAATGCCTAACCCACAGTGCCACCAAGGATCTTTGTAAAATTATACAACAATATAAAATATATCACTATGATAATATGATAAAACATATTAAAAATGTGTAACACTATACATGATTACATATACATATTATCTAGTCACATCCAGATTATATATTTATTATTTTAGTCAGATGACAAATAATTTATAGTAAGTATATTTATATATAATATATATATATAAACTCAAGCAACCGTGTATGGTGTTTCTGAGAAGCATCTGGTGGTTTGAACTGTTGACCTTGTGGTTAGCTATCTCTGTGTGTGTGTGTGTGTGTGTGTATATATATATATATAATATATCTCCCTGGTAACCCTATACAGGGTTGCTATGGGTCGGAATTGACTCGATGGCACTTAACAACAACAACAACAACTATATATATATATATATATATATATATATAGGAGCTCTGGTAGCATAGTGGTTACGAGTCAGGCTGACAACCTCAAGGTCAGCAGTTCGAAACTACCAGCGGTTCCGTGGGAGAAAGATGATGCGTTCTGCTCCAGTAAAGATTTATAGACTCGTAAACCCTGTGCAGATTCACTATGAGTCGGAACCGACTCCATGGTACTTAACAACCACCACAACAAAAAAATATATATGTACTTCTGGTGTGGCACTGTGGATCAGCACTGGACTGCAAACCACTAGGTTGGCAGGTCAAACCCACCAACGACACCTCGGAAACCCTATGTTATGAGTCAGAACTGACTCACTAACACTAAACAACAACAACACATATGTATAGTTTTTTTATACATGTATATAACATGTATAATATTGATGTGTATTTTATAATATGGAATCCTGGTGTGGTGCTGTGGGTTAATGCGCTGCACTACAAAGTCAGCTTGAACAGCAAGGCTGGCAGTTCAAGCTCACCAGGTACTTCTTGGAAACCCTATATGGGTCGCTATGGGTC
>NW_006408536.1:28665917-28669020 GCF_000296735.1 Chrysochloris asiatica
CTCACACCTTTCCCAATTTTAAAACTTTCAGTGTTCCCATGTTCTGTTCGAACAACTGCTTCTTGGTCTAGGTACAGATTTCTTAGAAGTACAATTAAATGTTCTGGAATACTCATACTTCTCAATGTTGTCCATAGCTTGTCATGATCCACACAATCGTGGAAGCAGAAAGCCCCATATTTCTCCCACAGAGTAGATGGTGGGCTCGAACCATGGACCTTGTGGTTTGCAGTGCAGTGCTTATCGTGTAGAGTCACTGCACTTCCCATAGAATGTATAAATATTTATAAAAGGAAGTACTATATTCATTGTACAAATATGTATCAACATGTATCTTCTTCAGTGGTGGGGGGTTGGGGCAGATCTAAAATGAGGACAATTTTACAGGCAATGTCTCCCTGGTTTGTTTTGTTTAGGAAAAGTATTTTACTTATAAGATGAGGAGTGAAGTGCAGTTTAATTTTATCTCTGGAAAGAAGTTGATGTAATTTGAATAAAAAATAAACAGACTGTCCCATTGGATTTGAAGTGTGACTTGAAGTGTAAATTTCAGAAAAAATGGTTATTTTTCTTTTCTAGGAACATAAACAGCTTTTAGAAGTGCTCTCTGTTCTCTTTGAAAAATAATAGAGATAACACAGCCTTCAGAAGGAGAGATAAAGTTCAAGACAAGCAAATTCCAGAGATAGAAACAGCCCCCAAGACAGGGGTTAGGATGGTTGGAAGTCTTGGGGGCTGGAGACTTGCCTGGGAGGGAGAATGTTTGAGCAGTGTTATCTTTCCACTGCTCCTGGGTTCCTTTTACAAATAACAAAGGGCAGAATGCCTTTCTGCAAATGTTTACTCTAGGCCCAGAATGGAAAGAGAGATTTAAATAAACAAAAAAGTTGCCTTAGAATAAGTATGATGTCACTCGTGGCAGCCCCATGTGTGACAGAGAAGAACTATGCTCCATAAGCTTTTCAAGGCTGTGACGTTTCAGACGTAGAGCTCTAGGTCTTTCTTCTGAGACGCCTCTGAGTAGATTTGAACCCCCAACCTTTCAATTAGTAGTTAAGTACTTCACAATTTACACCACCCACGGATGGATTCCTTGATAGAGAAGTAGGTAAAAGCATAATAACTGGATTCAAGTGCTCCTATTTGTTGTTATGTGCGAGCCAGTCAATTCCTAGTACAGTGGCCCTGTGTGACAGAGGAGAACTGCCCTATAGAGTTTTCTAGGCTTGTGGTTACTTGAGTGTCTTTACATGGCCTTTTGCCTGGGTTCTTTGGAAAAACAATTTAAGAAAATTTCCCCTTAAGCCCTGAGGAGTTGCCTGTTGCCCTAGTTTTCTATTAGAAGGTTTGTTACTTTTGTCCAGGTTGGCTGACATTTCCTGGGTACACTGTAAACAACATGTGGTTTGGTACTTTTTGACTGGCTCTGGGATGCAACCTTCCCTGTGATTGGATTGCACCTTGCAGGGATTGGTCAATAGACTATGCAAACGAGGTTACTATGCACGATGCAAATGAGGTGAATATAGCTTACTATGCAAATGAAGTGACTATGGCCTACTAAGAGAAGGGATTGATCTGTTTTTGGACCTCCCGTGGGTGGTGCCATACATTGAAATTGACAAGGGTTTGTGTGTAGTCAGCCCCACAGAAGAAAAGAGTGGGAAGAGAAGCAGCAGGACGAAGCAGATGGAAGAAAGAAGAGAGTAGAGAGTAGAGAGAGAGGGAGACAGGAGACAAGGACACTCAAAACATTGAGAGCCTCTGATGGGGCTCAGGGACTGAGTTGGTGGTGACAGAAAGCAGGGTCCAGAGGAATCTGTTCTCAGGGGGCTGAGAGAACTGCCGTGTGCTGCAGAAGGGAGACTTTGTCTCCATGCTTCCTGATCCTGAGCCTGAGTTGTAGCCTGTTGCTTCCTTAATAAACCACTTCACTGGCGTCTGGTCTGTGAGTTGTGTGTGGCCATGACAAGAAACGATGGAACCCAGGAGAGAAGTACAGAGTGCTGTGGGAGGGATGGTTGGTGTCCGAACTGGTAAAAAGGTTGAAGACATGTGATGGATCTGACTTCCACCTCAGGGGAATCAGCCTTGGGCTGATCTTGGGTCATATTATCCCCCCGAACTTAGGCAGGTTCTGACACTCCTGTAACTACTGCCGTCTTGCAAGGCTGCAATCTTTTGGGGAGCAGATGGCCAAGTCTTTCTATCACGAGGTGGCTGGTAGGCTCAAACTGCTGACCTTTCTGGTAACAGCCAAGTGCTTAACCATTACCCCAGGGCTCCTTTTTGCCCCCTAGTAAGCGCCATGTGTGTATTATATGCTCAGTGAATAATAGGTAACATACTTACTTTCCTCATTGTTCATTTCATATAAAAAGACCCTATTGTGACTCCCTCCCACCCTTACTTTGTTTCTGCGGTTTATCTAAGACATGGTGCATAGATAATGAACTTATCCACAATGATTTGTCCATTCTTCTCTCATACGAAACGGGGATGTTGACTAGCTTTTTATTTCCAAGCAATGCTGCTTTGAATGCATTCCCTCCTCAGGCCTCCTGGGACCCACGTGCTCAGTTTTGCTTGAGTTCGTAGCCAGGGATGGAATAGTTGGGTCATTGCAGATGAAAAATTGATTTTGTCAGAGGTGATGCCAGCTTTTACTTGTGATGGATTGCATTGCTGACTCTTGGAGTACCCATGTGAGTCAGAGTAGAACTATTCCATCTGTACGGTTTCAGTGGATGCTGTTTTGTAAGGAGATCACAAGGCCTTGTTTCAGAACCTCTGTTCTTTTGGTGAGCAGCTGGGTGTGTTAATTGTTTGCACCACCCAGGGACTTCACGATCACCAGTTAGTTAATTAGTGATAGAAATCAAGACATTGGATACTTGGTTTGTTGTTGTTGTTGTTAGGTGCCAATGAGTCTGTACCAACCCATAGCGACCGTATGCACAGCAGAACGAAACACTGCCCATCCTGGGCCAACTTCACTAATGTTGCCATGCCTGAGTCCATCAATGCTTCTACTTGGCCAATCCATCTCATTGGGGGTCTTCTTCTTTTTCTCTGACCAAACATGATATCCTTCTCCAGTGAC
>NW_006408536.1:28670563-28676100 GCF_000296735.1 Chrysochloris asiatica
TTTCCACAGATGTAGTCAATTTGATTTCTTTGTGTTCCATCTGGTGAGGTCCATGTCTGTTATGCTGTCTAAATAATTTCTTTAAATTATTTGTTTCAAATAATTTGTTATTTGAAATAAACAAATAATTGGTTTTGCAGAATTCTATCATACGTTCTCCAGCATCATTTCTATCACCAAGGCCATATTTTCCAACTACTGGTTCTTCCTCTTTGCTCCCAACCTTTGCATTTCAATCTCCAGTAATGAGCAATACATCTTGATTGCATGTTTGTTTGACTGATTTCAGATTGAAGAAGTTGGTAGAATTCTTCCATTTCATCCTCACTGGCTTTAGTGGTTGGTGCATAAATTTGAATAATAGTGGTATTACCTGGGCTTCCCTGTAGGTGCATGGATATTATCCTATCACAAACAGCATTGTACCTCATGACTGATCTGGATATGTTCTTTTTGATGATGAATGCAACGTTCCTTTTCAATCTGTCATTCTCTGCATAGTATACCATGTGGTTGTCAGAAATTCAAAATGTCCAATACCAGTCCATTTCAGATCATTAATGCCTAAGATATTGATGTTTATGCATTCCATTTCATTTTTGACAACTTCCAATTTTCCCAGATTTATACTTCGTACATTCCTTGTTCTGAATTTCAATGGATAAGTTTACAGCTCTTTCTCTTCATTTTGAGTTGTGCCCCACAGCACATGAAGGTTCTGTGGGCTTTTCTCCCACGAGCTTAACTCCATTCACATCATCATGATCAACTCTACTTTGAGGAGGCATTGTGCCTTCCAACCTGAGGGCCTCATTTTCCGGCACTGTATGTGAGAGAACATCTTGATTGTATCAGGATTGATAGAGAAATTTAAAGTGACAGTTTCAACATAAAACCAAACGGCCACCACTCTTCTGTCTGTCGTGCTGTGGTGGCTTGAGTTGCTGTGATTCTGAGGGCAATGCCACTGGTATTTTTAAAAAGGCAGCAGGGTCACCCATGGTGGACAGGTTTCAGATGAGCTTCCAGACAAAGACAGACTAGGAAGAAAGAGTGACGAACTACTTCCGAATTGTTAGTCACTGAAAACCTTATGAATAGCAGTATACTCCTTAGCAGCTATGATAACCAGACTTTGTTTCTTACACTTTGGGCATATTATCAGGAGGGACCCGTCCCTGAAGAAGGATATTGTGTTTGGTAAAGTGGTGGATCAGCGCAAATGAGGAAGACTCCCAATGAGATGGATTGACACAGTGGCAGCTGCAATGGGCTCAAGCGTAGCAACGACTGTGAGGTTGGTGCAGGACCAGACAGCATTTCGTTCTGTCATTTTGTCGCTCTGAGATGGTATGGACTTGATGGCACCTAACAATAAGAACGGGTCACTGAGGGCTTGTTGACATGCAGATTCACTAGGTTCAGGGCATAGCCTGCAAAGCTGCATTTCTAATAGATGCCTCTTGATCTGATGCTGCTGGTACATGCACCACGCAGGGAGTTGTTGCGACGTGGATCCCTGAGTTTGCTGGTGGAGGAGGAGGAGTTTTTCATCATCACTGCATTTTGCTATTGGTGACTCTTTAAAGATCAACAGGTTAGTAACCTAAAGCTTGTGTGTCAGCCCATATGGATGACAGATGGCATATAGTGTGAGAGGAGTCAGGCACATATAAGGTTTTCTTAACAGTATTTTCAGTTACCTGATAGGCATGTGAAAACTGGGCATTGAGTAAGGACGACTGAACAAAAATCGATACTTTTGTATTGTGGTTTTCGCAAGGAATATTACATCTACCACGGGCTGTCAGAAGAATAGACAAATCTATGTTGGTAGAAGGACAGTCAGCATGCTCATTAGAAGTGAGGACATGTGATGGGGTGATGAGAAGGACATTATGCTTGGTAAAGAAGAGGGCCAGTGAAACAGAGGAAGACCCCAACTAGGTGAATTGACACAGTGGGCTCAACAGTGGGCTCAAACCCAGCAGTGATTATGAAGATGACACAGGACTGGACAGTGTTTAGTTCTGTTCATTTGAGCTGGAGCCGACTGGACAACAACAACAACAACATGGTAAAATGGCAGGTAAATGTCACGGTCCCTTCAGCACCAGTCTGCTGCCTCACTGTGCTTCGAGGGGTCAGTGCTTCTCTTAACCATTGGAACCCAAATTTCAGCTAGTTATTTTTGCTCTTACTAAGTGATGATTTCTTTCAATGATTGCTTTCACAGATGATGTTTTGCTAAGTGTGAGACAGAACCTATTTTAGGGTTGCTACCTGTTTTGTCAGAAGAACAAACAAAGCAGAATGGTCTATAGACATAAAGATGGTGAAACTGTCTTGCTGACTTTGGACATGTTGTTTGAGAAGACCAATTACTAAAGAAGGACATTGTGTTTGGTAAAAGAGAGGGACATCAAGAACGAGGGAACCTTCCATGAAGTGGGATGGGCATACCAGGGAGCCCCCAGTTGGTGCAGGACTGGGCATTGTTTCATTCTCTTACGCTTCAGCGGCCAAGACTCGGAGCCCATTCTAAGACACCTTACAAAAGCAACACCACCTGTTAACACCAGGCCCCCTTGTTTAACTACTTTGAGGACTGGACAAGAGAGAGCTTGAAGTGCCCCCTCACCCAGAAGCTGTGATCCCAGAGAAGGCAACAGAGGATTTCATATGAAGGACACACATCTGACTACCAGGGCAACTCTCATTATCTCTAGAACAAAATACAAATCACTTGGGTTGTCCACCCTTTGGCCACCGTTTCCTTCCAACAGACAATTTGCTACTGGCAATTTAGGCCGAGGTCAAGCAGCCAAAACCCCAAACCACCAGCATCACATTCTAGAGTTCTTTCTGGTGTCTGTTGTAGGAGTGCGTGACTGTGAACACTGAGGGCGGATATTTCCAAGACACTCCTGAAGCTTCAGAAGCTGTGGACAGTGTCTCACAGTGCTTGTGGATTCTCTTTTACTTTTTGAGGTAAAAAACATCATAGAACTGGAAATCATTATATTTTTATTTTGTCGTGACACAACAGGTCTTTCTGTAAAACAGCTGCTCTCTGGTGGGGGCAGAATGGATCTTTTAAGCTCCCCACAGAGTTTAATTGCAAGAATACAAAACAGCGCCTTACAAACAAAACAAAACGCATGCCGTGAAAACAGTCCATTTTCTTTGTGCGCCTCCTCCACTCAGCACCCAGTGGCTGTGAAAACGCAAAGCCAGCGTTCAGCCTCGTGTACTAGCCATAGCAGCCGGGTGCATTCCATGTCCTTGGAGACCGGGGTCCTATGTGCTTTAAGAGAATGCTCGCCACAGAAAACATGTTTTTCCTCTGGAGAAAGAGAGGAACGTTACAGGCTGCTTCTTTCAAGATGCTAGAATGATATGTACTGAAAAGGGGGTTTCCCTAGCAACAAGAGACAGGAGAAAATGCTACTAAATCTCCCCTACCTACTCATTTCAAAAAAATGCTGTGAAGCAGATGGCTGGGGGAGCACAGGTATTCCAGATTCTAATTGACTCAGTGTCTCTCGAAGGAGTATAAATATTGAAGTGCTCATACCTGCAGTTTGCAAAACGACAGCCTGACAACAGTTCCAAAGATGATAGCTTTCCAAAGTCCCAGCCTCCATATCGATCATTCCAACAGGAGTTTGGCAAAGAGATGGTGTCCAAAGATCCAATCCCTTGGTGTGGGAGATGGAGACAGGCAGGGCGGAGAAGCCGGCTCAGCTGGGTGACATGGGAGAAGAGCAAGTAAAGCCAGCAGTAGATGGCCGGTGCCATTGAGTAGATAGACCTCAGCTTATGGTGCCCCCATGAGTGTTTCAGAGCAGAACTGTGTGCTTCATAGGGTCTTCAGCAGTGGATTTTCCAGAAATAGATCACCATGCCTTTCTTCCAAGGTGTGTCTGGGTGGACTTGAACCTCCAACCTCAAGTCGTTGAGTACATTAACTACTTAGGGACCTCATCAGAGGAATAGCTAGAAAAAAATAAGTTTCAGCATTCAAAGTTGTTAACCAATGGGCAAGGGGAAGGGATTTTCTTTAAAAAACCATCTCTTTATTGTCTGTGGCCATTAATGTGAGCACTATAAAATGTGTCTCCTTCAAGTGTTTACCATTTGAAGAAGCTTGCTGGCTTCTGTCTGTTAGCGCAGCTATCTGGGGGTGGGGAAGCCTCTGCTGGCTGGAAGAGAGGCCTCCTTGCCCATGCTGTAGCAGTGACTGAGAAGGCACGTGTGAGGGGTTCATAGCTGAGCATTTGTACTGAGAGGCCAGCTGTGGAAACAGTCCTCCTCCCTGGCTGCGCACAGTCTTAAGGTTGAGTACTGGCTTGTGTTGATTCCTTCTTCTGTGTCTGTACCCCTGATGAATGTTATGTGAATGAGCTTTGTCACGTGAACAAAACATTAAAAAAGAGATACGGACATTTAAAAAACAAAACTAGGAAACATGTCCTGAATGCTTTTTTCCATGTTTTTCTGCCAATGGGATCATACGTATCCATTTCTAAGACATAGAGATTTATTTTCCCTCGATATTAAACACAACAGACTGTTGTTAGCTGCCATTCAGTTGGCTTCTACTCATGGCTACCCCACGCATCACAGAACGAAACGTTGCCCAGTCCTTCTTCATCCTCACAATCTGCAGTGTGTTTGAGTTCATCACTGTGGCTCTTGTGATAATCCATCCCAGCAGCACACAGGACCACAGCCCAACACACACAGACAGACGGGTGGTAGAAATATAACACAGGCAGTAGTACAACCTATAGTTAAGAACCATCCTCCACCCCCACACCAAAATCTATTGTGATAAAATGCAAAGCACATGTAATGGTTTGCAATAAAAAAAGGGTGTGACTTTAGATCAAAATATTATTATGATGATGTTAAAGATGTCTTCGTGTATCTGAAGTGTTTCTTTAATGCTTTTTGGCATAAAAAGAAAGGTATGTATGTGCTACAGATAAGACAAACATTTGACTACCTGTGTCTAGACACCAATCCAACTGTACCTGACTTTTCTGATTCATTTATAAATTTGATTTGAAGACAGAGCTAGGAATGGAACTAGTTCATAATCTGGGCACTGCCCTATATTTAAACCCATTCTTTAGTTTATTGTAGACAAATGGCAGAATTAAAAAGGGAGATGGCTTGGCAGGCAAGCTGAGTCTGCTCCAGCTCTCATCAGCCCCAGAGCTGGCTTTTTCTCACTGAAGCTCTTATTGGTTTGGTGACTATGAGGAGGAGGCTCACGCCTAGAGATGCTGCCCCTCCCTGCTCACTGCTCCCCACAATGGGCCATGTGACTGGTAAACACAGTTGAATTTCCTCTGTTAAGAAGTCACTTGAACGTGTGCTGGTCTCAAGATTAAAATGGTGGCAACTTTACATTTCGTCAGGCCTGTGGAGCTCATCATTGCTTAGTCCTCTGACCTCCCCCCAGCCTGTCTCAGCATGTCCTCTGACCTCCCCCCAGCCTGTCTCAGCATGTCCTCTGACCTCCCCCC
>NW_006408536.1:28676200-28684170 GCF_000296735.1 Chrysochloris asiatica
CCTGTCTCAGCATGTCCTCTGACCTCCCCCCAGCCTGTCTCAGCATGTCCTCTGACCTCCCCCCAGCCTGTCTCAGCATGTCCTCTGACCTCCCCACTGCCTGTCTCAGCATGTCCTCTGACCTCCCCCCAGCCTGTCTCAGCAGCTCATCTGTCCCTCCACCCCCAAGCCAGTCTCAGGCATCTCCTCTGGACCTTCCTGTGTGTCTCGGGGTGTCTCCTCTGCTCCCCAGTTGGTCTTGAGCATCTTGTGTTGGGACGCTGCCCTTGGGGCCCCTGCATGGGTACAGCCTTCCTACCAGCGTCCCTCAGCCCCACTTCTGTAGCTGACTCATGATGGCAGGACAGGGGCCTCTGAGCCCTCACTCAGGACAGCTTTTGAGAAGACAGCATATTTTATATTATTGTTATTTTTAAAGGGATCGAGGCCTACTATTTTAAGAAACAAATGAGAATTGGGACTAAAGATAAATGACGACAACTCTGAATAGCCAGAAATAAGGTGTTGTTGTTGTTGTTGTTAAGTGCCGTCGAGTCGGTTCCGACCCATAGCGACCCTGTACAGGGTTTCCGAGGGTGTAAATCCTTACGGGAGTAGAAAGCCTCATCTTTCTCCCGCGGAGCGGCTGGTAGTTTCGAACCGCTGACCTTAAGGTTCGCAGAAATAAGGTGGAGCTACAATATTTGGTTGAAGGTATCTGGATTGCTCCCCAAATGTCTGATTAATAGCTGATGGTTGGTTGCATTTTCGGTTATGAACAAATTGATGCATCAAAAATGTGATTTGTGTTTTAAGCTTGGATTCTGGGAAACACATATAAGAAGCCGGCTATGAGAGACCAGTTCAGGAGAGCGTTTTGATTTTAGACTACTAGCTACTTTGTCCACCTCCCTGGGCTACTGCTGCTGTAGGATGAGAAGGTCAATCCAAAATGCTGTGTCAGAAGGACTCTGGTCACAGGATGTGGCAGTGAGCTGCCACTGCACTGGCTGCCTGTTCATGGTGACCCTGCCTGGTTCCCCACAACTCCCACCACTGTTGGATGCAGATCTGACTGTTGAGACCCTCAGGGTTTGCATGGGCTGAGTTTCAGAAGTGATGTCTACACTCTTGTTTCTAGTCCATGTCAGTCTGGAAGCTCCAGGGAGCCCTGTTCAGTCTCCTGTCAACACAACAAGGCTGCGATACCAGCCGCTGGTGACTGCCCATGCAGATATGACAGGGTTTCTTTTGAGCTTTGGTTTCCAGGAGTCTAATAAAGGAGCCATGGTGGTACAGTGGGTTTGGGATAAATGTTGGACTGCTAACTGACAGGTTGGTGGTTTGAATCCAGCAGCCACTCCTGTATGGATTCACAGCCTTGGAAAGCTTTGGAGTGGGTCTACTCTGTCTTATAGGGTTGCCATGAGTCGTCATTGACCTGTTGGCAGTGGGTTTGATTTTGGTTTGTTTAATATTTAAGGATAAATAAAGAGATTTTAATCTAGGTAGTAAGTTTGGGAAAGGTGAGGACTTGAGGAGGGACAGGTCTCCTGAGACACTTGGAACTGCTTGGTGGGTTTGAAAGGGAGAAAAGGAAGTGTGGATGGGAATAGAGACTTGGTGAACCCCTGCCTTTTTATTGTTAAAAAATAGATGTAACACAACATTTGCCAATTTAACTTTGTCAAGAGTACAATTTAGCAACATCAGTTACACGAATCATTGCCAGATTTCCCATATGCTTCATCAACAATGACGCCTTCTATCTTCTTCCCCCTCTCATCTCTGCTTCCCTACCCCAGGCCCTGGTAACCACTAATACATTTTGGTCTCGATGCATTTGTGTATTTTAGATCTTTCAACTAAATGGGATCATGCAAGACTGTTCCTTTTGCGTCTGACTGATTTCATTCAAGCTCCTGCCCTGCTGGGACTCCATTTCTCTTTCTGACTGAGTGATAGATGGTCTGTTGTATGGAGAGGCCACATTCTACTCACTCAGTGCTTCTAGCTTTTATAGTGACTTTGTCCTAGCAGATATGTATCCCTCTGTCATCTACATAGGTATCCTTAGGCACTATGGGTTCTGTTTTATAATTTGACATGCTTTAAATCTTTTGAAGTCGACTGCTTTTTACTTTGCTCCTTTATGTTGTTGTATGGTCCCTCACCTGTCATCCACTGCAGACCTCTGTTGATAGACCTATTGACTTTCCCAGAGTCTGGACTTGGCTGATGGCTTCCTCACTGTGAGAACCAGTAATTGGCCCTCCGCTCTGTATTTCCTACAGCTCAACCCTTTGGGTAATACACAGCCTCCTAATAGGTGGTGGTACGTTTGTTCCACAGAAAGTACAATAACATCTGAGATTTGCTCAATTTGAGATGTTGGCAGCTGTTAGCACGCAATATGTAGATCTAGTCATCCATTGGTGGTTCACTGGGAGTCCTATTGTTTTGTTTTCATTTATTAACTGCAATAACTTTAGAAGCAGTAACTGCTTCTCATCTTGTCTTTGGTTGCTCAGAGGGCACTCTCATGGCTGGATACACGCAAGAAAGGCAGGGTACACACTTGGTCTTCTCAACGTTAATTACTGGTCTTCCAGATAATCAAGATAATCAGTTGTGTCACCTGCTTGCACTGTGGACATGTTGCATGCTTTTTTTGCATGTGGTTTTGTTGTCTGATTCTTGGTTCTTCTGTTTTTCATGTAGGGACGACTTGTGGGTTAGAAAACTGTCTAGCCACTTTACCCCGGAATCTAGGGTGTTGTTGAATGGTGGCCATGCATGAATGTAATTATCACAGTGGCTGGAAATGAACATGAATCTAGACCTTTAGCCTTTTCTAACTGGTGAAATTGGGCCCAAGTGTGGACTGTGTGCTGGCCCAGGTAAATACAGCTGGGGAACCCCTGGGCGAAGCAAACAGTTAACTCACTCAGCTGCTAACTTTTCAAGTCCACCTAGAGGCACTTTGGAAGAAAGGGCTGGTAACCTACTTCTGAAGCGTCATCCACTGAAAACCCTCTGGAGCACAGTTCTACCCAGACACCCATGGGGGCGTCACAAGGCAGTCTGCTCAAGGGCAGCTGCTTTTATTCTTTTTGTTCTAGCAAGTTCAGAGATAGGAGAAAGACCTCAATGTAGTGGTGTATGAATTATTGCTAGCAGATTGTTTCTTCTCTCAGTGTTTGTTTAGACTCTGTTGTTTTGCAAACTTAAGTGTGCAGCTGTGTATAGTTATGTGTGTGTGTGTTGGGAGGTTGGCTCTACAGTCCAGTGGTTACCCATGGGTAGGGGACAGGGCTGCACTCATACTGATGGTGGATTAAGGCTCTAACACAGTCCTTGTGGATGAACTCAAGAATCATCCTTGGATACTGATGGTCTAGTGCATCTGTTTGATCTCATTACGGAGGAGCCATGGTAGAGAACATACAGGATACGTCTCCTTGACTTCTGTTGGGTGAGTGATTGGGAGTGGAGGACTTGGATGCAAGTATGGCCAGATTCTCCAATTTCTTATCTTGGCCTGGTCACTCAGAGCAAGGTTGCCATATTCTACACAAATAACTAGAGCTATTGTGTGCTTTTACATCCACGAAACCTCCTCCCCCCGTTAGTTTCCTATGAAACATGTGTTATTTGTGTGGGTGAGTTACTTGCAAAAAATACGGTATGCAGTGTTTAGAACAAATGCAATCCCTTGTATTTGCTTGGCAGTTAAAAATCTTCATTTGGAGAAGATTTCAGATTTTCTGGTATTCTTATGGTTCATTTGGAGTTACTGCCTTACTTCAGATGCTTTTCCCTCTTTGCTCATATTTGTCGATGTAGATAAAAACCACGGCTATCGGGGTTGTAGGTAGAAGAGGGATGAGGTAAGGAAGGAGGAAAGAATTCGAGGGAATGAAATCTTGGCAGAATCCCTTTTGTGGTGGAGTGAAGGGTATGTGGAAGGCAACTCGGAAGACAGTTGTGTTTGGGGAATGAGATGTTATCTATGTTACCTAATTAGCTAAGTCAGACGCCATCTGTTTTGTGAAGCTAGTTGTTACAAATCAGCCAGTCATTTTTCAGAACTCCTTAAACATGTCTCAGGGGAACAAACACCAGGATGGAACATGTAGGGAGAGGTTAGCTTCTCTGCAGAATTATTTCAGTGTCATGGCAAAGAAACAAACATGAATATATACAGCCTTATTGCCTTATTTCGAGAGTTGTGTATTGTCTCCTTAATCTTTCCAGACAGGCAGGAAGACAGGCAGAGGTGTCATTTGAAGGCTTTAATGGTGCAGAGGCAGAATGCTCACAGCCACCTGTCACCTGCCAGTGGACGTCTGTGTGTGGCTAGGATGCTGAGTAGTTTTAGCAGAGCTTCTACATTCAGGTGGACTAGAAAGAAACATCTGGCTGCCTACTTTTAAATCAGCCGGTGAAAACCTTACAGGTCACAGCAGTTGGATCTGCAACTGCTTATGGGGATGATGCAAGACCAAGTGGCATTTTGTTCCATTGTGTGGGGTCACTATGACTCGGGGCTGGTGTGGGCAGTTAATAACAGGGGGCACTTAGGTATGGAGGAAGTGGGAGGGTGATGTAATTGACAAGAGTCAGTGCATCAACAACATGTGCAAACACTTTATAAATGGCTTTTGGTGTTTTGTTTGTATTGCATCTATTGTTTTGAAGATTAAGGACTTTTTTCTTTTTATAAAATCTCTTTCCTGAGGCTTGTGAAATCTGTAGGAATCAAGGATTAGAAGTGATTGGATACATATTTTAGAAGACTTATTATAGGCATCAAACTCTCTGGATCAGGGTTTTAATAATTACTTTTTTTTTTTTTAATTAGGTGGAGCTTGCCATTCAAGTATTTTGAGCTTTTTTTTTTATGAAAACGTAGTTGTATGCTTCCTAAGACTTTGGGAAACCGCATCTGTTTTTCATCGAGGAAACATCAAGTGAAGAGATGGAGTGATTAGATATGTGCCTTGCTGTTTCTCTGGGGAAACACACACAAACATTGTCAGCAACTTGAAAAAAGATATCGCTTAAATGCAATTAAAAAACAGTTTATTTTGTTTGTTGTTGATAGAGAATACACACAACAGAACATACACCAGCTCACCAGATTTTCTATGTACAATTCAGTGACATCGATGATATTCTTCAGGTTGTGCAGCCATCCTCACACTCCTCTTCCGAATATTCCCTCCCATGAACACAAACTCACTGTCTAACCTTTTGAGTTGTTGTTGCCACTTTGATCCCATATGTTATTGTTAGGTGCCGTTGAGTCAGCTCCAACTGACCTAATGCACAACAAAATGAAACATTGCCTCATCCTGTGCAATCCTCACAATCCATGTTCAACCTTGAGCCGGTTGCTGCTGCCTCTGTGCCAATCCACGTCACTGGGGCTCTTCCTCTTTTTCTCTGACCCTACGTTTTACCAAGCACAATGTCCTTCTTCAGGAACTGGACCCTTCTAATAATAGAGAGATGATATCTGGCCATCTTGGCTTCCAAAGAGCATTCTGGCTGTACTTCTTCCAATATAGATTTGTTTTTCTAGTAGTCCACGGTACTTTTAATATTCTTGTCCAACACCATAACTCAAATGCATCAATTCTTCTATGGGCTACCTTATCCTTGTCCAACTTTCACGTGCATATGAAGTTATTGAAAATACCGTGGCTTGGTCAGGCACGCTTTAATCCTCAAACTGATATCTTTGCTTTTGAATACTTTAAAGAGGTCTTGTGCAGCAGAGTTATATAATGCAATAATAGGTCGTTTTGATTTCTTGACTGCTGCTTCCAGGAGTGTTGATGATGGATCCAAGCAAAATGAAGTCTTTGACAACTTCAATCTTTTCTCCATTTATCATGATGGTATTTATTGGTCCAGTGATGAGGATTTTTGTCTTCTTTACATTGAAGTGCAACCCATACTGAGGCTGTGTGTTGCGGACCGTGTAAGACTAGTCAGAGGTTCGAGGCCCTATAGGCCCAAGTGTAACAAATGAGGCCACTGGCAGTTAATGGAAAATTGCTTTCATCTTCAGTTACATGTATTAAATTAATACAAGGAGCCTTTGACAATCCACAGATAAATGTGATATTTTCCTAAAGCCGAGACTAAAGATTGCAAGGTTAAGCCTTTCTCCAAAGGATTAACTAAAAATATCTTAGCTACTTCTCGGTTCTTTGTTCTATAGACAAAGAACCCATCCTCCCTAATCCTTTTCCAGGTGCAGCCCATTCACCTGGGCATCTGGAGACCTGACTCAGGAAGTCGAAGCAGCAGGACTCCGCCCAAGCTTTTGTCATTTTCTTTCACCTTCCCCCAACTGACCTCGGGGCTATAGATATGTTAATTGAGCCTCAGAAACCAAGTTGTGGGCCTGGGTTTCGAACCAGCGAAGTACGATGTAAAGTTACCTGAATGTCTGGAAAAGTACTGATGTTAGCTGTACCTTGCCTAAGTCCCTCCCAGCTTGGTGTGAAGCTCCTCCCCTAAATAAAACAGAGGCCCGGGCCTCCCCAGGGGTGCATTACTGGTTGGAAGGCATGGAGTAAAGATTGCAGTGCGTTACTGGTTGGAAGGCATGGAGTAAAGATTGCAGTGCATTACTGTTGGAAGGCACGCGGTAAAGATGGCAGGGCAGTGAGTTGCTGCCTGCAGAGGCCAAGATGCCTGTACTCCCAAGCCTGCCCACCAGTGATGTATCCACCCTGGCTCTGGGGTGCCTCATTGTCTCTCTCTTTGTCTCTTTCTGTGTATTCTTGATATATTGCAATCGCCGTCAGGTATCTCCTCCTCGTGAACCGAACCCCTATGTCAAGGCAGGTCCCCGACAGCTGTGGCCGTTGATCTTCATCAAGAAGTATTTTAAGTTCTCATCTCTTTCAGTAAGCAAAGTTGTATCATCTGTATACCGCAGGTTGTTAATGAGTCTTCCACCAATCCTGATGCCATGTTCTTCATATAATTCAGTTTCTCAGATTATTTGCTCAGCATACAGGTTGAATAAATATAGTGTAAGAATATAATCCTGGTGCATACCTTTACTGATTTTTAAACCATTCAGTGTCCCATGTTCTAATTGAACAACTACCTCTTGGTCTATGTACAGGTTCTTTATAAACAAAATTGAGTGTTCCAGAATACTCGATCTCTGCAATGTTGTCCATAGCTTCTCATGATCCATATAGTCAAAAGCTTTTGCAGTCAATAAATCACAGGTAAACATCTTTCTGGTAGTCTCTGCTTTTAGCCAAGATCCATCTGATGTCAGCAAGGATATCCCTTGTTCCACATCCTTGCCTGAATCTGACTTGAACCTCTGGCAATTCCCTGCCAATGTACTGTTGCAGTCACCTTAAAATTATTCTTAGCAGAATTTTACTTAGATGTGATATTAATGATACTGCCCTATGGTTTCCGCATTCTGTTGAGTCACCTCTCTTTGGAATGGGTGCAAATATGGATCTCTTGCAGTCATTTGGCCAGGTAGTTGTCTTCCAAATTTCTTGGCATAGATGAGTGAGTGCCTCCAATGCTGCCTCAGTTTGTTGAAAGATTTCTATTTGTTTTCCATAATTTCCCAGTGCCTTGTTCTTTGCCAATGCCATCAATGTACCTTGGACTGCTTCCTTTAGGATCATTGGCACTTGATCATATGCTGTCTCTTGAAATGGTGGAACATCCACCATTTCTTTTTGAGAGAGTGACTATGTATTCCTTTCATCTTCTTTTGATGATTTCTACATCATTCAGCATTTTGCCTATTGATTCCGTCAATGTTGCAATTGAGGCTTAAATGTTTTCCTCAGTTCTTTTAGCTTAAGAAATGCTGAACATATTCTTCTCTTTAGGTTTTCTAAGGGTCTTTGAACATTTCATTATAATACTTGACTGTCTTCTTGAGTTGACCTTGGAAATGTTCTGTTCAGATAGTTTACCTCCACATTTTC
>NW_006408536.1:28685155-28686791 GCF_000296735.1 Chrysochloris asiatica
AAATGAAGGTTCCAAAAACTGTGTTCCATTTGAGTCACCACAGTCAACTCTACTTTGAGGAGGAAGCTCTTCCCCAGTCGTATTTTGAGTGCCTTCCAACCTGAGGGGCTCGTCTCCCATCACTATGTCTGACAATATTCTGGTGCTCTTCTTCGTACAATCTTACAGGTTTCCACTGCTATTAATGATGCTTTCAGTGGCTAACCATTCAGAAGTAGTCTGCCTCGCCTTCTTCCTAGTCTTACTCTCGAAGCTTAGCTGAAACCTATCCACCATAGGTGTACCCTGCTTGTATTTAAAATACTGGTGTCATAGCTTACAGTGTAATAGCAACACGCAAGCCGCCACGTGATGACACACTGTTGTGGTGACCTCATACAGTTCTTAAAGGGGTATGATGCTCAAGGCAGACATACTTCACTAATTAAGCTAAGCTACTATTTTGTTTAAAAAAAAAACTTCAGGGGATGTTTTTGGTTTAAGGTTTAAACCAGAGCTTTGAGCTGGTTTATTATGGTTCAAGCCCTGGTTATAGTTTGCATTTCTACTCCAGATATACTGAGTTCTTATAGATCTTAAGATTCTTATGCATACATTAGAGTCACCTGGAGATTTTATTAAAATGTAGATAATATTTCAATATATATGCATATATGCAATATATATGCATCGTCTCAGCAGGGGTCAAACCAGAATGAACCAGTGTGAAGCCCTGGTTTAAAGGTTTTCTCAGGGCATTAATTTTGGAGCTCCATTCAGCATTAAATACTCCAGGAAATCTGGATTCCATGGGAATCGGAAATTCTTTTTTTATTTCTCCTTTTGATCATTTTTATTTCATAGATTCTTGGATTAAAATGTTCAGTAATGGTAGCTGGGCACCATCCAGTTCTTCTCTCATGGCAAAGTAGAGAGTTGTTCATGGAGTCAGATAATGAGGTAGTCCATCTTCTTGTCCTCTTTGGGAGAAAGATGAGGCTGTCTGCTCCCATATAGATTTATAGTCTGAGGAACCCAAAGGAGCAATTCTCCTCTGTCCTATAGGGTTGCTAGTAGTTGCACTTGACTAGATGGCAGTCGGAGTATGTGCCTGGGACTATAACATGCCCTGGATATATTTTGATTTGCCAGGAAGGGTAATGTCAAGGACAATGTCTTGAGAGTTGGGGGTTTTCTAAAACAGAAAGTCAGGCCAGTAGTTCAGGTTGGAGCTTTGAGCAGTTACTGAGGAAAGCACATCACTGCTCTCGGGATTTTCAGGTGTGAGAGGGCCCGTGACGTCTATCCAAAATGAAGCATTATTGCTCAATTGTTGTTGTTGTTAAGTGCCATCAAGTCGGTTCCGAACCTTAGTGATCCTGTATAGGGTTCTCAAGGAGCAGCTGGTGAAATGGAACCACCAACGTTGTGATTCAACATGACTTTTCAGTCCAGCGCATTGACCCACAGCGCCACACCGGGGCTCACTTATGTTTAGCTACTTACAGGGATCCATTCCATAGTCACACTGTGATAGTTTACGTTTCCCTGTGCTATGACACAGCATAAGTGTTCTGGAAAACACCAGGTAAAAGGACACAGGTTTTATTATGGTATCAGAAACAGGGAGAGGCCATTTCTGACCAACTATACTGAT
>NW_006408536.1:28687055-28693239 GCF_000296735.1 Chrysochloris asiatica
AATAGAATTTAAAGTATGAGGGAACTTCCTAAGTTTGTGGGAAAATTCCACGTTCCACACATTTTCTGAAGCCCCCTTTGATGTGAGGGACAGCGAGGCACTCTTTGGAGAGAGAATTAGGGAAAGGTGTTTGTCAGTAGAGTTTGACTTCAATGTTTTTGTGGAAATGCCTCATTTCTGTGAAAGAACTTTACAGGAAACGGGCAATGAGAGGCCTCAAGCAGATTTTCAAAGTGGACGTTCCTCTCGGGCCTACGGTTCTGTGAGCGGCTCTCCTCACTGCCTGTTCACTCCCCCACTGCCTTTCATCGCAGCGGAAGCTTTGAGGCTTCAGCCATCTTTTGATGCGCTGTTCTTATGCCATTGTTTGATTCCTGACAAGAGGCAAAAGGCTCATGATCCACCTGTGCCTGCTCTTTTCTTTTGGAAAGTGAACCTGCAGTTAGTTGTTTCCAGACAGTTCTCTTCCACACAAACGGACAAAAGGGACGGTGAAGCAGGGCTTCAAACCGGTTCATTCTGGTTCAGACTCGTGCTGAGAATTTGTCTTTCCACCCCAGCTCCACTGAGACAGAAGTTCCATTTTAACAAGATCCCCAGGTGATGGGCATCTTGTTAAAAGGTAGATTCTGATTCAATGCATCAGTGGAAAGGTGAGCTCTCAGCAGGCGGCCTGGCCCCAAGGCAGTGGGAGCCCCCACATCAGGGAGGGACCCTGTGAGGGAGACAGAGCTGGGCCCTCAGGGCTCATTCTCCATAAAGTGACCTCTGTGTCCTCCTCCTCTTCTGCTTCTCTGCTCTCTTTCTTCTTCTCCCTCGTCCATGCTCTCACTACGTCTTTCTTTCTCTTCTTACTTTTCATGTGACCTCCTTTTTTGTTTAGAAAAAAAAAAAAAAAAAACCCAATCAATAATTAAAAAATGCAGACATCAATTACCCTGATACCTCAGTAGACTGAAGAACAGTTCACCGAGGTGACAGAAAGCCTGATGTGAGAGGGAATCAAACTCATTTTGAAACCCACTGCCATCGAGTCGGGGAGTGCAGTGGTTCTGTAAGATAAGCACTAGACTGTGGAACCACAAGATCTGCGATCTGAGCACCAGAGGCTCCGAGGGAGACAGATGGGCTTCCTGCTCCTGCAAAGATTGACAGCCTCAGAAAGTCTATTCCAGGTTCCGATGAGGTGGCAGCTCCACAACGACACCAAAGCCATCAAGGTGATGCTTAATCCTAGTGACTGTATAGGGCAGGGTTTCTTCTGCTTTCCAAATCTTCATGGGAGCAGACCACTTCATCATTATCCTGTGGAGTGGCTGCTGGGTTTGAACCACCAACCTTGTGGTCCGCAGTCTAGCACTTAATCCATGGTCACCAGGTCTCCATAGATTTTGAAAACATGGGTTAATGTTGTACTGCTTAACCAATGAAGGAAACTGGCGCTGATGGAGGCAGGCAGCCCTGTGGAACACTTCATTTTCCCTGTACTAGAATTTGACATGTGGGTTGTTGTCAAACTACCACAGTGTTCCCTCAAACTACAATTAGACAGTCTGTGATGAGCTAGGAGGCTAAGGCC
The DNA here is from genome assembly GCF_000296735.1 of Chrysochloris asiatica. Classification (NCBI taxonomy): domain Eukaryota; kingdom Metazoa; phylum Chordata; class Mammalia; order Afrosoricida; family Chrysochloridae; genus Chrysochloris; species Chrysochloris asiatica. The sequence goes on from NW_006408536.1 coordinate 28,688,635, forward strand.
TGATGGCACCGTTAGCCTCCAGCTTGATCACCCAAATGCCCAACACCTGTTTCTGTTTGACATCTTGCTGGTTTGTTAGTTGGAAGAAAGATCTCCCTCTAACAAATCAGTCATCAAGAGTCCTAGGGCTCTGCACTGCCACACATGGCTTCACTGAGATTGGAATCCTCTCAAGGGCAACTAGTGATTTCTCTTTTTAACTTGCTTTTGCAATGACTGAATTCTGCCACTGAAGGCATCACAGATGGTGTGCAGTGAATGAGTGCCTGAGGCTGTGTGTCACGAGACACACAGCTCTATGCATGAGATTAGGCAGTGGGTCTAGTGTGGTCTAATGGATTTTGTTTGTTGACTCTCACTAAGGGGAAAGGGAGTTTTCTCATATGTGTAGGTCAGTAGTAACGGAAGCAATGTGTGTGTGTATGTGTGTTAGAGGTTGTTGGGTTGGTCCTATGGAAAACAGGGAAGTCCTGGTATGGGGCTGTGGGTTAGTGTACTGGACGGCAGGTCGGTTTGAACCACAAGGTCAGTGGTTCAAGCTCACCAGCCACTCCTTGGAAACCCTGTACAGGGTCGCTATGAGGCGGAACCAACTCTACAGCAATTCATAACCACAAGTCAGTATAAAAGGGGTGCAGGTGACACAGTGCTTACGCACTTAGCTACTAACAGAAAGGCTGGTGATTCGAACCCACCAGGAGCTCCATAGGAGAAGGACCTGGTCATGTGTGCCTGTAAACCACCAGAATGATGACACTCTAGGAAACCCATGGGCAGTTCTACTCTGTCCCATGGAGTCACTATGATTCGTAATGCACTCAACAACAGACCACAGCAATTCCGGATAAGAGGAGCCCTGGTGGAACAAACCTGTTGCTAATTTGAAGATTGGAAGTTCAAACTCACCTGGTAGCTCAGTGGAAGAAAGACGTGGCAATGTGCTTTTCTAAGACGACAGCCGAGAAAACCCATGGCACTCAGTTCTCCTCTGTGAAACACGAGCCCCCCATGAATTGGGACTTGACAGCAGCAAGAGAGAGAGAGAAAAAAAAGTCAGAAGCAACCAGAGAGCTGTCCTTGGATGAAACGGTTGAAGGAACGGTCTGGAATTCTTCTACACCACAAAGGCAAATGTTAATGCATCAGTACCAGTTTTAGGGTGAAGGAGAAAACATGGAGGTGGGGTGGATAAAGGCATGCTTTGGATCCTAAACCCATGGTAGTAGTCCCCGGGTGACAGTAAAATGCTCAACTACTAACTGAAAAGTCGGTGGTTCAGATGCACCCAGAGGCAACTCGCAAGCGAGACCTGGTAACTTACTTCTGAAGGATCACAGCCATAGAAAATCCAATGGAGCAGTTTTACTTCCCACACATGGGGTTGCCACAAGCCACAGTCAATTGGGGGGCAAACTTTTTTTTTTCAAATCTGCGACGGAGGCTGTAAATGCCACAGTGCACTGGAAGGTATAGAGGAAGGCTTTCCTTCTGGCGCCCCTTGGAAATGGATGGCTTTGTGTGGGCTGCCTGCCTCTCTTCATCTGGTACCCTCATGCACTCACTGAAGTGCCAAGGCACAGCCATTCCATAGACACTCAAGCTTGGAGCTGCGGATTCAAAACCTTTCACCAGGCACATTGACTCTTCAGATGGGGAGCTGGATTCCCCATCCCCAGAGAATCAGGCTTGGGATGCTGCAAGATTTCCCTCTCCCCTCCCCCCCACCATTCCCTTCATGAGTTGAGCTCAGATAGGAGACTCAAGCTGAGATTTAATTACCCTTTACTTTTAAATTCCTTAAAATAGTAACTATTTGCAGAGTACACCCACATTCTGTTAAATGCACTAATAATTTTCTCCAGCAAGCTGAACAGCCAGCATGGTCTCTTTTTTTGCATCTTGTACATGCCCTCAGCCCGCTGTCTGCGGTCCTTCTGAGCTGCTCTGGAATGAGGCTGGATCCTGGAACAAGGTTTACAGTGTGAGAGTGTAGGCTTTCCATTCATTTGCTTGTCTGCTGTTTATCTCTTTCTAGATTACCTAAAGCTGTACTAGTTGATGTTTATAGGCGAGCTTGAAAAAGGTCAATACTTTCATGGAAGGAAAATCTTTAGTTAGAGCTGCTGGCTCAGGAGTTATGTGTGTGTTGTGAATGTGCAGCTGTGCTAGCACTGGGTAGATGTGAGTAAGGAGAAGACACAAGGAACAGCACAGCATGACTTCCTGGCTGATGGGACACAGGCAGGAGCAGCAGAAGCTTATAGACAGGGTGAAAAAAGTATTCACACAGGCAGGGTGGTCAGGCACCTTTTCTAGAATTCAGTGACACACCTGAGTTCATTAGGCCACCATCTGCTGTCAGTGTGTCAGACTATGGTGGCTTCCATGTTGCTGTGATGCCACCGCTCATTCAAATACCAGTGGGGTCACCTGTGGTGGACAGGTTTCAGTGGAGCATCCAGATTAAGACAGACTCAGAAGAGAGATGAGGAGATCTACTTCTGAAAGTCAGCCAATGAAAATACGGATCACAATAGAACGTCACCCGACTCACTGTGAACACCTCAGCAGGACGGATTCAATGGCTGGGGGAGGACATTGTGTTTGGTGAAGAAGAAAGCCAGTGAGGGCCACGGACACTGTTGGTGAGACAAAACTACAGTGATGACTTTAGACATGCTGGCAAGTGTGCGGAAGATGATGGTGGTGGTGGTTATGTGCCATCGAGTCAATTCCAACTCAGAGCGACCCTGCATAGGGTTTCCAAGGCTGTGAATCTTTATGGGAGCAGAATGCCTCATCTTTCTCCGGTGGAACAGCTGGTAGTTTCAAACCACTGACCTTGAGGTTAGCAGCCCGACTCATAACCACTACGCTACCAGAGCTCCTTAGACCATGGATACTTGATTCTTTTGTCCCTAAGATTACTATGAGTCTAAGTCAGTTTGACAGCAGGTAACCCGAACACTGGAGCTCACAAGAGCAGGCAGGGCCTGGACAAGGCAGTCTTTTCTGCTACTTGAGCCTTGCCTTGGGGACTGATTACAAGAGGACCTGGAGTGTGTTGTATCAGACAACAAGGGCCAGATAGTTGACTCATTTCCCAGTTGTGCTGAGGAAGGTTATGGGGTCAAGAGGCATGTGCTGCCAAGGAATCGGCAAGAGAAGGATCCATGCTTGCTTGGAACCCAAGCTGTGTTAGATGATGGCACCAGCCTTGCAAATGGCCAAAGGCAGTGGGGTAGGGTGTACGATGGCAGGACAAGGATGGGCTGAGCCCAGAGTAATGGCGTATTGGTGGTGGTGTCATGGTGGGTGCAAACTAACACACATGATTGCTAACTAAAAGGTTGGAGGTTCAAGTCCATTCAGAAGCACACTCAAAAGAAAGGTTTGACAAACAACTTCCCAAAGAAACAGCCATTGAAACCCTATTGCCCACAGTTCTACTGGAACACACGTGCAATTACTGTGAGTTGGAACCAACTCAGCGGTAACTGGCTTAGTGGAATCAGTTGCCTCCCAGTCGTCCCTTTATAAAATGTGTCATGTCACGCAGTGTACCAGTGCTGTTCTGATCCACTTTAGGAAAGACACCACATCTCCCAGGACCACAGCTCCTCTCATACCTCCATGAGGGGTACCTTGCGTCAGTTTTCTGCCCTGTCATCCTGCTAAGTAATCCTGGTGATGCAGTGGTTAAACACTGGCTGCCAACCTAAAGAACAGCAGTGCAAACCCACCAATCGAGCTGAGGCAGTCGGCTTCCGTAAAGATGACATCCATGGAAACCCTATAGGGAGAGCACCCTCGGTCCTACGGGGTTTCTGTGAGTGGTAATCGACTTAACAGCAGTTGGGTTGGCTTTGATCATAATCTTGCTATAAGGATGGACGGCAGCATGAAGCATGGCCTGGAAGCCCATCCATCCATAGAGTGTGTGTGTGTGTGTGTGTGTGTGTGCTTGCCAGCAACATTTAAATCAAACATTAACAATACTTTTATTCACACACTTAATAAAAAGATGGTCATTTTTTGTAAAACAATTAACAAATTAGGTATTGTCAAAGTCATAATATATTTGGATTTATATTTAAATTATGTTACAGAGTCAATACTCTAATGTTTATAGACTTGAATCCTAAAATTTATTTTATGATTAAAAACAATGCATACATGGTAAAATACTCATGATGGCCTGAGAAATATTAACCATTTAAAATTTTGTGCCCTTACTTATTTTTTAGTTGTTTTCAGGTGTGAATATAAACTATGGATCTTTTCCCCCTGGTGTTTTCATAGTGTCTGGTATTGCCAACTTTTTTGGTGTGTTAGCTATAATACAGAGTCCTGGTATGGTGCAGTGGGTTAATGTGCTGGGCTACAAAGTTGATTTGAACCACAAGGTCAGTGGTTCAAGCTCACCAGCCATTCCTAAGAAACCCTGTACAGGTTCACTATGGCTCAGAACCAATTTGACAAAACTTAACAACAAAAATAAGCTATAATTTTATGGTAATTAGTATTTGTGAACCTATATCAATAACTTTTTTTAATGTTTTATTGTGAATTATCTGATAGTTAACATGGGAGAACATTAGTTTT
>NW_006408536.1:28701609-28702477 GCF_000296735.1 Chrysochloris asiatica
GATATGCAGATGATACAACTTTGCTTGCTGAAAGTGAAGAGGATTTAATTATTATCTATATATAATTTTTAATTTTGTTTCACATATTTTCCCACTCTCTCCAAGACCTTCTGATGTGATCTCTTTCAGAGCATTTGGTAATGGTTTTTCTGATCTCAGAGTTGTGGTGACTGATGTTCACCTGCTCGAATGATCTATTGGACTAGTTGATTCCAAGCACCTTCAATTGTCATCATTCTTGTTTCTTCTGTACATGGAGAGACCAATAACTTGCACCTTAGATGGCTGCTCATGAGCTTTTTAGATCCCAGTCACTACTCACCAAAGTAGGATGTAGAACATTGTCTTTGTGGACTACGTTATGTCAATTGATCATAGGTTCACCTGAGACTGTAGTCTAGCCCCCAGGCCTAGCAACTCTTGCTTAAGATGTTTGGTAATATCTAATAAGTTTTCCTAATTTTGCCACATTCATAGGTGTGTTGGCAGCAAAGGTAAATACCCATGTGCAAATAGCCTCTTTCAAACCCTTTTATATTTGTGAGTGTACTCCCACCCTCACTCCCATACCTACTCAACCTGTCTGTCCCTCTAGCTACACATAGCACATTGTTGTTTCAGGTTTGTGTATAATAACAGTATTTACCTCTATTGCATTTAACCCTTGCATTCTTCCCTGTGTATTCACCTGTATTCGTGATTCTTCTGTCAACCTCCCTTTTCTTCTTGTATATTGCCCTATCCATCACCCAAGTTAACATGTGTCTATCCTCTAGCTAGTGAATTATTCTCCCTTCTCTCCAACCACTGTTGTTGTTATTAGGTGCCATGGAGTCAACTCCAACTCATAGTGACTCTGTGTACAACA
>NW_006408536.1:28703355-28703866 GCF_000296735.1 Chrysochloris asiatica
TTCTTCTGCATATAATCCAGTTTCTCAGATTGTTTGCTCACCATACCAGTTGAATAAGTATGGTGAAAGAATACAACCCTGGCACACACCTTTCCTGATTTTAAACCATTCGATGCCCCCTTGTTTTGTTTGAATGACTGCCTCTTGGTCTACATTACAGGTTTCTCATGAGTACAGTTAAATGTCTTGGAATGCACATTCTTTGCTATATTGTTAGTAGCTTGACATGATCCACAAAATCTAAAGCTTTTGTGAAGTCAGTAAAGCATAGGTAAATATCTCTCTGGTATTCTCTGATTTTAGCCAAGATCCATGTGATGTCAGCAATGATATCCCTTGTTGCATGTCCTTGTCTGAATCTGACTTGAACCTCTGGTAGTTCCCTGTCAATGTACTGTTGCAGCCTTTTGAATTGTGCTTAGCAAAATATTACTTGCATATGACATTAATGATATTGTCTGATGAGTTATGCATTCTGTTTGGTCACCTGTCTTTGGAATGGGCACAAATA
>NW_006408536.1:28703966-28711879 GCF_000296735.1 Chrysochloris asiatica
ACTTTTTTTAATGTTTTATTGTGAATTATCTGATAGTTAACATGGGAGAACATTAGTTTTACATTCATCCTATCGTATATCGTTTCATTGTTATGGTTACAATCCCCTCCATGCATCATCAACCAACCAAACGGTATACACTACAAGCCTGCACCCCGGTCGTCAGCACACAGCCCCTCTCCTGCTCTGTGTCCACCCATAGAGTTATGAACTTCAGGGAAGATGAAATCAACTCTTGGCACCATAAGGATTGAGGATGAAAAGAAGTGGGCATTTCCCGAGGGTGCATCTTCTCAGGTCCTCAGTGTGTGTCGGAATGTACAGGGGACTATACGTGTTCTGACTAGTACCCTCAGAGTGTACCCAGCCACATTTCCCCATGCAGCACTGCTGGAAGGAAGGCCCCCAGTCACATTGCCCCATGAGGCACTGTAGGAAGGTCCCCAGCCACACAGCCCCATGTGGCACTACAGGAAGGCCGCTGCAACCTCAGGTCCACTGGGACACCCCTACTCTTGGACAGCTCAGCTACAGATGTTGTTATTCTCACATGTGAGTTCAATGGTCGGTTCCAAACACCATTCTCCTGATCTAGTGATATTCTTATGGTAATAATTATGATTATTTTATTCTTTAGAAACAGAAAGATGATTTTCAAATGTTTATGATGTTCTTGCTTGTCTCATAATTGATATGACAGTGATTTTAACTGAAAACTATATTGAATGAGAATTTAATAAATTTATGATGTAATCTATGTTTAGAGTCTTGGTGATACAGTGATTTAGCACTCGGCTGCTAACTGAAGGGACAATTCGAATCCACTCAGTAGCTTCCCAAGAGAAAGGCCCTGGCAATCCTTATGTAATCCCATAAAGATTACAGGTTAGGACACCCCAAGGGGGCAGTTCTCTTCCGTACTCTGGGGTCACTGTGAGTCAGAATTACTCAGTAGCATCCAACAACAGCAACTCATGACTGGTAATTCTTCCTTCGCATTCCCTTAGGAAATGACTCCGTGACAAAGGTTTGACTATAAGGGAGATGGCCTCAGAAAACGCTGGGAGGAGAGGGCAGAAGTGACAGAGGGAGGGAATGACAGTCACAAAAGGGTGTGGCATCAAGCCAGCTTCAACTGAAGGTGAGTGGAGCTTCATGCCTCATGCCATGGGACATGCACCTCCAAGGATCAAGGAAGCTTGGTTTTGGATCCACCAGTTCTCTTCAGCCATTGATGGAAGCTGTTGGTGAGTGGAGCGAAATTTCCCAGCACTTCCAGTGTTCAGGCAGACACTATGGTCACCAGAGAGAGTCCTCGGGCTACGATAAGTCAGGCTGTTGGGCACCCAGATGTAAGATGCCAGGGAATGTATGGGTAGAACATAATACGACCACCTGTGGTATGCCCCTGAACTTAGAGTGAGAAAACATAATGTGGGATGGGTATTGGATTTGGAAAGCAATTAGAAAACCGAAGAAATTGGGGGTAGAAAGACAGAAGTTATGAAGTGGACTACGAGAGCTTGGAGTGACAGGAATTTATTGATGAAATTACGCAATTTAAAAGACATGCTTGACTCAGCTGTATTTCCAAGTTGTCACAGAGTTCATTTCACTGCTTCTCAAATCAGAATGTGACTAGTGAACGGGTTCTAAGCAGGCAGGAAGGGGGTGGGAGGGCATTTCAGGTGAGCTGCACAATGTCAGGAAGAACAAAGTGGTTTGTTTTTCCCCAATTAGCAAATGTCTGTCTGTTGATCTCTCTTTGGCTCTCTCTCTCTCTCTCTCCATCCATCCATCTGTGCCTTCACTCATCTATCCATCCATCCATTCATCCAACCTATACATCCATGCATCCCTCCATCTCTCCATCCATGCATTTAACCATCTAGCCATTCATCTACCCATTAATCCACACATTAATCCATCCATCCATGCACTTATCCGTGCATCCTGCATCCATCAATGCATCCATTCATCTACCCATCTACCCACCCATCCACCCATTCACCCATCTACCCACCCATCCACCTATTCACTCATCCATCCATCCATCCACCCATTCACTCATCCATCCATCATCCATCTAACCATGCACCTGTGCACACATGCACTCATCCTCCCATCCATTCACACACCTATCCTCCACTCACACACTCATCCACTCACCCAGTCATCTACCCATGTACCCATGTAATCTATCCACCCACCCACTCATCATAATTTTTTAAAGGAATTTCTAGCCTTTTTGACAGGAGAAAGACGAGACTTTCTGCTCTCACAAAGATTTACAGTCTCAGAAACCCTACACAGAGTCGCTATGTTTTGAGGCGAGCTTGATGACACTTAACAGTTAAACAAAATCCTTTTCGAAGAATCAAACTAAAATCCATTTGAGTCAAACTGCAAAAGATCCCACTTTTGCTGTTGCCTTTGTCCTGCCTATACAAAATTATATTTTGCTGCTTGTAAGCAAAATGCAAACATTTATCAGGTGTCCACCAGTGTTTACAGTGTGGAGAATTTCAGTCCCTGGTGATTTATTTATTATTTATTTTGGAAGATCTGAGCAGACACCTGTGTTGCTATGAATTATACATTGGATATTTGATAGGTAGGAATAGGTATTAGTGTAAAGTTTGGGGATTGTGTCTTGACCTCCACTTCCAGTGCTGTGACCCCAACCTTCTACAGAAGTGAGGTGTCTTTGGTCAGGCACAGGACTTTGTCTGGGAAAGCAGAAATCTAGAGTGATTTTGTTGGTCAATACTTGGAGTCTCACTTGCCCCAGGCTCAAGAGGAATTGTGTACCTGAAGCCTGTGGTGTGTGGGTAAGAAGGAGGAGCTGATCAAATATTCATCTGATATATTGCCTGCTGGGTTTCCAGTGGTAGCTTGCTTTGTGCAAACAAACTCCTCTCTTACAGTGCAAACACCACCAGGAGCTTAAGGAAGCTGATTGATAACATGGGACACGTCTGTTTCATCAGATCAGTGTTCTCTTAGGGCCTCATCTGGCCAGCCGCACTGCTGGAGGGGAAGTTTTATATTCTTCTTGAGGAAAGGGAGTAATTCTGAAGCCTGGGGTTCCTTGGTTTGAGTGCAGGGCAGGATTAGAGCTGTATCCCAGTGCATCAGGGAGGGAGCTAGCATTTACTGAGCCCCTTCAGTGGCTGGTGTTCTCTTAGTCTGTTCTCATGCTGGACTTTCTCGATGGCTCAGCTAAGGCCAGTCGGATCCCCTGCTCCACCTCCTGTGTACAGTGGAACAGTGGAACTGGGAGAAGTTAGTCACTTTCTCAAAGCACTCTGAGCTCCCCTTTTATTTTGAATTGTAGTACATGTTTATAATACATCACTTGTCAGTTCAGCAAACTTTCCATGTCATTGAAGTGGCAGCACTTTGTTCAACCATCGTCACTAACCATTTCCAAACGTTTCTGTTACCCTTTAGAGACCCTTGTCTCCTAAACAGTGAGTCTCCCTTTCCCCGTCTCTCTCACCTGCTCCTGGTAGCCAACAATAAACCCAGGTCTCTGTCCACTTGCCTCTTCTAGATAGTTCATAGGAGTGACCACACACTCTTTGTCCTCTGTACCTGACTGATTTCACTCAGCACCAGGTTTTCAAGGTTCCTCCATGCTGGAGCACTTCTCCGACCCTCACTGCTCTTTATGACTGAGCACTTCGCCACTGAGTCAGACGGCGTGTGGTGCACTTTCTTCTGTTCACCCACTGATGAACATGGCTTCTTCCCAGCTGTGAATAAAGCTGCAAAGGACCTTGACGTACAAGTATTTATTTGCATACTTGCTTTCAGTTCTTTGGGGTACCGTACTTTTTGCAAATAATGTACCTGTGTAAATAATGCTTATAATACATCTGGAAAAATATGTGCAGGGGGGTTGCATGGTTGGAAAAATGTATAATACACTCCTTTATTGTGTAAAAATATGGTTTATACTTAGTTGCTGGACCATATTCAAAATCATGGAGCTGCTGGATCATATTGTCAATCTGTGTTTACCTTTTTGAGTAACTGACAGATTATTTCCCATGGTGGCTGTACCTATTTACAATCCCACCCATGATGGGTAAAGAAGCCAATCTCCCTATATCCTCACCACCACCTGCTGTTTTCCATGTTTTCAATTTTAGCCATCTTATTGTGGGTGAATGCGATCTCATTGTAGTTTTGATTTGCATTTTCCTAGTGATTGATGGTGTGGTACTGTGGATTAATGTGCTGGACTGCAGAGTTGTTTGAACTGCAAGGTTGACAGTTCAAGCTCACCAGGTGCTCCTTGGAAACCCTCCACAGGGTTGCTATGGGTCAGAAACGACTCGATAGCACTTAACAACAATAGTGACTAATAATAATCCTGGTGTGGTGCTGTAGGATAAGCACTGTACTGGTAACCTCAAGGTCAGTGGTTGAAGCCCACCAGCTGCTCCTTGGAAACCCCATACAGGGTCACTATGAGTCAGAACATACTCGACCAATGGCACTTAACAACAATGACTAATGGCACTGACCATCTTTATATGAGCTTGTTTGTTTGTTTGTTTGTTTTTTCTTTGGTGAAAAGTCTATTCCAGGCCTTTTCCTGGACTCATTCTAGTGGACAATGTATTTTGTGGTAATCAAAGAGAAAAAGGAAATTGCAGAGGAGGTGGAAAATACAAGCAGTGCAGTCGATGTGCTTCCTGCCCCCTGGAGAGGAAGGAAAGAGAGCTGGAGGGATGGAAGGAGCAGTGCATGCGTCCTGCTCCCTGGAGAGGGAGGATGGAGGACTGAGGGGACAGAGGGATGGAGGGGAGGAGGAGGATGTTGGGTAAGCACTTCCTACATTCCAGGCACCATGTGGATGTTGTCTGCCTCTATTTATCTAAGCCTCATGACAAATCTGTGGTACATTCGTTCTGTTTTACGCTGTAGGACATACTCTCGGAGGGGGTAGATAATAGCCTCAAAGTGAGGAAGTAAAAAGAAACAACCAGCAAAGTGTTGAGCTGGGTGAGGAGCATGTGGATACATGCACTCCAGGACACATTGGTCTTCAGTGGTCAGAACAGGCAGCACGCTGAAGGGTTCAGCCTCACCCGAGTGACTGAGAAGGTCAGGAGGAGTTTTAGGCAGCCATTCAGAAGCAAGGAGGGAAGGCATGCCTGTAAATTGAACGCATATAAATAAGGCAGATTGCTTTTTGTGGCAAAGGGCGAGCGGGCACACGTTCCATTTGTTTGTGCTAGAAGTTGTGTACGAGATTGGAAGCATATGCCTGAGCTGATCTCTCTAATTTGCTCTCCTGGAGGCACATATGGACGTATTGTTGTCACCAAGGATTCAGTCCATGTGGCCCAAATGTGCATGAGACTGGTGGGCACAGGGCTGGAGCAGGCAGTGGGGCTCCATCAGGACAGGGACTCCAGGTTGAGAGCATCAGTACCACAGCTCAAAGAGGAGGGTGGCTGTCAGCATCACGGAATGAAGAAGGGGGTAGGGGTTGACTTGAGGAGTGGCAAGGGGGGACATGCTAGAGTGTCATTGTCTTTGAAGACACTCTCTTCCTTGGCGAGGCAGGAGATGAGCCCACCATGCCCTCCTGACCCCATGCTATGGCCTCAGGCATCAACATGACCAGCTTCCTGGGTTTGGTGGTGTTGGTGTTGGATGCCATTGAGTTGACAAAGTGGAACTGCCCATAGAGTTTTTAGGCTGTCATCTTTATAGGAGAGATCGCCAGGTCTTTCTACCATGGGGCCTCTGGGTAGGTTACAAACCACCAACCTTTCATTCAGCTGCCAAGTGCTTCACATTTGCACCTCCAGGGCTCTGTGGGTTTCATAGAGACATACTGAACAAAATCTCCACGAGAGACAAGACCTTACAATTGAATCCTCCTCATAAGAAATTCCTTTATACACTAACCAATGAAAGTCCTTGATTAAGAGGGTATATTGCTCATCTAGAAAGGGATATGTCAACCAAGGACCATGAAAAATGACTATTGCTTTAAAAGTTCTAGTTTTTAAAACAGATGAGGTCTCTCTCTGTTTTTTGTTAAGTTTTTTATTGTGAATTGAGTGAAGGTTAACAGAGCAGATCATCAGTTTTATATTTAACAAATCATCCACTTTCTTTCATTTTAATCATTACAGTCCCCTCCGTGTAACAACACTTATTCCACCTCCTCCCTGTGGTTCTTAATTCCACTCCAGCCTAATTCCAAACTCTTCTCAGCGGTGCCCTTAGGTAAATGCTACCTTGTGATCTTGAATGACTGACGATTCCATGATGAGCCTAGCTCACTAGTATTGTTGTCCCCCTTCTATACCTATCTACTGCGTCACTGAAGGTAAGTTCTACTGGCCACGAGGGTAAGTTCTGTTTCAGACCTGAAGGGTGGCCAAGGGCCATAATCTAAGTCTGGTTATATATATACATACACACATATATATAACATATATAATATATATTATATATGCACACATATATGCATGTATATGTATTGTTGTTGTTAGGTGCCGTTGAGTTGGTACCGACTCATAGTGTCCCTATGCACAACAAAACAAAACAAAACACTGGCCAGTCCTGGGCCAACCTCACAATTGTTGCCACACTTGAGCCCATTGATGCTGTCACTTTGCTGATCCATCTTGCTGGGGGTCTTCCTCTTTTTCTCTGACCCTCCACTTTACCAAACATGATAACCTTCTCTAGCGACTGGTCCCTCCTGACAACAGGTCCAAAGTATGAGAGACACAGTTTGGCCATCTTGGCCTCCAAGGAGCACTCTGGCTACACTTCTTCCAACACAAATCTGTTGGGTCTTTTGGCAGCCCATGGCACTTTTAGTATTCTCCTCCAACACTCAACACTCCAACACTCAAAAGCATCAATTCCTGTATGGTCTTCCTTATTCACTGTCCATCTTTCACATGCATATGAGGTTATTGAAAATACCATGGCTTTGAGTCAGGCACACCTTAGTCCTCAAGCTGATATCTTTGCTCTTCAACACTTTAAAAAGGTATTGTGCAGCAGATTTACGTAATACAATACGTCGTTTGATATCTTGACTGCTGCTTCCATGAATGTTGATAGTTGATCCAAGAAGAATGAAGTCCTTGACAACTTCAATCTTTTCTCTGTTGAAAAGAATATTGTTTATTGGTGAGGAATTTTGTTTTCTTTAAACTGAGATGCAATCCATACCAAAGGCTATGGTCTTTGATGAACAGAAGAGTTGTGGGATGACATTAAGAACATCATACAGGAAGAAAGCAAAAAGTCATTAAGAAGGAAAGAAAGAAGGAAAAGATAAAAATGGAATATCTGAAGAGACAATGAAACTTGCTCTCCAGTGTAGGGATGCTAAAGCAAATGAAAGAAATGAGGAGGTACAAGAGCTGAACAGAAAATTTCAAAGGTAAGCTCGAAAGGACAAAGTCAAATATTACAACAAAATATACAAGGATTTGGAACTGAAGCAAAAAGTTCAAGCCTCAACTTTCGCTATTGAAGGATTCTCTGGGAAAATTATTGAATGATGCAGAAATCATCAAAAGAAAGATTGAAGGAATACACAGAGGCACTGTACCAAAACGGAATAGTTGATGTGCAACCATTTCAAGAGGTAGCATGTGATCAAGAGCCAATGATACTGAAGGAAGAAGTCCAAGGTACACTGAAGGAATTGGCAAAGAACAAGGCACCAGGAATTAATGGAATAAAAACTGAAATCTTTAAAGGAAGTGAGGCAGCACTGGAGGCACTCAGTCCTCTATGCCAAGAAATTTGGAAGACAACTAGCTGGCCAACTGATTGGAAGAGATCCATATTTGTGCCCATTCTAAAGAGAGGTGACCCAATGGAATGTGGAAATTATTGGACATCTTTGATATCCCATG
>NW_006408536.1:28715279-28723349 GCF_000296735.1 Chrysochloris asiatica
TACAAGGTTTATCACAGATTTATTATTACTCTTCAACGTTGTCTAGTATTCCATTGTATGTGTGTACCAAAGTTTGTTTATCCACTCTTCCATTGATGGGCATTTAGGCTGTCTCCATCTTTTTGCTATTGTGAATAGTGCTGTGATGAACATGGTTGTGCAGATATCATGTGTCATGCCTCTTATTTCTTGGCAATAAATACCAAGTAGAGGGATTGCTGGGTCATACGGTATTTCTATTTCCAATTTTTTGAGGAAACACCATGTAGTTTTCTACAGTGGTTACACCATTTTATATTCCCATTAGCAATCTTGGAGAGTCACAGACTCTTCACATCTTTACCAGCATTTGTTGTTTTCTGTCTTTTTGAACTTTGCTATTAATTCTGGGAAGGTCTTTTAGGACATTTTCTAAAGAAAACCTCTGAGGTTAGAAGGGTTATCTTGATTCCATACACGAGGAGTCTGGCTTTAAGATAAGAAGTGAGTTGGATGCTGACAAGTGGCAGCTGTAGTTAGTTGCTGCTATCAAGTCCAAGTCTGACTCATGACGATCTCGTGTCATCATACCTACAGAAGGGAGTATTGCCAGGTCCTGCACCAGCCTCACAACCACTAGCATGTTGGAGCCTGTTGTTGCCGCTGTTGTGCCAGTCATCTCACCCAAGGTCTCTCCTCAGCCTTGCCAACTAACCCCTCCGAGTGATGTGCTCAAAGCAAGTGAGCCAGCCAGCGTTCTTTTGTGACCCACGAGCGTGTCATTTGCCTTTCTTCCAGATTTGTCTTACTTTGGGAGCACCAGCAAAACCTGTCTACCATGGGTGACCCTGCTGGGATTGGAGCCACTAGACGCATAGCTTCCCACGTCACAATAACATTGGGAAATGTTTACAGATAACACAAATACTGTAAATCCAGTATTAAGGAATAGTTATTCTCTATCTTAGAAATGGAGTCCTGGTATGATGCTGTGGGTTAATGTGCCAGACTGCAAAGCCATTGGAATTGCAAGGTTGGTAGTTCAAGCTCCCCAGCTGCTCCTCCGAAACCCTATACAGGGTCGCTATGGGTTGGAACCAACTCAACGGCACTTAACAACAACAACAAATCTTATAAATAGGAGTCCTGCTGTGGCATAGCCACTCCACAGAAACCCTATACAGGGTCGCTGTGACTTGAAACTGGCTTGATGGTATTAACGACAACAAGAATCTTATAAATAAAAAAATGTAAAGAGAGGTATAATAAAACATATCCCCTAATAATTTGTCAAAAATTCCAATCAAATTTCAATTAAAACAAGTGGAAATGAGAATACTTTTCTATTAAATATCAGTATATTTTAAGAATTTAATATTGTTTGTTACATTTATATTGCCATATATAGATACAGATAGGAAACATAGGATTGTTTCTAGAATTGAATGGAATTATGAGTTGACATTTTTAGACCATGTGTTCACACTTGTAATTATGAATATTCATTATATCTTAATTATGTCTTATGCATTAGGTCATTTGATGACATTTATTCAAATATCTGTTGATTGATTGCTCTTATTGTTG
Organism: Chrysochloris asiatica; assembly: GCF_000296735.1. Taxonomy (NCBI): domain Eukaryota; kingdom Metazoa; phylum Chordata; class Mammalia; order Afrosoricida; family Chrysochloridae; genus Chrysochloris; species Chrysochloris asiatica. The sequence goes on from NW_006408536.1 coordinate 28,716,846, forward strand.
TTATTGTGAAGTGCCGTTGAGTCGATTCTGACCCATAGTGACCCTGTATAGGGTTTCCGAGGAACAGCTGGTGAGCTTGAACCACCAACCTTGCAGTTCAAATGCCTTTGCAGTCTGATGCATTAGCCCACAGCGCCACACCAGGACTCAGATATAGACGTTGTTGTTGTTGTTAAGTGCCATTGAATCTATTCCTACCCATAGTGACCCTGTATAGGGTTTCCGAGGAGCAGCTGGTGAGCTTGAACCACCAACCTTGCAGTTCAAATGGCTTTGCAGTCTGACGCATACTTGGGTGGCCTAAAATCACTGGTTTTCATCAACCAGTTTGTCTTTGCAGAAAAGGACATGTATTCCCAACATTTTGGAATGCTATTTAAAATCTGACTCATGTCTAAAAGCCAGCCAAATCATAATGGAGTTTCTCAAATGGATCAACTATAGTCTTATAAATTTGCATTTTTAAAATTCTTTATTAAATATGTGCAAGTTGGTTTAAAATCATTGATCTGAGATGGTCACTTAACAGATTTAATTTTAATCAAAGCAAATGAGAGTTTTTCTCCCATCTCTCTCGCTATGTGCTGAGTTTTGTAGTCCATGGACACACACTCCTTATTTTGACCCTTTAGTAAAGCTTTGAAATTTTCTTTTTGGTCAACATCAGATAAGTATTTTTTGAAGTCTGCTTCTGTGCTCAGTACTAAACAAGGTGAGTGGAGCAAAAAATGATTCTAAAGTATTTTGTTTTTGTTTTCTTTTTCTTTTTTATTTATTTACTTTTTACCTCAAGTAGAATAATAGGACTATGTTGTTTATTTTGCTGAGATATTTAAGGATTGAGTTGTGCAACTGAACGTCTCAGATTAAAACATGGATAGAATATATACATATGAGGGGCGTCCAAAACTTTGTAGAAAAATGATCTTTTAATTCCATTTTTGCATGAACTTCTCAAAGCTTTCTCATATTCTGTTGTTAGGAGCTTCCAGAATAACTAACATGGGCTAGGGAGGAAGGCCTGACCATCTGCTTCAGAAGATCATGCCATGAAAACCCTGTGGACCACAATGGTGTAGGACCAGTGGGCATTCCTTTCTGTTGTGCATAGGGTAGTCATGAGTTGGGGTGGACTTGAAGGTAGCCACCAACAACAGCATCAATTCTCTCTTTGTGACAAACAATCCCATGTTCTGACATAGTCTGTTACCAACTCCACGATGCAGAACTGCTGTAATGTGCCCCATAATTTGTTCAAGCTTCCCCTTTGTGGTCAGTCTCTCCCCCCAGCCCCAGCCCCCACTAATCTGTTTCCCATCCCTCCAGTTTTACCTTTCCCAGAATGTCATATGAATGGGATCATACCTTTTGAGATTGATTTCTCCTTTTACTCAGCAGTATGCCTTTGAGATCCATCCAGGTTGTTACACGCATCAATCATTTGTTCTTTTTCATGGTTGCATAGTCTTCCTTGCTATGGATACACTACAGTTGAAGGATGTTTGGGTTGTTTTTAGGTTGTGGTGATTATGAGTAAAACTGTTCTGAACTTTTGTGTCAATGTATTTCTCTTGAGTAAATGTCCAGGAACAGGATTTCTGTGTTGTATGTAAGTATATGTTCCATTTTTTGAAACTGCCGTGGTATTGTAGAATGGTTGCACTGTTGCATAGTTTGTGTACCGGCTGTGCGTGGGTTCTAGTGGCTCCATATCTGCTTTGGCATTGGGTATTGTCAGGTTTAGAAAATTTTTATTTTTCAGCTCATTCTAAGTAGATGTGTAATTCTGGTGGTATGACGGTGGCTCCATCGGAGAATACTTGACAACCTGCTCCTGTAAAGATTACCGCCTAGAAAACCTTATGGGGACGTTCTATTTTGTTTTGTGGGATCTCTATGCATCGGAATCTACCTGACAGTCCCCAACAGCAAAAAATAGTGGGCTCTCATTGTGGTTTTAATTTCCTGAAAGCTATTGAAATTTCCACCACTTGACTGTCAGTATATTGCATATAGAAAACACCAGGTCCTAAATGAATTTGAAAACTGAAAAGATGTGGGCAATTAAATGTTGTTAAAATACTCTATCACCTACCTGAAGATGTTCTTGTTAGGGGGATTCCATAGTAACCTACATAATATATGTATATATGCCTACATATATACATACAATACTGTAGACACATATAGGACACCATGGGTGTCTGGAGGATTCGATATGGGAGGAAGTAAAGTGGGGATGGTCCTTACAAGGAAGGATGCTAAGACTTTCTCTCTCATACTTTGGACATATTATCAGGAGGGGCCAGTCCCAGGAGAAGGACATCATGCTAGGAAAAGTAGAGGTCAGTGAAAAAGAGGAAAACCCACAATCTGATGTATTGACACAGTGACAACAAGAATGAGATCAAACATAGCAGTGATTGTGAGGCTGGTGAAGGACTGGACAGTGTTACCATCTGTTGTACATCGGGTCACTGACTGGCAACTACCACCAGCAGCAACAGTGGTGGTGAGCATCCATTGCCTTTGTTACGTTGTTGAGTTTTGTGAATTCCTTATAGATTGTGGATACATTTTTTTGGTCAGACATCTAATTGGCAAACACGTTCTCTGAGTCTCTAAGGCTTGTCTTTTCCTTCTCCTAATGGTAACCCTCTTGTTTTTAATAAAATAAAATTTAAAAAACCTGATGCCTGGGTAGCTCTGGTTGACGTCTACATACTGACTGTGCATACTTTAGCTTGGCTCCTTGATTTACTCAGAGCTTCTGCTTCTTGTCATATGAAGCAAGTGTGTAGATTAAGACCGTTTCTGATGGTCTCCACAGTCAGTATAGTTAGCGGGTACAAGATACTAGCTAAAGTTCACCCAGTTAGTTAGTGACAGAGCTCGGCTTGGTACTTGGGCTACTGCCCATTTTCCTGCCTGTGTTTTCAATAGAGTTCTTCCCACTTTTTCAAATTTAATTCTGTATTTGGTGATGCATTCAGAATGAGGTTAGAGAATTTACAAGTATAAAAGGGTGTGCTGTGGAAAATCTTCCTGCCATTCTGAATAAGCAATGTATACTACAATTTCTCATGTTCCTCTCTGGAACTATTTTAATTATGCACACACACGGTTACATATATGTTGTTGTGCGTGTGTGTTTTCTGTCTCTGAAGTGTACACTCAACAGATTCTTTCACTTTGGATAGAAATAAGCAATGACGCAGTACTGGTACTTTTTTCCAGTTACTGTGGTTTACCTTAAAATATCATGTGCCAAAACCCAGTTGTCTTTTTTTTCTTATGAATTCTCTGCTCAGATCCTTTCCCACCTTGCTTTTTCTTGCTTACTGAATCAGCACTCAGTTCATTATTATTAGGCTAAACAGCAACTCTGCCACTACTTTTACATGTACAATTCCGTGACATTAATTTTATTCACATGTTGTGCAACCATCCTCACTACGTTTTCTGGCAGACTCTTCACCCCACACAGGGGACCAGTGCCTATTAAGCATTAACTCTGCCTTCCCTCCCCAGCTCCAGCCCCTGGCACCACTAAAGCACTGTGGCTTGGCTGTGTTTGCTTCTTCTAGAGCTTCCACATAAATACTAAAGCTGTCCTTTTGCAGCTCTTAGTTCAGTGAGTATTATGGATCCAAGGTTCACCCATGTGGTAGTATGTGTTAGAACTTTATTTCTCTTTTTGGCTGAATACTATTCTGTTTTATGGATAGATATACAACTTTTCTATAACAAAAATCCTCGCCACTGGACCAATAAACAACATTCTTATCAACGGAGAAAAGATTCAAGTTGTCAAGGACATCGTTCTTTTTGGATCAACTATCAACACTCACAGAAGCAGCAGTCAAGAAATCAAACGACGGATTGCATTAGGCAAATCTGCTGCACAGGAACTTTTTAAAGCGTCGAATAGCAAAGATGTCAGCTTGAGGACTAAGGTATGCCTGACCCAAGCCATGGTATTTTCAATAAACTCATATGCATGAAAAAGCTGGACAGTGAATAAGGAAGACCGTAGAAGAATTGATGCTTTTGAGTTATGGTGTTGGAGGAGAATATTGAAAGTGCCATGGGCTGCCAAAAGAACCAACAGATCTGTGCTGGAAAAAGTGAAGCCAGAGTGCTCCTTGGAGGCCAGGATGACCAAACTTTGCCTCTCATACTTGGGACTTATTGTCAGGCGGGACCAGTCGCTGGAGAAGGATATCATGTTTGGTAGGGTGGAGGGTCAGAGAAAAAGAGGAAGATCCCCAGCGAGATGATTGGCAAAGTGGCAGCATCAATGGGCTCAAGCGTGGCAACAATTGTGAGCTTGGCCTAGGATCGGGCAGTGTTGCGTTTTGCTGTGTGCATAAGGTCTCTATGAGTTGGCACTGACTCGATGGCACCTGACAACAACAACATACAACTTTGTATAGACATTCTTCTGTTGATGGACATGGGCTCTTTCCACCTGTTGTTGTTGTTACGTGTCACCAAGTTGGTTCCAACTCATAGCAACCCTGTATAGAGTTTCCAGGGAGTGGCTGGTAAGTTTGAATTGCTGACCTTTATAGTTAGCAATCCAGTGTTGATCCTTCAGTGGCATGCCAGGGCTCCTTCTGGCTACTGTGAATAGTGCTGTAGTGACCATGGGTATAAGGTGCTATGCTTTTGTAGTTGAATTGTATCCTTAGGCATTGAGAGAATCTCCTTGCCAGCCCCCTTTACTTCCAAATGCTGTGTGCACATTTGCTTAGTGTTTCATTGCGAGTAAGCACTGGACAGTCTCTGTTATGTCTGCAAACAGATAGAGTCTTATCAGCAACTAATCCATTACGCTACCAGGACTCCTGAATTTAAAGACCATCTAAGAACAGATTTGATTAATTAGACACTAACAACTGAAGACCAGAGGAGTTGAGGGATGACATCAAGAACATCATGCATGAAGAATGAAAAAGGTAGGAAGGAAGGTAGGAAGGTAGGAAGGTAGGAAGGAAGGAAGGAACGAAGGAAGGAACGAAGGAAGGAACGAAGGAAGGAAGGAAGGAAAATGGATGTCAGAAAAGACCTGAAACTTGCTCTTGAATTTACAGAAATTAAAGCAACTAAAAGAAAAGAGATGAACAGATAATTTCGAAGGGCAGCTCAAGAAGAAAAAGTAAATGATTATATTTCAAAGACCTGGAATTACAAAAACAAAACAGAAAATCATGTTCAGCATTTCTCAAGCTAAAAGAACTGAAGAATAAATTCAAGTCTCAAGTTGCAATATTGAAGACAAAATATTGAACGATGCATGAGGCATCCAAAGAAGATGGAAGTAATATACAGAGTTACTGTGTCAAAACAATTGGTTGATGTTTCAAAAGGTAACATAGAGCAAGAACCCACGGTATTGAAGGAGGAAATCCAAGCTGCTCTGAAGCTCAGGCTTCAGGAATTGGCAGAATAACAATTGAAATATTTCAACAAAGTGATGCAACTCTGGAGGCACTAACTGGTTGGTGCCAAGAAATTTACAAGACAGTAACCACAACTGATTGTAAGAGACCCACATATGTGCCCATCACCAGATAAAGATGACCCAATGAGTGTGGAAATCATCAAGCAATACTATTAATAGTATATGCAAGTCAAATTTTGCTGAAGATATTTCGAAAACATGGTTGCACAAGTACATTGGCAGGGAGCTGCTTAAAATTCAAGCCCGATTCAGAAGAGAAAGTTTAGTGATGTCAGATGGATCTTGGTTGAAATTAGCATAGACCAGAAAGACTTTTACTTGTACGTTACTGACTATGTAAAGGCATTGGACTACAAAGTATAGATAACATTGAGAAGAATGGGAATTCTAGGACACTTGATTGTGCTCATGCTGTTGTTGTTGTTAGTGCTGTTGAGTCGGTACCGATTCATAGTGAACTGGTATACACTTTCTGAGGAGTGACTGCTGGGTTTGAACCACCGACCTTGCAGTTAGTAGTTCAGTTCTTATCCTATAGTGCCACACAAGGACTCCATTGTGTTTATGAGAGACCTGTAAATAGATCAAGAGGCAATCATTGGAACAGAACAAGGGGATACTGAATGTATAAAAATCAGGAAAGATATGTGACAGGGTTGTGTCCTTTCACCATACTGAGTCCTGGTGTGGCACTGTAGGATAAGCACTGAACCACAAGGTCTGTTTGAATCGCAAGGTCGGCTCTTCAAACTCACCAGCTGCTCCTTAGAAACCATATACAGGGTTGCTATGAGTAGAAATTCCATGTTCCAATTTTCAATGGATGTTTACAGCTGTTTCTCTTCATTTTGAGTTGTTGCCCATCAGCAAATGCAGGTTCTTTGTGCTTTTCTCCCCCGAGCTTAACTGTATTCATGTCATTACGGTCAACCCTACTTTGAGGCGGCATTTTTTTTCCCCAGTCGCATTCTGAGTGCCTTCCCACCTTCCAGTCCTGTATCTGACAATGTTTCTCTGCTATTCATAGAGTTATTCAA
>NW_006408536.1:28723905-28726634 GCF_000296735.1 Chrysochloris asiatica
TTTGGAAGAAGTGCAGCCAGAGTGCTCCTTGGAAGCCAGGATGGCTAAGCTTCGTCTCTCATACTTTGGACACACACAAGAACCACACTAGAGCACATGGGGGGAGGTGAGGCAGGATTCCTAGGGGACTTCTGGGAAAGAGTTACTAGGAAAGCAAAGATTTGGTCTCAAGGATGGGAGGGCTCTTGGGTTCTCTACTGTACCCCCAATGCCTGGCCCAGTGCTTGGCCCAGTGGCTAGGACATATACAGTAGGTGCTCAGTAAATGTTCATTGAGTCAATTCTCAACAATGAATGATTTCTAAGAACTTTAGTCCCAGAGCACCCTCCCCCCCCCCGCAAGAAGCACCTTGAGCAGCTATAATAGGCTCAGCCAAGGTCCTCATGTGACCTAACCCCCAACATCTGCTACTCGACCTTTTTAAATCGCTGATACAAGGAACCTAGGGGACCTCATGGAGGAAAAGAATATTAATCCCAAGGCTTTGCCCATTGTATAGTCTTTTTACTGTAAACAGAACACACCCCTACCCCATAAGAGCTCTATGTTTTACTGCCTTGTACAGTCTTATCTAGTTTTACCCACCTTGAAGGTTGACTTTTGTTTGAGGATGAAGGAGAATGCCAGGCCCTGGGAGGTGCTGGAATCAGAGTACTGAAGAAGCACGGATGCCCAATGTCCATTAATAAATTTGATTTGCTCCTACCACCTTATGAATGGTAGTGGAACACTGTCAGACAGACCATAATATTGAATAGTGAAATGTGATGAAGAGCACCAGAATATTGTCAGATCTCATGCTGGAAGATGAGCCCCTCAGGTTGGAAGGCACTTAAATATGCCTCAGGAAGAGCTGCAGCTGTCTGCTCAAAGCAGAGTAGACAATGATGATGTGAATGGAGCAAAGCCTTTGGGACTTCATTTGCTGATGGGGCACACCTCAAAATGAGGAGCAATAGGTGTAAACATCCATTAATACTCAGAACATGAAACGTACAAAGTATGAAGCTAGAAAATTGGAAGTTGTTAAAAGGAAATAGAATGTATAACCATTGTTATCCTAGGCATTAGTGAGCTGAAATGGACAGGTATTGGCCATTTTGAATCTGACAGTCACATGTTTTACTATGCTGGGAATAACAAATTGAAGAGGAATGGCATCTCTTTCATCATCAAAAAGAACATATCAAGATCTGTCTTGAAGTACAAAGCTATCTGTGATAGGATAATATCCATATGCATAAAAGGAAGACCAATTAATACAACTTTTATTCAGATTTGCCCAACAATCACTAAAGCTAATGATGATGATGAAAGTGAAGAGTTCTACCAACTTCAGTGAAATTGATCAAACATGCAATCAAGATGTATTGATAATTAATGGTGATTGGAAGGCAAACATTGGAAACAAAGAGGAAGGATCAGTCATTGGAATACATGGCCTTGGTGACAGAAAGGATGCTGGAGATCACATGATAAAATTTTGCAATACAAATGACATTTTCATTTCAAATACCATTTTAAAACAACATAAAAGATGACTGTACACATTGACCCCATCAAATGGAATACACAGAAATAAAATTGACTATATTTGTGGAAAAACATGGTGGAAAAGCTCCATATCATCAGTCAAAACAATGCCAGGGGCAGACTGTGGGACAGACCATCAACTGCTCATATGCAAGCTCAGGCTAAAGCTGAGGGAAATGAAAACAAGTCCACAAAAGTGAAAATATGACCTTGAACTTCACCCAATGGAATTTAGAAATTTCAAGAACAGATTTGGTGCTTTAGACACTAATGATCAATGACCAGAGGAGTTGTGGGATAACATCATACAGAAAGAAAGTAAAAGGTCGTTAAAAAGACAAGTGAGAGGGAAAAGACCAAAATGGATGTCAAAAGAGACCCTGAAACTTGCTCCCAGTGTAACAAATGGGAGAAATGAGGAAGTAAAAGATCTGAACAGAACATTTCAAAGGTTAAGTATTGCAATGAAATGTTCAAAGACCTGGAGTTAGAAAACCACAAGGGAAGAACATGCTCAGCATTTCTCAATCTTTGAGAATTTAAGAACAAAATTTAAGCCTCGACTTGCAATATTGAAGGATTCTATGGGCAAAATGTTGAATGATGCAGAAAGCATCAAAAGAAGATGGAAGGAATACACAGGGTCACTATACCAAAAAGAAATGGCCTATGTTCAGTCATTTCAAGAGGTAGTATATGATCAAGAGTCAATGATCCTGAAGGAAGAAGTCCAAGGTGCATTGAAGGCATTGGCAAAGAACAAGGCTCTGGCAACTGATGGAATACAAATTGCAACCTTTCAACAAACTGATGCAGCACTAGAGGCACTCACTCAACTATGCAAAGAGATTTAGAAGACCATTACTTGGCCAACTGATTGGAAGAGATCCATATTTGTGCTCATTCCAAAAAGAGATGATCCAATTGGATGCAGAAATCATCAGACAATATCATTAATATCACATGAGAGTCAAATTTTGATAATGATAATTCAAAAATTATTCCCACAGTAAATTGACAAGGAACTGCCAGAGGTTTAAGATGGACTCGGACATGAACGTAGAACGAAGGGATATCATTGCTGACATCAGATGGATCTTGGCTGAAAGCAGAGATACCAGAAAGATGAATACCTGTGCTTTATTGACTATATGCAAAGGCTTTTGATTGTGTGGGTCATGACAAGCTATGGAAA
>NW_006408536.1:28727700-28738980 GCF_000296735.1 Chrysochloris asiatica
CTGATTCATGGTGACGTTGTACAGGGTTTCTGAGGCTGTAAATCTTTCTCCCATACAGCAGCTGGTAGTTTCGAACTGCTGACCTTGTGGTTCGCAGCCCGATTCGTATCCACTATGCCACCAGGGCACCTAACCACCATCTCCACCACCACAAGCCTCTGCAGTGGAATGCATCTTGAAGAGCAATGCTGTGCCTGTGCCCAATTAGCACAGCCCCTTCTAAATGGACCACTTCCAGGAAAAGCCTGACAATCCCTATGAGTAAGCATGCCTTTCCCTACCCCATACTTTAAAAATTCCAGCAAAGCCTTTCTTGGGGAGACAGGGTTAAGGGTTGCATGAAGTCCTCCCTGGCTCCACTTGCTGTTCTCTTTCCTGTAGCAAACCTCTGCTCAGATGGAAACTGCGTCAACAAGATGTAGCTGGCACTGCTGGATACAGAGGGTGTGGAAAGCAGGAGAGCTCACTCCACTGAGCTCAGAACACTGCCTCTAGGAATACCCTGACCTGCCCGGAAGGAATGGCCCCACCTGTCTGGACGTGATTACCCAACCTGCCCAGAAGTGATGGCCCGATCTGCCCGGACGTATTGACAGGATCTTAGGGTAGTGGAGTCATCTGAGTCTTTTCTCCAGAGCTACATGGCATTGGACCTGAACCGAACACTTTACCCTTAATACCCTTCACCTAAGTATGTCCAAGAAATGAACTTCTGCAGCTTCCACTGTGAACTGCTCTTAGAGTCCATCTATGGTGACTTCTAAGTGGCAGCATTTAACTTGGGACCCCAGAAACCTCTCTATACCCATTTCCTGTGTTCCCAACCCATGAAGAACATCTGGCCAATCCTAAGAAATGTGGAAGAGCCTCTGGGTGGTGCAAGCAGGTAACGCTAGCCCACAGGTTGGAAGTTCAAGTCCACCCAGAGGCACTTGGAAGACAGACCTGGTGACCTACTTCTAAAGAACCCAGCCATAGCAGACCCCATCAAGCACAGCTCCACACTGACACACATGGGTCCCCATGAGTTGGAGTTGACTTGTGGCCATGCTTGGGACACTGGAAATGAGGAATGGGTGGGAGAGAGCCAGTCCATTACCATTTTAGTCAGGGGCTTATTTTGTTTCTGCTTACAACATTCTCACCATCATCTTCTCAATCCTCCACTGCAACCATCGTCACCAGAATGAAATAAAGTCTGCCTTCCTAGTTTCTAACACAGGGTTGTGTGCATTGTATTGCCCATCAGTAAATGTTGGTAAATGAATGGATGGGTGGTTTTGCATTCTGACAGAATAATGCGTGTTCTGAAAACCTTGGTACCAGAATGCAAGGAGTCCTGGTGGCACAGTGGTTAAGCACTCAGCTGCTAACTGAAAGGTCAGCAGGTGGAACACATCAGCTGCTTCACAGGAGAAAGATGTGGCAGTCTGCTTCCATAACGATTCCAAACTTACAACCAGGCTGGGACATTCCATGGGGCACACCTGCTCTATCCTGTGAGGTCAGTATGAGTTAGAATCCACTTGGTAGTGATAGCTTTCGTTTCGGAGGCTTTGATATCAGAATGCATTACCATACTAATTTTCCCTTTTGTTAACACAGTTTTCATTCTATAATCAACTTCTGTCAATGTTTGGCTATGGATACATGATATCAGACATGTTACCTGGGCAGAATGAAGTTAAATTTCTAGATAGAGTGCAGAAATATCCTAGCAAACAGCTGAATTACACATCCGTGTTGTAATAGTCAGTATATTGCTTAGCTACTGCAATATTAACAAACAAAACCACCCACTGTCTGGTTGATCCTGACTCATAGTAATCCTATAGAGCAGAGTAAGATTGTCCCATAGAGTTTCCAAGGCTGTCAACATTTCAGAGGCAGACTAGAACATCATTTCCCCCGAGTGGCTGGTGGGTTCAAACCACTGACATTACGATTAGCAGCTGGGTGCTTTAACCACAGTGTCACTGGACTGACTTTGCTCCAGGATGACAATAACATAACACAATTCCAGCAGTGTAGAATAATAAGCAGTTATCAGCTCACAAGTCAGTGTATTGGCAGGAGACTGACTGGGCACACTCACAGTGCTGGCAGTCAGCTAGATTGGGTTTGTTCTTCCTAGCCTATCTATATCGTGAGGGCTAACATGCCATGGGTCAAAGCAACTTGCAGGGCATAATCCAACACCAATAGACTGGGGAAGTATGTCCCTGCAGGAAAGTAAAGGGAAGGAGTGAATATTTCTAGAAAGTAGTCTAATCTAGCATGCATTGGAAATAATCTGATGTTAATGGGACGTTTCATTGATACAAAAAGACTAATTTGATAAAAACAAACAAACAAACAAACAAAACCCGAGTAATTGTATTTTGGGCCCTGTGTGAATAGATAGCAGTAGGTTTTATTTGAGATTGTGAGTCACTTGCAGTTTTATATCGAAACATTCTTATTACTTGGGGGATCAAGGACTCCAAGTTAGTACTTCCAGTTGAGATTCCAGCTAGTAAGTTTCCCCTTCTAAAGCTCACTCCTAGGGAAATCTCTAGAACAAAACATCCCATGAGTGACTGAATACTCATCCTTAAATAAATAATTGCTGTCTGTTAATAGCAACGCATTTTCCATTTGTCTTTCACAATTCTTTGGAAACATGAGCTTGTGTAGGAATGGACAGGACTCTAGTCTCCCTGCGTCATTGCTGAAGATAATCTCATGCATTACACCAGCCATTCTCTTCTCTGCAGTAGAATTGATCTGTCCTCCCAATGCATGATGAGAAATGTTCAATATGCATTAAATTCATCACAATGACTCTGAGAGAGCATTCAACACCAGATTCTTTAACAGATTGAGACTTTCAGTATGATGATCCAATTCATTTGGGAAGGACTGGCAAGAAGATTGCATCAATCCAGTGTGCCTTCCAATCGATACCGAATTCATCACAACAAACGGCTGATACCCAGCAAAGAGCCATGCCAGAATACAGGGTGTCATGGCCTGTTGCAGCTTCTCTGGATGCTCTCTTAGCTGTCAAAAATTACTTCTGGCAAGCATGCAAGAATGACCAATTAAATGGGCAGCAGACAAATATTCTTAAAACTGTTAAGCACAGCATCTATTCATTGAAAAGAACGAATCAGAGAAGAGCAGAATGATTAGATGACTCTGGACCATTAGTAGACTGGTAATCCCCTATGCACAGTGCAAATGGGAGAGTGCTGTTGTTGTTGTTAAGTACCGTGGAGTCAATTCCGACTCATAGTGACCCTACACAGGGTTTCCAAGGCTGTAAATCTTTATGGGAGCAGAAAGACTCATCTTTGTCCCATGGAACCACTGGTAAACAAACTGCCGGCCTTGAGGTTAGCAGCCCGATTCGTAACTACTATGCTACCAGAGCTCCTTCAGGGACACTGCTGTAGAAAACCATAAATGTCGTCCATGTTTTCTGAAGAATCCACTAGAAATGATGGAACACAAATAGATGGAACAAAATTAAACACATAAAATGTTGTTGTTGTTAAGTGCTGTGGAGTCAATTCCAACTCATAGAGATCCTGTATACAGTTGACCTTGTGATTCAAACCGACCATGCGGTCCAATACTTATCCTACAACACCACATCAGGACTCCAATACACATTTTGTTGTTGTTGTTGTTAGGTGCCATCAAGTCGGTACCAACTCATAGTGACCCTATGGACAACAGAATGAAACACTGCCTGGTCCTGGGCCAACCTCACAATTGTTGCCACACTTGAACCCACAAATAGGTGGGACAAAACTAAATATGAATTCAAGACACAAAAGGAGAAAGTGATGTTACATGGAGAGGGTTGCAAGCAGTGATATGAAGCAAAGTATATGATTTGTTGATTTGTTGAATGTAAAACTGATGATTTGCTCTGTAAGCCTTCACTCAATTCACAGTAAAAAGCTAAAAAAAAAAAAAGAAGGATAAGAAATCAAGACAATGAGTGGTGATGTCCCAAAGAAGAGTTGGAATCATGAATGAGTGGGCCTGGGTTATGCAAATACGGGTCAAATTTAGACCAGTCACAGGACACTTATGGACAAGACTGCAGGAAGGGGAATTAGAATGAGCTGATGCATGGAGCTGAGACAAGTGTGGCGCTCGAATTGAAACAATGATAAGGGGATTCACCGAAGCTTCCCATCCATGTTGGGAAGGCTTCAGCAATAGGTAGCTTCTGTGTGAAGGGCCTTAAACCAAGGATAAGAACTAGGCACTCGATGCTGTAGACCATGGAAAGGCAGAGAATTATCCAGAATCAGAGAACGATGAAAGGACATTTCAGACATGCCTGTGTGACGTAGATGAGACTGGAGAACGTGTCATTAGCTTTCCTGTGACAAGACGATGGGCCAGGGTGGGAGCAGCAGTCTGACAGACAAGGCACTCACTGGACATCAGAAAGAGGGAAGAAAGAGGACTCTGTGCTGGACTTGGAGCACGTGACAGAGAGAACGTGCATAGATGGAATGGTGTGTGTTGTGGGGGCATTCACTCTGGGGGTACAGTAGAGAACCTAAGAGCCCTCCTGTCCTTGAGACCAAGTCTTTGCTTTCCTAGTAACTCTTTCCCAGAGGCCCCCTAGCAATCCAGCCTCCCCCAAGTGCCCTGCCCTAATGTGGTTCTTGTGTGTGTACTCTATATCACATTCCGTAATCAGGGAAAGTAGCTAGGAGACAAGTGAGGTCTTCAGAAGTCAGTCTCATACCTAGACGGTTCCTGAGACACCCGTAGCAATTCCCAGTGGAAGCTGGGAGCACTCCTTACTTGGAGATATTTAGGCAAAGGGCATGGATACAATCATGAGGGAACGTTTTCAGTTCAGTCCTACTGCGTGGAGACAAAGGGGGTGGAGGGTGGCACCAAATGGCTCCACCATCCCCAGATCTGATCATCTGTCTTTGCCAAATGTCTATCTATGGGCAGGGTTTTGTTGCTCCATTTTTAGTATGCTGGCTGTAAAGCAGAGGCCATGAATGCCTTATTTAATGTGTATTCCATTGTGACAGCTAGCCTGCATTCCCAAATAAGCTAAAATAATCAACTGCTAAATATATCTTCTTAGTCCCATCGTTCTTGGCATTTCAGACACAGGCAGGCTCTCTCCTATGAAAAGTTTAGCAAGTGGAGTATTTTCGTTCAGCTGTTCTCGGGTGCAGTCATCGCCACAGTGACAGCCATCTGCCTCAACCTGTTCATTCCTTCTCGTTTTGTTCAAAGGGAATGGAAATAGATGGGCAGCAGTGACTTGTGCTTATGTGGGATTTAGGAAACAAGTGGACTCGAGGCGATGCTTTCCCAGGGCGGTACACACATGCCATATGCTTTGTATCAATAATGTTTGTTATCAGTAACGTGGGCAAAGGGAAGCATTAAACAATGTGCATATGGAGCCACGGTCACTTGGCTTTGGCCACTGCTAGTGGGAAAAGATGCCCCCCAGTGTGATGCTCTCGGGAGGACAGCGAGTGCCTCACATTGAAAGCCTCAGGGAAGACCAGACTGATAGCATTGTACACAACAACTGGCCTGCCTGAACCCTGAGAGACAAAGGAGAGATCCACAAAAGCTAAACGCAGTGTGGATCACAGAGTTCTGGACAAGGGGAAAGATATCCATGAAGAGTATTGCTGGGGAAAATTGGTGGAAATAATGTAGAGCACACAATAGTGATATATAGACACTGAATTTCTCAGTTTAATAAATGTGCTGTTCTTTGGAAATTTGGCACTGTGGGTTAATGTGCTGGACTGCAAGGTTGGTTTGAACCACAAGGTTGGCGATTCAAGCTCACTGGCTGCTTCTCGGAAAACCTACATAGGGTTGCTATGAGTCAGAATTGACTCGATGGTACTTAACAACATAGAACATTTAAGAGTTAAGGGAGTGATGCTGGTAAACCCTGTTCACATGGGTTTCTCAGAAAACACACACTGGCAGTAAGCCAGTGAGGCAAAATGTTCTCAGTTGGTGATTTTGTTGAACGTTACATGGGTCTACTACCTAGGCATCTTGAAATTCTTCTATACGTTTCAAATTCCTTAAGAAAAATTGTTAATATGTTTTGAAAGACTGCAGAGACATAAATTACTAGGAAAGATTTTTATTCCCGCTCTGATATGAATTAGAATGAGCTTTAATTATTTTGGTATGATTTCATTAATAAAAATGACCTTTAAAAATAACTCTACAACGTTTGTAATCCAGTAGGTAGTTGCTTGTTACTAGATGCCACCGAGTTGATTTGAACTCATAGTGAGCCCTTGTGACAGAGGAGCACTGCCTCATGGGAGTTTCTAGGCTGAGAACAGATCGCCAGGGCTTTTTCCTGTGGTGCTGCTGGGTGGGTTCCAGTCACCAACCTTTCCCAGTAGCAGCTGAGTACTTACTGGTTGCTCCACAGGACTCCTTAGATAATTGCTTGCTGTTATTGCTGTTAATGCTGTCAAGTCAGTTCCGGCTCATAGAGACCCTGATAGGATTTTCAAGGAGTGGCTGGTGGGTTTGAACTGCTGACTTTGCAAATCAAATGACCTTGCGGTCCAGTGCTTATCCTACAGTGCTGCAACAGGACTCCTAGACACTTGCTTAACTTTAACTAATTGCTGATAGGGAATCGTATTTAAGAAATATTTTGTTTGGATTTATCCAATGATAATACTGATTGAAAAAAATGTTTTTAACTAAACAAAAACCCTTTAAATTTTTAATAAGAGTGTCATGAAAAAAAGCGAAAACAATCAAATAGTAATATTAGTGGTAGTTTGCTGATTCCAACTAATAGAAATCCCAGGAGTGACTAGAATCCCAGGGTTTTCAGTGTCTTATTTTTCATAACTTTGTCAGTTTCAGGACTAAGTGGATTATTTTTCAGTTTGAGGACTGTGATATGTCGGACCCAAGCCATGGTATTGTCAGTGCTTGTGAAAGTTGGACAATGAATAAGGAAGACCATAGAAGAATTAATGCATTTTAGTTATGGTATTGGAGAAGAATATTAAAGGTACCATGGATTGCTAATGTGTTCTAAAACCCAACTCTCACGATCTACGGATGTGTCCTGGTGTGGCGTTGTAGGATAAGCACTGAACTGCTAACCAAAAGGTAGGTGGTTCAAATCCACCATCTTCTCCTTGGCAACCCAATACAGGGTTGCTGTGAGTTGGAACTGACTCAACGGCACTTAACAACAACAACAATTTCAATTAATGTAGTCATCTCTAAGTCTGTACCCTGACCGATTGTTTATGTGCTTTCAGTCAGGACTTGTTGTTGTTGTGTGCCGTGGAGTCGGTGTTATATCCATGAAAAAAGCCAATTGTGCCTTTACAACTAAAAGAGAACCTAAGGTCTTTACAACACATCCACAAATCATTTCTTCATCTTTTTCCTTACGGTGTTTGAACTGATTGTAGTAGGAAGGGCAATACCGAAGGGGCACACTTAGATTTTAAAAGATGGCTATTTGAAAGGCCTGTTCTTTTTACAAAATAAAAGAAGGATAAATAAAAGTATTTTTGTCATTCTTGAGGGTCAAACCTTCTCAGGGGTGGAGGTGTTAGTGACCTCCCAGAAAGGTTGGTGCTCAGCTGTCTGTGGATGGCCAGCTCGCTCAACTGCTAAAGTATAGGAGGGTTTCTGGAGACATTGGTAAGTCACCGTGGTGCCCATCTCTCCAGTGACCTCTTCCCTGGGTAGCATAGAGCTCCCCCAAACCCAACCGATAAAGAGTTGTAGTAGTTGCTAGGTACCAACTCACAGCGACCCTATGCATAACAGAACAAAACACTGCCTGGTCCTGGACCAACCTCACAATCATTGCTACATTTGAGCTCATAGCTGCTGCCACTGTGCCTGTCCAACTCACTGGGGTCTTCCTCTTTTTCTCTGACCCTCTACTTTGCCAAACATGATATCCTTCTTCAGGGACTGGTCCCTCCTGACAACATGTACAAAGTATGAGAGACGAAGTTTGGCTATCCTGGCTTCCAAGGAGTACTCTGGCTGCACTTCTTCCAACACGGATCTGTTTGTTCTTTTGGCAGCCCATGGTTCTTTCAGTATTCTTTAACACCATAACTCAAATGCATCAATTCTACATTCTTCCTTATTCATGCTGTCCAACTTTCACATGCATATGAGGTTATTGAACATACTACGGCCTTAGTCCTTAAACTGACATCTTTGCTCTTCAACATTTGAAAGATGTCTTGTGCAGCAGATTTGCCCAGTGCACTATGTTGTTTGATTTCTTGACTGCTGCTTCCATGAATGTTGCTGATTGACCCAAACAAAATGAAGTCTTCGACAATCTTTTCTCCACTTATTTTGATGTGGTTTATTGGTCTAGTAGTGAGGACTTTGTTTGCTTTATATTGAGGTGCAACCCATACTGAAGGCTGTGGTCTTTGATCTTCATCAGTAAGTATTTTAAAAGTCCTCTTCATCGTCAGCAAGCAAAGTTATATCATCTGTATATCGCAGGTGGTTAATGAGTCTTCCTCCTGCCATGTTTTTCTTCATATAATCCAGCTTCTCTGATTATTTGCTCAGCATACAGGTTGAATAAGTATGGTAGAAGAATGAGTACGGTGAAAGAGTTAGTGCCAGACAAAGCAGAGAGCCCCAAGACCGAATGTCATCCCTTCTGATAGGTTGGCGCCCTGAGTTTAATATTTTTACTATGATGTCTCCTTCCCCTGGTTACCTCCATCCCTCTTCTGTTGTTGCTAAGTGTGGTCAAGTATGTTCTAACTCATAGCGACCCTGGATAGGGCTTCTCTGGACAGTAGTCATTTATTTGGATATTACCAAGTCCAGACAAGTCCAGGAGGAAAACCTGGGTGGAGGCTTCCTCCCAGCCACAGCTTGGGCCCGACTTAGGCTCAGCCCCTGCAGTAAATCAGTGAGTTAGGGCCTCCTGCTGACTTTATCTAAGTCTCCTGGTGCTGCTTTAGCAACAAATACTGCTCGCCGGTGGCTGTACAGAACACACATTTACTTTCCTGTAGTTTTCGGAGCTGAGGAGTCTGAATTCAGGGCACTGGCTCAGGGACACATGCTTCTTTATCTCTTTCTGGTTCTAGTGGTGGTGGTGGTGATGTGCCGTGGAGTCGGTTCCGACTCGTAGTGACCCTGTACGGGTTTCCGAGGCTGTAAATCTTTACGGGAGCTGAAAGCCTCATCTTTCTCCTACGGAACAGCTGGTAGTTTCGAACTGCTGACCTTGCGGTTCACAGCCTGATTCATTCGTAACCATTATGCTACCAGAGCTCTGTTTCTAGTAACTGCCAGCAAATCTTGGAGTCTCCAGGTGGGTGGATGCATCAGCCAATATCATCACATGGCATTTACAACGCTCCTGTGAGTGTCTCTCCGGTTAGAGTCTCATTTATAAGACAGGACTCAGACAGATTAGGTTTTGGACCCACCCTATTCTGGTATTCACTCCATTAACATAACAAAAGAAGCCAGAGTTTTCAAACAAGGTCACATTCACAAGTACATCAACGTATGGTATCTTTTTGGGTGACATAGGATCATATGTTCATTGCACAACATGCTTTCCCACCTCTGTCTTTGATTCATGTCGTATGTCATTCTTGCTTGAAATCTCCGTCATTCCCTGCTACCAGTCACCTGTCAGTTTGTTGTACTGCCAAGAAATTTGGAAGACAGCTGTCTGGCCAACTGATTGAAAGAGATCCATATTTGTGCCTATTCCAAAGAGAGGTGACCCAATAGAATGCTGTTATCTTTGGAGAATGCTAATATTACATGCAAGTCAAATTTTGCTAAAGATAATTAAAAAACATTGAAAGGGAAGTGCCAAAGGTTCAAGCTGTATTCGGAAGAGGACATGGAATGAGGGATACTATTGCTGACATCAGATGAATGTTGGCTGACGATGTTTACTCTTGCTTTATTGACTATGCAAAGGCTTTTAACTGTGTGGTTTATGATAAGCTGTGGACAACACTGTGAAGAATGGACATTCCAGAACATTTAATTGTGCTCATGAGGAACTTGTGCTCATGAGACCAAGAAACAGTTGTTCAAACAAAACAAGGGGACACCTAATGGTTTAAAATTGAGAATGGTGTGCACCAGGGTTGTATTGTTTCACAATGCTTATTCAATTATTCTGAGCACGTAATCGGAGAAGCTGAACTATATGTAAAAAAATGTAGCATAAGAATTGGAGGAAGACTCATATACAACGTGCAATATGCAAATGATACAACGTTGCTTGATGAAAATGAAAGGACTTAAAATACTTAGTGATTAAGATTAAACAACAGAACCTTTGGTACGGGTTGCACCTCAATATAAAGAAAACAAAAATCCTCATAGCTGGACCAATACATAACATCACAATTAATAGAAAAAGATTGAAGTTGTCAAAAGAATTGATGCATGTTGGAGAAGAATTTTATAAATTCTTATAAAACCATGGACTTTATAAAACCATGGACTGCTAGAAAAACAAATCTATGTTGAAAGAAGTACATCCAGAATGTTCCTTAGAAGCCAAGATGACCAGATTTTGTCTGTCATAAGGAGTCCTGGTGTGACGCTGTGGGCTAATGCGTCAGACTGCAAAGTCGTTTGAACTTCAAGGTCGGTGGTTCAAACTCACCAGCTGCTCCTTGGAAATCCTATACTGGGTCACTATGGGTCAGAATTGACTCAATAGCACTTAACAACAACAACAACAATCAGACATAGTGTCAAAAGAGACTAGTCCTTGGAGAAGGACATCAGGCTAGGTAAAATGGAGGGGGTCAACGGAAACCAGGGAGACCCCCCAATGAGATGGACTAGCACAGTGGCGGCAGCAGTGGACTCAAGCATAGCAGCAATTGTGAGGACGGTGTAGGACCAGGCAGTATTTGGTTCTGTTGAACATAGGGTCACTGTGGGTGTGACCAGAAGCAACTTGACGGTACCCAACAACAACAACAACAACAACAACAACAACAACAACAGCATTCCTTGAACTCTTCTAGAATCCTGGGCTGGTTAATGCACATGACTAATTCACTCAGCTGTTCATCAAAAGGTTGGAAGTTGGAGTCCACCCGGAGGCATCTCAGAAAAGCGCCCTGGTGATGTACTTCGGAAGAAATCAGCCCTTGAAAGTCCTATGGCACACAGGTGTGCTCTGACACACTGGGGGTCTCCATGAGTCACAGTTGACCCAATGGCATCCTCCTAGAACCTACCCATAGA
>NW_006408536.1:28739080-28745543 GCF_000296735.1 Chrysochloris asiatica
GCATCTCAGAAAAGCGGCCTGGTGATCTACTTCGGAAGAAATCAGCCCTTGAAAGTCCTATGGCACACAGGTGTGCTCTGACACATTGGGGGTCTCCATGAGTCACAGTTGACCCAATGGCATCCTCCTAGAACCTACCCATAGACTCTGACTCATTTGGACCCCAGGTGTCACACAACTGGTGCTTTTCATGGTGGTGGGGGGAGCAGGGGAGGTAAGCTCTTCTATCTAGTGTGATGTTGTTGTTGTTGTGCTGTGGAGTCGGTTCCGACACATAGCGACCCTGTACAGGGTTTCCGAGGCTGTAAATCTTTACGGGAACAGAAAGCCTCAACCTTCTCCTGCAGAACAGCTGGTTTCGAACTGCTGACCTTGCGATTCGCAGCCCGATTCATAACCACTACGCTACCAGAGCTCCTTTGTCCTGAAAAGTCTTGCTTTATATGCACATCTCCCGGCCCCACCCTCACACACTGCACCTCCTGCCTAAGTCTCCCGAATGTTCCAATCTGCACATAACTGCCTTCTTGAGACTTCCTCTTTGCTCTTAAACCAAAGGTGCTCTTTGGTCACATTTGTTTTCTCCTTGACTTACAGCTTTCCCGACAACCGATCCCTTCTTAAGAAGGAGGCATGGGAGGTAAACTGTTTCTGTTCTTGTAAGCCTAATATTTCTTTATTCTGCTTTTCAACTTCATTTCTGGTTTAACTACATGGCATTTTAGTGGTTTGGTTTGTTTTTGTCAGAACCTTGAAGTTATAACTTCTTGGTTTTCACATTTATATGAAATCAGCTGTTTTGGAATTGTTCAAAGGTGTGCCGCAGTGAAGATAAATCTTTTGTTTTTCTTCATTGTCTTCAGCACTCAGGGGCACATCTAACTTGAAGGGACAAGCAAATACCTTCTGGAAACCTTTCTTTGATAATTTCTTGGAGAATATCCTTCCCTGTTTTCTCTGTTTCCTTTATCTGTAACACTTCTTGGTCCCTTTTACCTCTGAATGGATAGATCTTCTAATTTTAGACATAATGCTTTGCATTTCTCAGTATTATCTTGTATTCTGATTAAAAACCATTAAAAAAACAATTTAATATGCCAGGCCTTGATTTTATGTCTTGACTGGATGATCTTAAATATTTCTGAGCATGTTCACTGAAACGTTTTCTTTTTACGTTTTGTTCCCCATCCATCTGTTTCCTTGGTGTCCTGGCTTTCTCCTTAGCTTTGCCATCCTAACTCCTGCTGTGTGCATTACCCCAGTGGCTGTCAGTTCTGGCCCAGGTGTTCTGCAGGAGGAAGGGTGTCGATGGCTCATGTCTGAGGAAGGGCATGTGTGTTCACAGGGGTTATTCAGGGAGCCTCTGTCATTCTGTCACATGATGCTAGGACTCTGGTATACTCCCGAGATGGAAGACTCTCCCCAAGTTGCTTGTTCCATTTCATAGGACCACCCTCTCTTTTACCTCAGCAATAAACGCCTGGCTGTACGCTTTCTGACTGAGGTTGCATGTGTGAGCTCGCATGTGTGTACATGTGGATTGTGAGGGAGGGGTTGTGTGTGTGCATGTGTGAGTGTACATGTGTATGAGACAAAGTGTGTGTATATGTTCATGTGTAGGTAGGTCTGAGTGTGTGGATGTGTGTATTTCTGTACTCCTGTGCAGAACTGTGCATATTCATGTGCATGTGTGTGTCCATTTGTGTGTGAGAGGAAGTGTGTGTGGATATGTGTATTTGTATATATGTGTGAGTATCTGCATGTATGTGAGAAAGTATGTGAACATGAGTGTGCACACTTGAGTGTACATGTGATTGCGTACCTGTGTGTGAGAGAGGGAATGTGTACTTGTGTGTCATCATTGTGTGGTTCTGCCTACACTCTGAGACGGGATCCCGGCATCTCTGTGGCCCCCACCGCGACTCCTGTCAGGTTCGCTCTGGTACTGGCCATGTAGCTGCGCTGCCGGTGCTCTGCCCATGGACTAGGCTGGGCTGTGGCTCACGTGAATCAACATTCCTTCTCATGCTCACTGCCCTTTAGGCCAGTGGTTCTCTCTAGGGGACATTTGACAATTCCTGGAGACTTCTGCCTGCCACAGCTGGGAAGATGCTGTTGGCATCTAGTGGGTGGAAACAAGGGTGGATGCTGCTCAAAACCCAACTGTGTGTAGGATGGTCCCCACCACAGAGTATGACTCTGCCCCAAATATCAATAGTATTGAGGTTGAGAAACCCTGCTCGGCGTTTTGCTCGGATTTCACATCTGCTGGTAGCTTCACACCATAAAATTTTCGTTGTCATGGAGTTGTTATTTTAATGATTTGTTTATCATCACTTTAGTAAGTCTTTAAAAGGAAAAGTCTATAGAAATATGCACCAAATTGACTTCCTGGAACTAGAAGCTTGTGAGCCATAGTGTTATTTGTTGCTATTTATATTTCTGAAAAGAGGCATAAAGTTCCACGAGATTACAAACAATTGAATTTCCTGTCTGAAGCATGTTTAATGGGCCAACTAGGTTATTATCAATTCCTGGTTTTTATTCCCATTCCCATTCTTTACCTCACACACCAAGGTAAGGCTTTTTGCATACACCTGAAGTCTGTGAAGCCGCTGACAATATGCTATATGGAAAACTCAGTTAGAATCTATCACAGCAATGCCATCCCCAAAAATACATTTGTTTACCAAAATGTCCGTGCACCGGGCAACAGTATTCTCATTCCAAACATGTTTGCATCTGGTTTGTTTTTTCCTAGTTCAACAAGGAAACTTGGATAGTATCTCAAAGTAGCTGTCAGTAGAGGGCTGCAACAGCTAGTTTCCCTTTTATCCCCCCTACTGGCAAGACGTGTCTTATTTTTTTACCCCTCCCTGTTTTCCATTTTTTTTTTGTTATTTTATTGTGGAAACACGTAATATTGTCTAAAAACATATATACCCCCCAAACCCATTGCCTTTGAGTTCATTCCAACTCAGAATGACGCTATTAGGCAGAGTGGAATAGCCCCATGGGGCCACCGTGGGGCTGCCACCTGCCACATTTACAGAAGCAGGCTGCCTCTTCTCTCTGGTGGCTTCAAATCGAGTGCTTCACTACTGTGCCACCAGGGATCTGTTGTTGTTGTTAAGTGCCATCAAGTTAGTTCAGACTCATAGCAACACTATATGGGGTTTCCTAGGAGTGGCTGTTGGGTTTGAACTGCCAGTCTAGGACCAGCACACTAGGACTTCACAGAGAGAGAGAGAGAGAGAGAGAGTGGTGGTTGTATACAGTGAAGTCAGTTCTGACCCATAGTGACCCTGTGGAAGGTTTCCGAGCCTGTAACTCTTTATGGAAGTAGAAAGCCTCATCTTTCTTCAGCACAGCTACTGGTAGCTTTGAACAGTTGACCTTCTGGTTAGCTGTGCAGCTCGCAACCCACTATTCTACCAGGACTCTGTATATATATGTTGTTGTTGTTGTTAAGTGCTGTCGAGTTGGTTCTGACTCATAGGGACCCTGTACAGGGTTTCTGAGGAGTGCTTGGTAAGCTTGAACTGCTCAACTTACGGTTCAAACCGATTCTGCAGTCCAGCACATTGACCCACAGCGCCACACTAGGGCTGCCTTATAGATACTCATGTATGCAAAAAATTATCAATTCAGCGTTTGTTGCATGTTGATTTCAATGACAATGATTACATGGTGTTATGCTTTCAAATTTTCTCTCACCTGGTGTGGCACTGTGACTTAATATGCTACATGCAAAGTCAGCTTGATCTGCAAGGTCTCAGGATCAAGCTCACCAGCTGCTCCTCAGAAACCCTATACAGGGCTGCTATGGGTTGGAACTGACTCGAAGGCACTTAACAACAACAACAACGAAGAGCAAGCAGCTCAGTGGCCCCTAAGCAGTCCCTCCCTGCTCCCCCACCCCAGGGCTTATTTTTCCATCCCAGCTTCCCACCACTTCTCAGGGTTACACTGGGTTCCCCATTGTGTTAGTGCCCATGCCTTTCCCCTGAGCACCCCGGGCTCCACACAGCACAGTAGGCCATGCCCAGGACTCTGAGCGTGTCTTGTCCTTGTGACAGCGGGGCTTCCCTTGGTGGGCTCTCTTGTCTGCAACATCTGTTTCACGTTTCTTTGGCATTTGGCAAGAAAATATAATATAATATGAAGGCAGGAGGTAAGAAAAATATGCTACCATAAAAAAAAAAAATGTCCTAAAAAGACCCTTAGTTCTATTTATGACTTTGCTGAACGTGGCTGAAGGCAGGAAGCCCAGTGAAAATGAGTCCCCGGGAGTGAGGTCACAGGGGGACAGCCTCAGTGGCTTGCTGTGTTGTGGTTTGGATTCGCAATGGTGCCCTGTAAGGCACGAAGGGAACACCAAGTGAGGGGGTCCGAGATGTGTGTGCATGTGTGTTCCTCCAGCATGCCTCATTCCTCTTCCTGCTCCTGCCTCACAGAGCTGGAGCCCTGAGAGCCAGCTCCGCATGCTCTTCTGCTGGCTGAGCCAGGCCCAGGCCAGGAAAGGGCAGACGTTCATTTCAGAGATCTAGGAAATCCCTGCCTAGTCCTCCTGAATGCACCTCTGTCTTCAGTACCCTTTGTTATTTGCATATCTTACTGGTCCTGGCTGGTACTGGCTCTAAAAGAATGAGTCATCCGGGCAGGCTGCATCCTCCAGTCACTTGGCTGCATTGTTCTCTGGATACATCTGTATGTTGTTTGTAGAAATTGCTTTCTAGCACTTCATAGATTTCCACTGCTTTGAATGCTTGATATTTATAAAGCATAGTTTGTATCTCTTTATCTAAATATGTATCATCATCATCACCACAGACCAGCTCCTCAAGTACAGACTGGACTTCTAGAGTGACTCTGTGCTGAATCTGTGTTGATTTGTATCAGGGCAAGTTTTTCATTCTAGAATGAAGTGCTCTAAGTCACAGTGCGGATTTGTTTGCCGTGCCCTCCCATTTTTCACAAATGATTCCCCTGGTGCACTCAGTGGACCAGGTGGCTTGCTCAAGGTGATGGGCTTCCGCCCCGAGATCACAGGGTACTTCTGAAGATTTTGTGAGGGCGGCAATATAAAGGAAGACACCCCCCACCCCACCCCAGCCCCCACCCCTGTCTAGTAAGTGCCCAGGAAGGCTTCAAAACACCTGCGGTTATTGTTGTCACAATATCCTGGGACATCTCCTCCTCCCTCCTATCTTCCTCTCTCTTTTCTCATCCTCCTATTTCTCCTTCTTCTTCACTGTTCTAGTTCCTGTGAATCCTAATATGATATCCCAAATCCAATGACTCCTAATATGATATCCCAAACCCATTGTGACCCAGTCAAATTCCAACTCATAGTGACTTTATAGGATAGGGTAGAACAGCCCCACAGGTTTTCCAAGCCTGCTATCTTTACGGAGGGATGCTGTCTCCTATTTCTCCTGCACCACTGACCTTTCTGTTAGTAGGGTTCTGACATCTGTGTGAATGTCTGTGTGTGTATGGACACCGAGTCAGTTCTGACTCATAGGGACCCTGTCAGACAGAGTAGAACTGACCCAGAGACTTTCCAAATCTGTAATCTTTACAGGAGCCTAGTGACTCATCTTTCTCCCACAGAGCAGCTGATGGGCTTGAACCCTGACCTTCCAGTTATTAGCCAAGCATTTAACTACTGTGTCACCAGGCCCCTCTTACTGTGGTACCTGGTGGTGGTTATGTGCTGTGGAGTCAATTCCTACTCATAGTGACCCTGTATAGGGTTTTGAGGATGTAAATATTTCTGGGAGCAGAAGGCCTCATCTTTCTCCTGAGGAGTGAGTGGTAGATTCAAACTGCTGACCTTACAGTTAGCAGCTCAACTCGTAAACCACTACACTACTAAGGATTCTTAGTATGGTACCTAGCTTATGATACTAAATGAAGGAACGAATGAGTCAATGAATCGGTTCTGACTCATAGCAGCTCGATTGCTATGAACCAATTCATTGACTCTACATGGTTGCTATGAGTTACAAACAACTCAATGACACTTAAAAGCAACAACAAATAGGGTTTCCAAGTAGCAGCTGTTAGGTTTGAACTGCCAACCTTGTGGTTAGCAGTCCAGTGCTTATCCTACAGTGCCATACCAGGAGCTGTTTAAAGTAGGTTCCCTCTCATTTCAGGGCATGGACAAAGGTCTCTGAGACCAGTTTGCTCTTCATGACATTACAGTGGAAGTATCTACCTTAAGACTTGAGTTAGGAATACCTAAAATGGGGCTACAACGTACCCAGTGAAGGAGGCTTCCTGTGGAGCCTCTGCAATACATAAGACTATAGGTGGAATCCTGAACAGTATCCAGAATCTTAAGAGGTGGGAAATTTCCACTTGAAAAGATGGGCAGACCAGCCTGGAGCAGCTAGAAGAACAGAAGATACTTCTTGAAAGAAAGACCGACAGGAAAAATACAAAACAATATAGG
>NW_006408536.1:28746203-28753597 GCF_000296735.1 Chrysochloris asiatica
GGCAAGAAGTGACTGGCTTACAAGCTTTCAAGAGGGACCCTACTTCCAGAGGGCATGGAGGAAGGTAGAATCTCCACTGAGTAGTATCCAATCTGTCTAGGTGAGGCTGATGAAATTAAATGTGGATAGGTCTCTTGTGATACAACAGTGAACAATTGTTATCAGGACTAATTGTGAGGGTTGTAAATGTAAAGGTAGATGTTTTGTACCAAGGAGGGGAGTGATTCACTTTGCAGTCTAGGAGCAGAGGTCCCTGGGACCATCAAGGGAGAAGAGCGGAGAGCGGGACCTTACCCAGAGAAGCAGTGACGCCAGAGATGGAGGCAGAGATGATGACGTGGAGAGATGGAGCAGCTGGGGACTTTAGACACAGAGAGGGAGAGGGGCTGTGTGCTGATGATGAGGGGGCAGGCTTGTAGTGTATACCCTTTGGTTGGTTGATGATGCATGGAGGGGACTGTAACCATGGGAATGAAACGATATACGATAGGATGAATGTAAAACTAATGTTCTCCCATGTAAACTATCACATAATTCACAATAAAACATTAAAAAAAAAGAAGTTAAAGAGGTCGAACTGTTTAAAATGGTTCTGAAAGACTAGTTCTGAGAGCAGAAAGAAAAGCAGATGGATGTGGTACCAAAGCACTTGGTAGAAAATAACTCTCAGGTGGGAGCAGCAAAGGAATGATGAAGATATAATCTCATACAAATAGGTGTTTACACATACTACATCCTGTTGTCCTGTTGTTGTTAGGTACCATTGAATTAGTACTGACTCATAGTGACCTTATGCACAGCAGAATGAAACACTGCCTGATCCTGTTGCCACGCTTGAGTCCATTGATGCTGCCACTTGGCCATTCCATCTTGTTGGAGGTCTTCCTCTTTTTCTCTGACCTTCCACCTCACCAAAGATGATATCCTTCTCCAGAGACTGTTTCCTCCTGACAATATGTCCAAAGTATGAGAGACGAAGTTTGTCCATCTTGGCCTTCAAGGAGCATCAATTCTTCTCAGGTCTTCCTTAAATACTACGTCCTAAGGAGCTCTGGTAGCGTAGTGGTTACGAATCGGGCTGCGAACCTTAAGGTCAGCGGTTCGAAACTACTAGCCGCTCCACGGGAGAAAGATGAGGCTTTCTACTCCCGTAAAGATTTACACCCTCGGAAACCCTGTACAGGGTCGCTATGGGTCGGACCCGACTCGATGGCACTTAACAACAACAACAACAACAGTGCTGGTAAAAGCCCTGCTGTGTCTCAGGCACTGTTGGAAGTGGTTCTCACGCCTTAATGCTTTAGAGCCCATGACATTGGTACTGTCACTAGGCCCATGTCATTCAGAAGGGACTGAAGAATAGAGAGGCGAAGTAGCTTACCCAGGGTCACAGAACCAGTAAAAAAGCAACACAGCAGGAATTTAAGCAATGCTCCGCCATTGCTCAATTTAAACAGGATCAACTTTTTAGAGGAGTCCTGGTTAATGCGCTGGACTAGAAAGTCCAGAAACCCTACACAGGGTCACTATGGGTCGGAACCCGACCCTACGCACTTAACAAAAACAACAACAACTTTTTAGAAGGAAATGGTTATTATTTAGGTACAACTTTTTGTTTTTTAATAGCAGAAGCAAGTAGGAAATGGTAGGTCGGGGAGGGCAGAATGGATATTTAAGGATTGTAAGAAATAAGAAAAAAAGAGACGAGTAAAGAAATGTGG
The DNA here is from genome assembly GCF_000296735.1 of Chrysochloris asiatica. Taxonomy (NCBI): domain Eukaryota; kingdom Metazoa; phylum Chordata; class Mammalia; order Afrosoricida; family Chrysochloridae; genus Chrysochloris; species Chrysochloris asiatica. Next base: position 28,747,925 of record NW_006408536.1, read on the forward strand.
CTTCAACAGCAGATAGACGAGTAAAGAAATGTGGCTTCAACAGCAGATTGATTGAGAGTAAACCTGGGAGGGGGAACTCAAAGTCAAGAGAGACAAAGAGCCCACCAGTTCCTTACAGCCTGGCGTACTTAAGGTGATGCTTCCAGGATACAGTTTTGGCGGGCTTCCAATGGGCGGAGTTATGGAGATGTTCCTGAAACTTGAAACTACTGTGGGGCGGGTCTCTTGGTGTAATAAAGAGTTAAGCTTTCAGGAGACCGGAAGCTTAAGCAGGCCTTTATTAGGTGCTACTTGGGGGCAGCTGCAATGCTGGGTCCTTCAAGGATGGTAACAGAAAAGGAAAAATTCACTTAAAACTGAGGTCATCCTCTGCTTAGTTCTGAGTCAGTGTTACACAGCATCTTACAAGTAGAACAAAACCATGAAATCTGAAACATACAAGATGGTTGAGTGCTACCCGGACAAGTGTTTTGTATTGACTCACCAGACCTCACTCTGGAGACAGGATCTCATTCCATCAGCTCTGGTTCTCTGAATGTGAGCCCTATGGGGCCCGGTTTTTCCTGGGGATGACTTTACTCAAGTGGGCAGGTGATGTCAGCAAGTCCAAGCCAACAAACATACTTCAGAAGAACTAAAGTCCCAATTAGGTCGGCTTTCCCTTGTCGTTCTCACTTGGACACATTTTTGGGGAATGACAGACATCTGGAGAGACTGAGTGTAATGCCAGGTCTGCAGATGTGGAAGTTCTGGTGGGAACTGAGGGGTGGATGGAAGGGTGTAAAGACTCATCTTTCAATTCAGCGGGAGCTAGGGGCAGCTCCTAGAATGCCCACTGTGTATTCGGTTGCTTTCTCTTTGGATGGAGGTTAAATTTGGGTAGAACCTGTGTTTTTCTTTGCTTGTTCAGTGTGATATGTTATCTGCATGAGTGGAAGTAACAAGTGAACAAAAATAACATGAAGTCTTGCACTGAACTTTCGTCAGAGTAGGGGAGTAGCAGCTTTTCCGAGTCCAGAACCCCTGCTTTATCTTGGTGGGAGGATTGCTCCTTGCTGGGGTACCGTGGCTCCTGCGCAGTGAGAAGGTGACACACGAGCTCATGAGTCAGGGGAGTTGAGCTCTGTCGCTGCTCAAAGCACCTCAGATATGCTCCGAGAAGAAAGGCAATACTACGCGTTTGTATGTGTGCCTAAAGTCAGTTTGTTCTTCTGGGCAAACACCAGATGGGAAGAAGACCTGTGAAACATTAATTCCTAACAAAAAGAGATCACATATGATCTTCTTTTGTAGATACTTGTGTGTATGTACTTGAGCGTAAATATACGAATACGCATTTAAGGAATTCAGATGTCAACCAAATTTAAGACGATTCTATCAACCAAATTTAAGAAGATTCTGTCAACCAGAGAACCCTGGGAAGCACCAGCTGTCAAGAGCAGATAGACATAATTGTCTTTCAAACTGTTCTTTCTTAACATTGATGGTCAGTACTCCTCTGTCAGTTTTTCATACTGTGGTGGCTTGCATGTTGCTGTGATGCTGGAAGCTAGGTCACTATTATTTGAAGTCCGAGCAGGGTCACCGTGGTGAACAGGTTTCAGTGGAGCTTCTAGACTAAAACAGACCAATAATATTTGCTGTTGTTGCTAAGTGCTGAAGAGTGTGTGTCGTGACTCATAGGGACTCTATATAGGGTTTCTGAGGAGCGGATGGTGAATTTGAACTACCAACCGTGAGGTTCAAACTGACCTTATGTTCCAGTTCTTATCCTACAGCACTAGCCACTGAAAACCTTATTAAGAGCAGTGGGAGGCTGTCAGATACCAGCAGAGTACTGATTATTGAAATATTATGGATAGCACCAATATTCATATATAGTGATGGAGGGTGAGCCCCTCAGGTTGGAAGACACCAGAGTATGATGCGAGAAGAGCTGCCTCCTCAAAGTGGAGTTCACTGTGAGGACACAAATGGAGTAAAGCTTTTGGGACCTTCATTGCAGATGGAGCACAACTCAAAATGAATACAGATAGCTGAAAACATCCATTAATAATCAGAGTGTAGAATGTACGAAGTATAAATCTAGAAGTTGTCAAAAATGAAATGGAATGCATAAAGATTGATATCCTAGGTATTAGTGAGCTGAATGACTGGTATTGTCCATTCTGAATCTGACATGCATATGATTTACTATGTTGGGGATGACAAACTCAAGAGGAATGACATCACATTCATCATCAAAGAGAAAATACTATGTCAAAGTATAATGCTGTCTGTGATAGGATAAAATCCCTTGTGGTTTTCTAGCTCCAGGTCTTTGCACATTTTATTATAATATTTGACTTTGTCTTCTTGAGCTGACCTTTGAAATGTTCTGTTCGGCTCTTGTTGTTATGTGCCGTGGAGTCGGTTCCAACTCATAGATACCCTGTACAGGGTTTCCAAGGCTGTAAATCTTTACAGGAGCAGAAAGCCTTATCTTTCTACCGCGGAACAGCTGGTAGTTTCAAACTGTTGACCTTGCGGTTCGCAGCCCGATTCATAACCACTACGCTACCAGAGCTCCTTAACCGACTCTGGTGGGATACGAACCCACAACCTTTGAATTACTCTTTCCATCACTAGAAGTCCAATGCGCTATCCTCAATTCTTCCATTTGCTTTAGCTTCTCCATGCTAGAGAACAAGTTTCAGACGTCTTCTGAGATCTATTTGATCTTTTCCTTCTTTCTTCTTTTCTTAATAACTTTCTGCTTTCTTCTTGTATAATGTTCTTTATGTCACCCCAAAACTCTTCTAGGCTTCAGTCTTTAGTGTCTTAATGCATCAAATCTGTTCTTCAGATGATCTCTAAATTCAGTTGTGATATGTTCAAGGTCATATTTTGGCTTTTGTGGACTGCTGAGGTCCACGGGCATAGTTGCCTTTTATGTTGTTTAAAAAAGGTGTTTATGATGAAGAAGTCATTGGTCTTGCAAAATTTTATCATGCAATCCCCAGCATCATTTCTATCACCAAGGCCATACTTTCCAACTATTGATCCTGCCTCTTTGTTTCCAACTTTTGCATTTCAATCACCAGTAATTATCAATACATCTTGATTGCAAGTTTGATCAGTTTCAGACTGAAGAAGTCAGTAAGACTCTTCAATTTCATTATCGCTGGCTTTAATGGTTGGTGAGTAAATCTGAATAAACAGTGTTATTAACTCGTCTTCCTTGTAGGTGTATGGATATTATCCTATCACAGGCAATGTTGAACTAGAAGACAAATCTTGATATGTTCTTTTTGATGATGAATTCAATTCCATTCTTCTTCAATGTGTCATTCCTGGAATTGTAAACCGTCCAATTGTCAGATTCAATATGGCCGATACCAGTCCATTCAGCTCATAATGCCTGGACATCGAAGTTTATACATTCCAGTTTCCGATTTTCTTAGTTTCATACATTGTACATTCCATGTTCTGAGTATTACTGAATAGTTACAGCTGTTTTTCTTCATTTTGAGTTGTACCTCATCAGCAAATGAAGGTCCCAAGGGCTTTACTCCATTTGCATTATCGTGGTCAACTGTACTTTGAGGAAACAGCTCTTTCTCAGTCGCATATTCAGTATTCTAGTGCTGACAGTATTCCACTGCTATTCATAAGGTTTTCAGTGACTAAATATTTGGCAAGAGCCCATCTCTCCTTCTTTGTAGTCTGTCTTCATCTTGAATCTCATCTGAAACCTGTACACTGTGAGTGACCCTGCTGGTATTTAAAATACCCATGGCATAGCTTTCAGAATCACAGCAACATGTAAGCCATGACAGCATGACAAACGGACAGACGAGTGGTGGGAAAAGGTCAGCTAGTTACCATTTATAAAGGCAGCAATATCAAAATATATGTGGTTATTTTATGAAACTCTGTTAGGGAAATCATTCTTCATCTCATAAAAAAAATGAGGCTTGAGATTAGTTTTTTGTTCTTATATCAGCTATTAATATCTGATTTCTTCTGAGGCTTTCAGTTCTTTGTTGTGCTGGTTAACCCAAATGGTTTATATTGCTATTTTAAATATACATACACGTTAAGGTTGTTTGGGAATAATGAAATTTTATTCTGTGTAAATGATACCTAACTAGCAACAAAATCACTGTCAAGATAATTACAAATGAGTAGATAAAACCACCCATGCTCTTGAATTTTGGTAAGTTTAATCCGTCTTCTGTTTTTAACTGCTGAGCCTGGGTAGGGTTTCTAAGGAGTGGAGTTTGAGCTACTGACCTTGTGGTCTCGTGCTCACCCTGCAGCACCGCACCAGAACTCCATAGTCAGTTTGGGTGACTTATTATTTTCAAGATGTCAATGAAAGCAGCCCAAAGCTTCTGTTCTGGGATGCTTCTACTTGTGTTCTACTTCAGTGGCATCATATCTCATCCAAAGAAACCAGTGAGGTGAAAGAGGAGCAGAAATATCACTATAAACAGTGTAGACCCTTTATTAGCTCAAAGACGTATTTGGGAAGGAGTCCAGAGGGAAGATAAATGATGAAATTGATTCAAGGACTGACAGATGACAGAAGATCAAACAGATACAGTCAGCGCCCTGTGATGGAGCAGTAACTCAGAATGATACAACAACAGTCTGTAATTATGTGAAGCATGCAACGCCTGGGAGAGAGACAGAAATAGCACTTTATTTGATTTTGATGCTTCTGGGCAAAACTCTCATTTCTTCAGTAAATATTTATTGAATGCCTACCTTGGGAAGGCATTACCGTTAATCATTGAGGATGTGAAGCAAAAGGGCTCAATCCTTGCTTGCCCTGAACGTGTCCACAATCTGCTGAATGCGTCAGGCCAGGCACTGAAGGGTATAGGATACAGGGCAGCTGATTCAGCCTGGGTATGCCCCCAGAAACTGCAGAGGGGCTGATGCTGAGTGGGGTCTTGATGAACTAGGAACAATTAGGAGATGAGAAGGAGTAAGGTTTTGAAGGCATTTAACACCACCAAGGAGCATGGTATATTCAGGCTGGCGAAAAGCAAAAGGAGGTGTATATGAGATGTTACAAGTGATTGAGTGGGGGCTGTCATTTAGCACTTATAACTGGGGAGTTGCATCATCAGGTGAATGCTTTGACTAGACCAGTTTTCTAGGAGGTTTGTCTAATCCCAAGGCCACTGACTAGGAGGCTAGTCTAGTCATTCAAGATTTTGGTAGAGTGAGTGGATGGGTTAGAGAAATATGCTGAGTGACTCAATTAGTGGTGAGGGAAGGGAGGGAGTTTAGCATAAGATCAAGTCTAGATGGTGCTCTGTCTTAACAAGTGTAATTTAATTTGAGTTTTGGGCATTGCAGATTTGAAGGGAACATGACCATGATGCAGTTGTCTTTATGGCCATGGAGTTTCATAAGAGATCTAGTGGGGCCATATGCTTGAAAACTCTCATCATGTAGAATTGGATGAAATCCCTCCAAAAAGTTACCCTAAGTGAGAAGAGAAGAGGGTTAAGATAGGATGCTCAAAAGCACCATCATTTAAAGCAAGGATGGAGAATGTCCTATGTGTGAGTTATATAACACCCATGACATCATTTGGTCTGGCCCTGCCAAGGCAACTACAGTTCCAGACATCACATTGTTGTTGTCAGGTGCCATCGAGTTGGAACCGACTCATAG
>NW_006408536.1:28755132-28755678 GCF_000296735.1 Chrysochloris asiatica
CAAATATTATAACGAAATGTGCAAAAATCTGGAGTCAGAAAACCAAAAGGGAAGAAAATGCTCAGCATTTCTCAAGCTTGGGGAACCAAAGAAAAAAGTCCAAGCCTCAACTTTTGTTACTGAAGGGTTCTCTGGGCATATTATTGAATGATAAGAAAGCATCAAAAGAAGATGGAAGGAATATGCAGAGTTACTGTACCAAAAGAAAATGGTTGATGTTCAGCTGTTTCAACAGGTAGCATATGCTCAAGAGCCAATGATACTGAAGGAAGAAATACAAGGTACATTGAAGGAATTGGCAAAGAACAAGGCACCAAGAATTGATGGAATAAAAATGGAAATCTTTCAAGAAAGTGAGGCAGCACTGCTGGCACTCAGTCATCTCTGCCAAGGAATTTGGAAGACAACTATCTGGCCAACTGATCGGAAGAGATCTGTATTTGTGCCCATTCCAAAGAGAGGTGACCCAATGGAATGCGGAAATCATCGGGCAATATCTCTGATATCCCATGTGAGTAAAGTTTTGCTAAAGGTAATGCAGAAATG
>NW_006408536.1:28756541-28761210 GCF_000296735.1 Chrysochloris asiatica
TGAAAGTGCCATGGGCTGCCAAAAGAACCAATAGATCCGTTTTCGAAGAAGTGCAGCCAGAGTGCTCCTTGGAGGCCAAGATGGTCAAACTTCGTCTCTCATACTAAGGACATATTGTCAGGAGGGACCAATCGCTGGAGAAGGATATCATGTTTGGTAAGGTGGAGGGTCAGAGAAAAAGAGGAAGACCCCCCAACAAAATGGATTTGCAATATGGCAACATAACTGGGTTCAAGCCTGGCAACAATTGTGAGGTAGGCTCAGGACCAGGCAGTGTTTTGTTCTGTTGTGCCTAGGGTCACTATGAGTCGTTACCAACTTGATGGCGCCTAACAACAACAACAACAATTTTTAAGTCGATAATTTTGTATGGTCTGCGAATGATGTTATAAATATCCAACTAGCAGAAAAAAGTTCTCCACCCCTGATTTAAAGGCTGAATCAGGGCAAAGAGCACCTGCAGGATATAAAAGAGGAGTGTCCGAAAGGGAGAAAACCGAGGAGCACTGATTCACGATGACGGGTCTGTCTGCTGGATTTGCTACTCTTAAAACCAAGGCATGGATTTGAGACCCAACTCTACCCTGAATCATTTTGGAAAGACTAACTAGGATCGTATCTGTAGACTCATGGAGTCTTTTTTGGAAACTTAATTCTTTCTCAAGTGCCTTTACAATTTAGGAGTTGTGATCATATCCTTGATTCTTGTATTTTAAAATAAAATGTTCATTTTGATTTTTTCTCAAAGTCAATTAAACACTAAAATTTTCAGAAGCTTAGCATGGTAGAAAATTGCTTGGAAATGTTTATGGAAATTTAATAACCACTGCACTCCCACCTTTTCCTCTGCACATACCATTGCCTACTTCTTAGACTTTTACAGGCAGGTCGGCTGAGACATGGAAAAATTCAGGGGACATCTGATTTTTCCAAAAACCACAAAACAGCAACTCAGCTCCAGCTACAAATAATCTGCAGCAGGGTCAACAACGCACGGCAGGCAGGTATGTGATGGTAGTGCAAGAAGTGAGCGACATGGGGAATAAGTAACTCCACAGGTTCAGATTTAGTCTTGATTTTAGAGTATTTTATTCACATTTTCGGAAAATCCTAGGAGTGGGCAAACTGGTAACAGAACATGGTCCAAGTGACTCAAAACAGGGGTCTCCCAACTTTGATTATGTACCAGTATCTGTACGTGGAATCTGTGCAGCTCGAATGGTTAAGCACTGAACCACCCCAGAGTGCTTTGGAAGGAAAACTGAAGGGTCACAGCTATGGAAACCCTTTCAAGGGCCGTTCTACTCTGAAACATGTACCAAATTGGAACTGACTCGATGGAAAGTGTTAATAAAAGAGAAAGAGAGATGTATCAGCACTATGGAGATATAGTCCACTTCTCATGTTCCAATAAAACTTGACATTCAGTGATGCTGATTCCAAAGAAAGGTTTCAAGTACATCAAAAACTCTTTAAAAAGAGTAGCAAATGGATTTTTTCATACTTATTAATCTTTAATCATTGCTCTGTTGTTGTTATTACAGCTGCGGGTATTTCTCCAGAGATTTATGCCCTCATTCAACATTTATTGATTCAGAATTAAAGAGTGCAGATTTCGAGCTTTGAAAGTCTACAGCAGAGTTATATACTTGGAGTTAAGAGCTTTCATTTCAAGATAAATAGTAAGAGTACCAGGCAGGGGAGGGGTCAGTGCTGATGGCCAGGTTAGGAGATGGAGGTGAGGCCAAGTTCAGGTGGGAGCAGGAGTTCTTGAAGCTGCTGCTTCTTACTGAGTACCACTGGCCTTCATAACTCACAGCAGTCATAGTGGGTGTGTGATGCGGTTTGCAGTTCATCTACAGCCTGGCTGTTGCTCCCATCACTTACCTACAGCTGAAGTGGCCTAGAAAACTCATGACTCTGGCTGCCTTCCTTTGACTGGGAATCATTCCACTCAGACTCCCATTGCATTCCATGACTTTACCACAGAGACGGAATGCCTGCTCGTTATCAGCTGGGGACAGGAAGGCTAGAAAAGGCACACTGCGTTTACTGCTGTTACTGATGGGCTTGTAGCTTGTGCAGTAGTGGGTGCTGGAAGAATAAGCCAGCATGTGTGAAAAAAATGGGAGCCAAAGAATGCTTAAGGCAAGAAGGAAAATCAGGAAGACATGGGAGTTAGACCAGAAGTGGAGAAGTAGGATTAGGAATGTTTAAGAATAACGCGTCTCAGGCAGGCTTAGTGAAGAAGCATTATACTAGTTATCACGGACTGTGTAACAAATGAATCGAATATTTAGCCGTTGAAAACAACGCATATGTATTATGTCACAGCATCTCTGGGTAAGGACTCTGGGCCTGGCTTTTCTGGCTCCTTTACTCAGGGCTGCTCACAGATGTAGGCCAGGACTAGGCTCTCACCTGAAGGCTTGGTGGGGGCAGGATCTGCTTTCATGCTCATGAGGTTGTTGTAGAAATCAGTTCCTTGGGTCTGTTGTATTAGCAAACCTCAGTTTCTAGCTGGCTGTTGGCTGGATGCACCCTCAGTTCCTTGTCCTGTGGGCCTCCCTGACACGATGGAATGCTGCATTGAAGTGTGCAAGCTTAGAAGACATTTGAGGCTACACCAGCCAGGTGGAAGTCACAGTTGTTTGTAACCAAATCACTGAAGTATTGTTCCACCACCTCTGCCGCATTCTTTTGGTCAGAACATGAAGGACATCATACATGAAGAAAGCAAAAGGTCACTAAAAAGGTAGGAAAGATAAGATCAAAATGGATGTCAGAAGACACTCTAAACTTGCTCTTGAACATAGAGAAGCTAAAACAACTGGAAGAAATGATGAAAATAAATAAATAAAATGATGAAATAAAAGAAGAATTCAGAGGGTGACTTGAGAAGACAAAATTACAATGAAATGTGCAAAGACCTAGGGTTAGAAAACCCAAAATAAAAGAACATATGCAGCATTTCTTCAACTGAATGAAATGCAGAAAAAAATTTAAGCCTTGAGTTTCAATCCTGATGGATGCTATGGGCAAATTGTTGACTGGCACAAGAAGCATCAAAAGAAGAGTCACTGCACCAAAGACAAGTGGTCAACATTCCACTGTATCAGCAGGTAGCATATGATGAAGAACTGATGGTATTGAAGGGCGAAGTCCAAGCTGCACTGAAAGAAAGCAATGGCAAAAAGTAGCCTCCAGAAATTGATGGAATACAAATTGAGATGTTTCAATAAACAGATGTAACACTGAAAGTAATTCCAAGAAATTGGAAGACACCCACCTGGCCAAGTGAAAGAGATCCCTATTTGTGCCCATTCCAAAGATAACTGATCCAACAGAATAAAAAAATTATCAAACAGTACCATTAAAACCACATGTAAGTAAAATTTTGATGAAGATACTTCGAAAATAATTGTCGCACTACATCAACGCAGAACTGTCAGAAATTCAAGCTAGATTCAGACAAGGATCTGGAATGAGGAGTATCATTGTTGATGTCATATGGATCTTGGCTGAAAGCAGAGACCATCAGAAAGATGTTTATCTGTGTTCTGTTGACTATGCAGAGACATTTACTGTGTGGATCATAACAAATTATATTAACACTGTGGATAACATTGTGAAGAATGGAATTTCGGAACACTTAATTGTGTTCATGCAACACCTGTACGTAGACCTTTGAGCAGAATAAGGTGATACTATGTTTGTTTGTTTTTAAATTAAGAATTTGGGGTTGGACCCAAAATTGTTTAGTCTGTATCTTGAGCAAATAGTACAGACTATATGGAGTCTTGGTGTGGTGCTGTGGGCTAATGCATCAGACTGCAAAGTCGTTTTGCAAAGTTGGTGGTTCAAGCTCACCAGCTGCTCCTTGGAAACCCTATACAGGGTTGCTGTGGGTTGGGGTCGACTTGACGGCACTTAACAACAACAACAATATGAAGAAGAATGTGACATCAAGATTGGAAGAAGCCTCATTAGCAACCTGTGATATGCAGATGACACAACTTTGCTTACTGGAAGTAAAAAGGACTTAAGATACTTACTGATGAAGATCAAAGACTACAGCCTCCAGAACAGATTACACCTGAACATAAAGAGAGCCAAAATCCTCACAATTGGACCAATAAGAAGCAGCTTGATAAATGGAGAAAAGAATGAAGTTGTCCGAATTTCATTTTACTTGGATCCATAATCAACACCCCTGGAAGCAGCAATCAATAAATCAAACGATTTATTGAATTGGGTAAATCTTCTGAAAAGGATCTCTATAAAGTTTTAGAAACTAAAGATGTCCTTTGAAGACCAAGGTATAGGTGATTTTCAATCACCTGAGATGCATGCAAAAGCTGGGCAGTGAAAAAGGAAGATGCCAGAATTGATGCCCCTGAATTATGGTGTTGACAAAGAATATTACATAAACCAACCATGGAGTTCCTGAAGAATGAACAAATCAGTATTGGAAGGAGTATAGCCAGAATGCTCCTAAGAAATGAAGATGGTGAGATTTCATCTCATTTACTTTGGACATGTTATCAGGAGAGACCAGCCCCTGGAGAAGGACATCATACTTGGTAAAGTACAGGGCCAGTGAAACAGAGGAAGACCTTTAAGAGGCGGGTTGACACAGCAGCTCCAACTATGGGTGAAGGACTGGGCA
>NW_006408536.1:28761561-28772985 GCF_000296735.1 Chrysochloris asiatica
CCCTGGTGGTTCAGTGATTAAAGTATGTGGTTCCTAACGGAAAGGTCAGCCAGTTGCTCTGTGGGAGAAAGATCTGGCGATCTGCGTTGGTAAAGATTTCAGCTTAGGAAACCCCATGATTTCTGGTGTGTTATGTGGGTCGATATGAGTTGGAATTGACTGGACGACCTTGGAGCCTGTGAGTTTTCTCGACAAAGCTCTTTAAAAGGATGGCAGTGGGTGGAGAGGGATGGAGGCATCAATTGCCTTTGTGTGAGTTCTGTTTTGAAATGACTGTGAGAAGATGTGGAGTGGGGCTAGTGGCCTAGTGTGATGGTGAGCTGGCAGCCAGGGACTCAGGCCCACTAGGGTGTAGATTTCTCTGCCACGTAAGAGCTGGTTTATCTGGGGGCAGTTCTCTCTGTTGTCTTTCATCCTAAGTAAAACTAGGGATTCCTCTTGATTATTGATTTGCATAGTATACGCCCCTTTCAAAGCGTGTGCTAGCTTTGTGAAAAACAGTCATCGTTCATATTTATTGGGGGTTTACTATGGGAAAGGAGTCCCTGGGTGGTACAAGTGGCTAGCACACTCAACTGCTAACCAAAAGATTGGAGGTTTGAATCCACCTAGGTTACTCAGAAGAAAGGTCTGGCAATCTTCTGGGGGTGAAAACCAGCCATTGAAAACCCTACAGAGCACACTTCTCCTCTGCCACCTGTGGGGTCGCCATAAACCCAGGGTACTCTTGGGGTTTGGTTTCTATGGGGAGCATTGCTATCACTGCCTTCTGTGAGGAGGCTCATTTCAGTGCGCTGGCTACTCTTTATTGCACCCCGTTCCAAGAGGAACAAGGACAAGGACGCACACAGAGCGCAGAGCACGCCTCTTCAGTCCCTGCTCTGAGTGAGTAGCAGCGCGCTCCTCCTCAGTTGCTGCCCCTGCCCACCTGCGAGCCTCATAACAGAGCTAAGGATGCGAAATGATTTGTCTCATAGTCAGGAACCTCAGGAGACCAGGCCAGCAGACAAATGAAGTCTTTGTTGTTTTAGGTTCAGTGTTTTATCCTCTCTAATCCTTTACCATAAATAACTTACTTCATACAAATAAATCAGAAACCAAGAATGTATTTTTAGCAATAAAATATGCATCAAGGGTTAGCAAACTATAGCTCTGCACACCCCAGCCCACTTTTGTTAATAAAACTTTATTGGCAGCCATTTGTTTACATATTTATTGTCTTTGGCTATGTTCGTAGTACAATGACAGAGTTGAGTATTTGAGACTGAGATCTTATGCCTGCAAAACCCTCCCGTTCCATAAGCACTGGAATGTGAATCAGAAGGTCAGTGGTTGGAGCCCATCAGCCATTCTGCAGAAGAAAGATGAGGCTTTCTGCTCCTACAAAAATTTAAAGCTAGGAGTCAGAACCAAGTTGACTGCACTTAACAACAACAGCCCTTACTAGACAAAGTTTGCTAACCCTTGCCATAGAGCATCATGATTGTAAAAAGACACATGTTTGCTTAATTCTGTGATTGGATTTTTAGGTCAAATTGTGCCGCCACTGAGGCAGTGAGAGTATCCAAATGAAAGAAGGAACCCCAAGGCCCAAATATATCTGAGCCGTATTAAGTGCTCTGTATTTGAGTACTTCAAAACATCTGGCCCACTTCCTCAGATACTAGATGTGAGCATGTACACATCAGAGCTGGGCAAATAGAGGCTCAGAGAGGACGGTAACCTGCTGAAGGTCACACAATTTGAATGAGATTGGTTACTTCAGGGTTGCAGCATCCATGCCCTTGCCTAGCTGGGGATGAGCAGGGAGGGCCAGGAGATGTGAAGTCCGGGGTGAACTGATTCAACCAGTATCTTAGAGAGAGGCATTGATTGCAGTGTTGGTGAATTTCCAGGAATGGCTCATTTTCACCCTTATATTTTTCAAATGGATGCCTTGAGACTTCGTTTAAAGCCATTTCCTTGTCATATTTCACATTTGCTTGACATTTAAATGTTCTGCTGTCAGTACTGGCTACTGGGGAATGTAGCACAGAGGAGAAAATATTTGCAGTAAACAGCTCCTTGGCATCAGGAACATCATGATTTCATCCTGTATTGCTTTTCTGGGCCTGCCATCTGTGTCTTTTCCAGGCCAGGGAGGTGGTGGCATAGCCTGGGAAGCCTTCCTGAGCAGCCTTTTCTCTCTACTGACAGACGCCATTCCGTCGAGGCCATGGGTGTTTCCAACTTGGAAACTGAAAAGATGCTAACATTATCACCCCGGAAAGTCTCTAAAACAAAATGGTCACTCCATTTGTCCTAGCGCAGGTGATGCATCTTGTCCAAAGAATTGGTAGGGCATGGGCACAATATACACACAAAAGACTGACATGTAAGCAAGCAAGAAGGTTTATTAAGCAGAGAGGAGAACAGGCTTCCACCTCGTGAATGAGGCGGAGCGTCGAGTGAATTCCGCGTTCCCTTTTTATGTTGTCTTTCCTCTGGGACAGTCTCATGGTCTTCTCATAGTTGTCTCCTGATTCCTATATTTTGCTATCATAATTTAGGATCCATAATTGGTCATTTCTTCCTGGGTCTGATGTACTTCTTTCCCATTACATCAGTGTTTGATTGTATTCATGAGCTAACCACAATGCTGATTTATATAGTGGTATTTATGATTCCTTCCTTGTTCACATCAGGTCAGTCCTATTCTTCTTTGTGTACGCCTGATTTTGGTGTTGCCTCTGCTGTATTTTTCCTTTTACTATACTTTCCTGATAGGTTAATCCCTAACCCCTGTTTTAACTGACTAACACATTAGTATTACTAGATGTAGATTCTCAGTGGTAAACACAAGTGAAATGAAATTAATCTTGTTGGCCATTGTCAGGTTGACTCTGGATGATAGTGACCTTATGTCTCCCTCACCCCCATTGGCCCTCTATTCACCAAACATGATGTCCTTCTCCAGCAACTGATCCCTCCTGATGACTCATCTGTCTTAGTTCTCAAGTGCTGCTATAAAAGAAATCCCCCAAGTGGATGCCTTTATCATCTTTAAAGTTTAGGAGGCTAGGAGTCAAATTCAGAGTCCTGGTTTTAGGGGAAGGCTCTGTAGAAAGGACCTTGTCTCCTCTCAGCATCTGTACACCCAGCATTCCTTGGAGATTTCCGTGTGTCTTGGCATCAGTCTTTCTCTGGAGCTAGGAGCTTCACAATGTAGAGACCTTAGTGTCCACAGGATGTACTTCACATCTTGGTGGTGGTAGGTCCCTCTGAGCTCTGCTTGCATATTTAATCTCTTTTATATCTCCAAAGAGATTGACTCAAGATATAACGTAACCCTGTAGACTGCATCCAGCCTCACAGAAAGGAGGATCGACAACACATTGGTTAATTACTTCAGATCAGAACTAATCACATCAGATCACATCATTACATAACTGCAAAGTTGACCTCTATTTCCAATTCATGAATACATCCGATGCAAGTGAGTTGGATAATATTCTGTTGTGAGTCATAGGGTTTTCATTAACTAGTTTTCAGAAGTAGATCACTAGTCCTTTCTTCTTAGTCCGGAAGCTCCACTGAAATCTGCCCATCCTGGTGAACCTGCTACTAGTATCTGAAATATCAACAGCATAGCAACATGCAAGTCACACAGTATGCCACAATGACAGACAATAGAGCCCAGACAATGGGCTCAAGAAGATTGTGAAGAAGGCACAGGACTGGGCAATAGTTTATGCTTCTATACATGATTCACCACAAGTTGGAACTGATTCAGTGCAAATGAATGACAACACCAAGAATCTAGGGACAAAAACAGACTCTGTAGAAAAATATACAACAAAAAACAACAGTGCTAGAAGAGCCGGGAACCTAGGAGGTTACTGTGGACCTGCAGGGAGGGACCACTCATGTGTGCTTTGTACTAGAAGACGCTGGCTGTCTTATTTGCTATTCTGATCTAGCAACCTAAAAGCAGAGGGAAAATGAATGAATACTATGTGACAGGAAACAAGATAGGAGAGAAGAGAAAGAACCTTTTCAATGATCCCAAACCAGTTGCCATGGAGTCTACTCTGGCTTAGGGCCACCCCATGCGTGTCAGAGTAATCTGTCCTCCATAAGGTTTTCTTCCTATTTACTTATTTTGTTTTTTAAAACTTTTTATTATAAATTGAGTAGAGGTTCACAGAACAGATCATCAATTTTACATTCAACAAATCTTACAGTCCTTCCATCTCAGTGATTGCAGTTCCCTCTGTGTAACATCACATATTCCAGGTTTTCATTGGTTGATTTTTCAGAATCAGATTGTCAGGTCTTTTTCCTGCAGTAACTTTGGGTGGAATTGACCCTCCAAACTTTTGGTTGGTAGTGAGCACGTGTAAACCATTTGCACCACTCAAGGACTCCTTTTGATGTTCAGTCATGCAGTGTTAAAGAATGCTGAGATGGTAATAGAAGAACAAATCCATGGCAGTGTTTCTTCCCACTGGCCACAAAATGTGCTAACTAGTTCTTGATGCTGGAAAAGCACGTTATACTTGATGGATTTGTCTGGGTACTTGGATTCAGTGACAGGCTGGTTCTTCCCACAGATACCCAACACCTTTGCCCTATGCCTTCAGCAACTAGGACTTGAGTATAGCAGAAATTGGAATTGCAGGCAAAAGTGAGGTAGGATGAAAACATTCTGCACCATGAACCTGGCCCAACTTTGGAAGTTGAGGCTGAAGGTTTCTGGATCATTCATTGCGTTCTACTGTTTGTTGGTAAGACCAGCCAAAGGCAAGAAAACTGCTCTCAGGTATTTTCTGTGGAGGCAAGGAATGATAAATGCACAGACTTTGAGTTATAATGGCCTTGAGAGGTTCTCTAGGCCTAGAGAGGTCTTTAGAGGTCTCCTGTCCAGTGGAAGGTTCTCTTCCATGGTCGCTGTTGGCCTCTGGTCCCATGGCCTAGTGATCCTGGACCAGCAAGGGGCTCCCATCAATGATTAGCTCCTGTGTTCTCTCATTGTGTGAGCCTCATCCTTGTCATCTCGTTCATAATTGTTTACTATGGGTTTTCTCTCTGAACAGAAACAACAATGTTGTTGCCATAGAATCAGTTCCAATTCATGTATGCAGAGTAGAAACTGTGCCCAGTTGGGTTTTTGAGGTTGTGACTTTTTTAAAACATGTCACCATTCATTCCTTCTGAGGCACCTCAGATTCAGGCCACCAACCTTTAGGCTAATGTCAAGTCCTTACCTCTTTGGGCAACCTAGGACTCAGAACCAATTTGATGCTTATATCAATGTTCTGCTGCTTCATGAAGTTTTCAGGGGCTAACCATTCAGAATTGGTCTGCCTCTCCTTCTTCCTAGTCTGTACTAGTCTGGAAGCTCTGCTGAAAGCTGTCCACAATAGGTGACCCTGCTGATATTTAAAATACCGGTGGCATAGCACCCAGCATCACAGCGACAACCCACCACAGTATGACAGGCTGACAGTGGATCACTTCTGACTGGTTCACCACTGAAAACCTTAGGAATGGTAGTGGAATAGTGTCTGATAGAGTCCCACCAGATGAGCAAATCAGGTTGGAAGGCACTCAAAACACAAGTGGGGAAGAGCTGTTGCCACAGATTAGAGTTGATCTTAATGATAAAGATGAAGCAGTGCTTTCAGGATCTTCATTTGCTTGTGGGGCATAATTGAGAAGAAACGGCTGTAAACATCCATTAGTAATCAGAATGAGGAATGTACAAAATATGAATCTAGGAAAATTGGAAGTTGTCAAAAAGGAAATGGAATGCAATAAAGATCAGTATCCTAGGCATTACTAAGCTGAAATGGACTGATATAGGCCATTTTGAATCAGACAATCATATGGTTTACTATGTTGGGAAGAACAAACTGAAGAGGAATGGCATCACATTCATCATCACAAAGAATATTTCAAGATCTGTCTTGAAGTACAATGATGTCTGTGATAGGATAATATCCATGTGTCTACAAGGAAGACCAGTTAAATACCACTGGTATTCAAATTTCTGCACCAACCACTCAGGCCAGTGATAAATCAAAGAATTCTACCACCTTCTTCAGTCTGAAATTGATCAAATACATGATCAAAGTGCATTGATAATCACTGATGATTGGAATGTGAAAGTTGGTAACAACGAGGAAAGTTCTGTAGTTGGAAAAGGGCCTTGGTGATAGAAACGATGTTGGAGATCCAGTGATAGAATTTTCCAAGACCAATGACTTATTCATTGAAACATATTTTCAGCAACATAAATTGTGAGTATACATGTGAACCTCATCAAATGGAATTCACAAGAATCAAATAGTCTACATCTGTTGGAAGAGATGATGGAGAAGCCTTATATCATCAGCCAAAACAAGGCCAAGGGACACACTGTGGAACTGATCATCAATTGTTTATATGCAAGTTCAGGCTGAAGCTGAAGAAAATTTAAACACGTCAACGAGAGCCAAATAAGATTTTGGTTATATCCCACCTGAATTTAGAGACCATCTCAAGAACAGATTTGATGCATTAGACACTAATGACCAGAAACCAGAAGAATTGTGGGATATCAAGAACATCATACACGAAGAAAGCAAAAATTTCATTAAAAAGACAGGAAAGAAAGAAAAGACACCAAAATTTGCTCTTGAACATAGAGAAGCTAAAGCAACTGAAGAAATGATGAAGTAAAACAGCTAGACAGAAAAAATGAAAGGGTAGCTTGAGAAGACAGCATCAAGTACTATAATGAAATCTGCAAAGACCCGGAGTTAGAAAACCAAAAGGGAATAAAAAATATGCTCAACATTTATGAAGCTGAAAGAAAAATTCAAGCCTCGATTTGCAATATTGAAGGTTTATATGGGTAAAATATTGCATGGCACAGGAAGCATCAAAAGAAGATGAAAGAAATTCACAGAGTCACTGTACCAAAAAGAATTGTTCAATGTTCAGACATTTCAAGAAGTAGCTTATGAAGGAGGAAGTCTGAACTGCACTGAAGGCTTTGTCGAAAAGCAAGGCTCCAGGAATTGATGGAATATCAACTAAAATGTTTCAACACATTGATGCAGCTCTGCAGGCACTCACTCACATTTTTGCCAAGAAATTTGGAAGAGAGTTACCTGGTCAACTAATTGGAAAAAAATCCATATTTGCGTTCATTCCAAAGAAAGATGACCCAGTGGAATGCGGAAATAATCCAACAATATCCTACTATGACATGCAAATAAAATTTTGCTGAAGATCATTCAAAAATGGCTACAGCAGGACATTGACAGGAAGCTGCCAGAAATCTAAGGTAGATTCAGAAGAGAACATGGAAGCAGGGATATCAATCCTGAGTCAGATGGATCATGGCTAAAAGCTGAGAATACCAGAAAGATGTTAAGTGTGCTTTATTGACTATGCAAAGGCATTCAATTATGTGGCTCATAACCATCCATGGATAACATTGCGAAGAATAGTTATTCCATAATACTTAATTGTGCTTTTGAGAAATCAATACATCAACCAAAAGGCAGTTGTTCAAACAGAACAAGGGGATAGTGAATGGTTTAAAATCAGTATACAGCAGAGTTGTATCCTTCCACTGTGCTTATTCAATCTGTATGCTGAGTAAATAATCCAAAAGCTGGATTATATGAAGAAGAACATGGCATCAATAGTGGAGGAAGACTCATTACCACCTGCAATGTGCAGATGATACAACTTTGCTTGCTAGAAGCAAAGAGGATTTAAAATACTTACTGATGAAGTAAAATACTTACTGATGAAGATCAATGAGGATTGAACCTCAATGTAAGAAAAACAAAATCCTTACCATTAGACCAATAAATAACATGATAATAAATAAAGAAAAGATTGAAGTCAGAGGTTTCATTTTGCTTGGATCAATAGTCAGCACTCATGGAAGCAGCAGTAAAAATATCAAAGGATATATTACATTAGGCAAATCCGCTGCAAAAGACATCTTTAAAATGTTAAAGATACAAGATGTCAGTTTGTGAATGAAAAAAGATGCCCTTGTTCCAAGCCATGGTATTTTCAGTTGCTTCATATACATGGGAATTGGAAAATGAGTAAGGAATAAATACTGTGGAAGAATCAATGTATTTGAATTATGGTGTTGGTGAAGAACATTGTTCATCTAACAGAAGAACAAACTAATCTCTCTTGGAAGAAGTACAACTTGAATATTCTTTAGAGGCAAGATTTTGTCTCTTGTACTTTGAATATGCTGTCAGGAGGGATCTGGAGAAGGACATCGTGCTTGGAAAAATGGAGGGTCATCAAGAAAGATGAAGACCCCCAAAGAGATTGATGGACACGGTAGCAGCAACAGCGGGCTCAAACATAACCACAAATATGAGGGTGGCGTAGGACCCAGCAGTGTTTCGTTCTGTTGTGAACTCATCCGGTTGCTATGAGTTAAAACCTAACAACATGTATTGATATAGATCCCTTGTGGCACAGTGGGCTAATCATTGGGCTGTTGATAGTTAAGGCTTTGTGCCAACTCAGCTAAGTCAGGATTCTCACTGGGTTCCCAATTAAGATGTAGTTATCACTTCCATGATGAGCTCCAGTATGGTGTAATCATTCCCATGATGGGATCAGCCCTGATCTAAATGACATATCCTTTGTGTTATAGACCTTCACTTTTATGATGCTAATGAAACTGGATACTGTCTACAGGATTAGGCTGTCTCTTGGGCACGTGAAGCAGAGCCTGATACCTACCCAGCATCTTAGCATCTCAGTATCGTGCCTGAGCCACTTCATTGTCCCTGTGGACCTGGGATGCCCCTTCAGTGCTCCCTAAATCTCTGTAGCTGATGGGCACTTCATCGGCCTGCCATCTTGTCCCATGAAGCAGTCTCTTCATGAGCTAGAGCAACTATGTTTTTGTGCTAAGGTTTTATGCATATGTGTGTGTGTTTTTCAAGTTTTTATTGTGAATTGAATGATAGTTTACAAGGCAGAACACTGGTTTTGCACTCATCCTATCGTATTTTGTTTCATTGCAATGATTACAGTGCCCTCTCTGCATCATCAATTTGCTTCTATTTCCTCTGTGTTGTTTTTTTTATGTACACAAAAACACTCAGGAATATATAATCCTTTCAACAACCAAGGGCACATTCTGCAAGCCTGCTTCCTGGCTGCCATCACACAGCCTTTCTCTTTCCATGACTCTGGGGTCCTCAGCTGCTCTATAGCTCCATGTCCTCATCTCTGCCTCCATCTCTGGTACCACTGCATCTCTGGATAAGGTCCTGTGTTCCACTCAATCAAGGCTTCATATTTTAATATCTGATGTTCAGTCTTCTGAAATAAGTATCTGGACTCCCTCTTTCATTTCCTACCTTTAAGTGTTTTTTATTTTTTCACAAAATTATCAAAATCACCTTTCTCGCCCACGATGCTGGTATCTTTATTGGGATGTTGAATTTGTAAACACCATGGGATGAGCTAACATCTTAACAGTATTGAATCTTATAGCCAAGAACACAATGTGTGTTTCCATTTGTTTCATGTCTCCCTGGGGGGCCTTAAAGAAGCTCAGAGGGAAAAGCACTTGGGCCTTGGCAGTTCTAACCCACCAGAGGGACAAAGATGTGGCAGTCAGCTTCCACAAAGGTTTCCAGCCTTGGAAACACTATGAACAAACTTACTGAATGGCAGGGGCTTGCTTTTTTTTTTTTTTTATAGCACCTTAATACAGCTCTCTAACAGGCAGTCCTACTTCTTAAGTGTTCCTAAATATCGGACCTTTTGCTGCCTGATCGTCTAGGCCAGTGTTTCCTAGAACTCTAAAACCCAGAGCCCCCTGCCATCAAGGAGACTCAGACTCATAGCAATGTTATATAGGGTTTCTGAGGCTGTAACTCTTTACAGGAACAGAAAACGTCATCTGCCTCCCATGAAGCACTGGTGGGCCATTCAGTGCTTATCCCACGGCATCCTCTATGTTATGCTTATTTCCATATATCGGTGCTCTTGGTTTCTGCATACTGAGTTTGTACTGTTATCTTAGTAAATTCTCTTTTAGTCTGTTGCACCTTTTCAATTGCTTTCATTGTCTTTCTGAACTTTCAGATGAAATTTGACATGGACCCTGGTATAGGAACCCATCATTTGAAAATGGGGACAATTTTCCCTTTTCTCTTTAATTTTACCTCTCTCATTTCTTTCTGTTGTATAATTGCATTGGCTTGTGTCTCCAGTAAGATATGTAATAGTGATAGCAGTGAGCGGTGGTGCTTTTTACTCATCAGTAATACATGGGTTCACAGTACAGCAACAGTGGACTCAAACATTACAATTGTGAGGATGCTTCTGTTGTGTAGAGGACCACTATGAATCGGAACCGACTACACAACACCTCAGAACAACAGTGTAGGACTAAGTTTATTACATTTTATCAAGGTCAGGGTGATCATTCGATTTCTGTTTTATTGAGTCCTTTTTAAAAGAATAGTATTTGAATTTTATAGGATGTTCTTTTCTGTGTCTGTGGAAATGATTGGTTGATTTTTCTCCTTACTAGTAATATGAGGAATTATCCTGTTAATATTGAATAATGTTTAACTAGCCTTTCATTTCTGGAAGAAAACATACTTGACCATGGTATACTATGCCATTAACTTGCTGTTGGATTCTGGTGTTAATATTTTTGTGAAATTTTTGCATTAATATTTATAAATGAGAAAATTTGGTGTCTTTGCAACATTTTGGTATTAATATTAACTACAAAAAGAATATTGATATTTTCCATCTCTTTCTATGCCTAGAAATAATTTAAATAATTCTGTGTTCATCAGTTCTTTAATGTTTGGCATTTAAGTAATCTGATTTTCTACATTTTCTATGTCAACATCTTAGAATTATTTATTTCATCCTGCTTTTAAAGTTTATTTGCATTGGGTTAAGAAATACGAGTATTAGCTCTTATAAACTGTGATGGTTGAGGTTATGTGGCAGCTGGCCTTGGCCACTGTTGTCAGTGGTTTGCTCTATCTGATGTGTTCTGATGTGAGCAGCCAGTCAGTTGACTGGGGAATTTCCTTAGGCTGTCATCCAACATACACGGATGTATTGGCAAAGTTTGCTCTCTCTCCTTTCTGCATCTGACATGTCATCCTCTGACCTCTGGGTCTTGGGATATGAGCTATTTATCTGCCACCTAACCTATAGATTTTGGAATTTGCCACCTCCCACAGCCCCCGTAAGAGTGCACCTACTGTCTGCTGTGTCAATGTTGGAAGCCCCTAAAGCCCCATGAGTCAGGAGAAGCCCCTAGCCTGACACCTGTCCCCACGGATTTGGGCTTTGTCGACCGCCACAACTGCAGGAGCCATTTCCTTGAAACCACGCTCTCTAGGTTATATATAGACTTCACTGAATTTG
>NW_006408536.1:28775820-28777665 GCF_000296735.1 Chrysochloris asiatica
TTACGGGAGTAGAAAGCCTCATCTTTCTCCCGCGGAGCAGCTGGTAGTTTCGAACCGCTGACCTTAAGGTTCGCAGCCCAATTCGTAACCACTACGCTAAGGGTAGGCTAACATTGTTGTTACAAGGTTTTCTGCTCCTGTGAAGATTTGCAGTCTTAGAAACCCTGTACAGGGTCACTATGAGTTAGAACTGACTCCATGGTAATGAAGTGAAGAGTGAGGAGTATTCTTGTTGTTCGGTGGTGTAGAGTCATTTCTGACACGTAGTGACCCTGTACAGGGGTTCCAAGACTGTAAACCTTTATAGGAGCAGAAAGTCTCATCTTCTCCAGAGTAGCTGGTGGGTTTGAACTGTCTACCTTATAATTAGCAGTCTTACAGCACCATCTGTAGTAAGCTGATAGATTGTCTAATTTATTTTTAAAATTAGCTTTTGAATTTATTGATTGTATGATTTTTGCTGGCAAATCATTAGTTTGTTTTATCTTTATGTTTCTTTCTTGTTTCCTCTGACTCCTTTCATTATTCTTTTTCTAAGTGAGAACAATGTTTAAATTATTTTCATTCTCTTGTTTTCTAAGAATGAGTGCTTATGAAGAATATAAGACCTTAGATTTTCTTCTCACTTTATCTGTATTCCAGAAGGTCTGAGAAATAATGTTTCTATTATCATTGTTTTCTCCAATTAGATGTTATTCTAAATCACTTTAGCTGTCTCCCATAATGGTAAATAAATAGTCGTTTTATTATCACGGTTTTATCCAGTTCTGCATTTACATTTTAGTTTCTTTTGTGATCAAATAGCTAACTGTTGTTTTCAAAGTTTTAGAACCCTGAAGCACTTTTGGTTTTGATTTTGTTATTTTCATCATTTTCTGACCACTGAATGTTTTCTGTACTATTTCTATTTCTAAAAATAAGTTACGGTTTTATTTAGGACCTAATATATGGATCTTTTCTGTGAGCGTTTCAGAAGGCACTTGAAAACATTATTTATTCGTTTTAACTTGCTTAGTTTGATGTCTATCAATAAGGTCTATCTTATTAATTATGTTAGTGAGGTATTAGAAATACATACAATTGCTCTTTTATGGATTAGAAGAAATTATTATGTTTGACTCCAAGTGTATTCTTGCATAGCAATTTTTGTTGTGTGAAAATTATGTGGTGCATTGATATTTACACTGTTCCCTATATTCATCATTTGTTTCATTGGTTATTTGCAAAACATTCTCTAAGAGCTGAGCCTTACAAAGTATCCTTCATTGTTTTGTTTATGGTATTTAGTCAGCTTCTACACTACTTACTAAGGAGCTCTGGTAGCTTAGTGGTTACGAATCGGACTGCGAACTGCAAGGTCAGCAGATCGAAACTACCAGTTGTTCCGTGGGAGAAAGACGAGCCTTTCTGCTCCTGTAAAGATTTACAGCCTCGGAAACTCTGTACAGGGTCACTATGAGTTGGAATCGACTCCAGGGCACATAACCACCACCACCACCCTATTTAGTATTCAGATTTACTATTCAGATGGTAAGCTCTGTAAGTCTTGGCTGGAAGGCACTCAGGTGTGGCTTGTGGTCCATTAACCTTCGCTGCACAAGTGCCCAGAGACTCCCCATTCTGCCAGCAGGCCTCCTGCGGGAAGGCAGTCGGGTTTCTCCCTCTGTGGGCCAGGAAGCTCTCTGCTGCTGCTTCTTGCCTTCCGTCTCTTGGCTCTTGTTGTGTTACAGCCCTCCCCCTCCTGGATCTAGGAGGTCCCCAGCATAGAAACCCTGGGTCTAAGGTATACAGTTCACTCCCAGCTCTTCTTTCTTGATGGTTGTGAGGTCCCCCTCTCTGCATCAG
>NW_006408536.1:28778942-28780156 GCF_000296735.1 Chrysochloris asiatica
TTGATGGTCCCAGAGGCCTCCGCTCCTATCCTGGAGAATTAATCACTCCCTTCCTTGTTACAAAACTTTTGCTTTTGCATTTCCAACCTCTAGTGCCTGCTTTTTAGGAAGTAGATTGATAGACATTCTTGCAAGGTGCCTCTGGGTGAACTTGAGTCTCGAACCTTTCAAGAGGCCAGCAACCCAGCAGGATCAACATTCATACCACTCAGGGATCCCATCTTACACTGTACACAGGACACAAGTCACTAAAAATAATGCCACAAAGTCCATGTTTAAGTGTATATCGAATACATTAATTAGCAGACTTTGATTTGGAATCCCTGGGTGTAAAAAAAAAAATTAACCAGGTTGGTGGTACAAACCCACCCAGATATGCTTCAGAACAAAGGTCTGGCAATCTCCTGCCATTGAAATCAGCCATTGAAAGTCACGTTGTTCTTAAGTACCGTCCAGTTGGTTTTGACTCATAGCAAGCCTGCATAAGGCTTCCAAGGGGTGACTAGTGGATTTGACCAGCTGACCCTGAGGTTAGCAGTCCAGTGCTTATCCTACAGCACCAGCAGCACACCAGAACTCTGTTGAAAGCATGTCATGGTTGTTGTGTGCCGTCGAGTTGGTTCCAACTCATAGCAACCCTGTATAGGGTTTTGGATGAGCAGCTCCTGAGTTTGAACTGCCGACCTTGCAATTAGTCGTCCGCTGTTTATCCTACAGTGCCACACCAGGACTCCATTGTTGTTGTTAGGTGCCAACCAGTCACATCAGACCCATAGTCACCCTAGTACAACAGAGTGAAACACCGCCCACTTCTATACCATCCTCACAATTGCTGCTACGCTTCGACTCATTGTTGCTGCCACGGTGCCAATTCATTTTGTTGGGGGTCTTCCTCTTTTTTGCGGTCCCTCCACTGCCAACCATGATGTCCTTCTCCAGGGACTGGCACCTCCAGATAATATGTCCAAAGTATGAGAGACAATGTCTGGCCATCTGGGATTCTAAGGACATTCTGACTGTACTTCATCCAACATAGATTTGTTTCTTCTCACAGTCCATGGTCCCTTTAATAGTCTTCTCCAACACCATAACGCTAATGCATCAATTCTTTTATGGTCTTCCTTATTCATTGTCCAACTTTCATATGCATATGAGGCTATTGAAAATACCATGGCTTGGATCAGGTTCATTTATTTATTTATAAATGTTTTATT
>NW_006408536.1:28782101-28785884 GCF_000296735.1 Chrysochloris asiatica
TGTTCTTCTTCATATAATTAAGCTTTTCCATTTATTTGCTCAGTATACAGATTGAAAAAGCATACAGAATGAGAAAAAGAAGAAGACCCTTAACGAGATAGCTAGGCACAGTGGTGGCTGTGATGAGCTCAGTTGTAGCCAAGATTGTGAGGTTGTCCCAAGACCGGGCAGTGTTTTGTTCTGTTGTTCTAATTAATAGTCGATACTGACTCAGTGGCGCTTAACAACAACAACAATATAGATTGAATAAGTATGGTAACAGAATACAACCCTGGTGCACACTTTTCCTGATTCTAAACCATTCGATGTTACTTGTTCTGTTCGAACAACTACCTCTTGGTCTATGTACAGGTTCCTCATGAGCACAATTAAGTGTTCCCGAACATTCATTCTCCGCAATGCTGCCCATAGCTTGTCATGATCCATGTAGTCAAAAGACTGCATAGTCAATAAAGCACAAATAAACATCTTTCTGGCATTCTGTGCTTTCAAACAAGAGTCATCTGATGTGAGCAATGCTATCCCTCATTCCACATCCTTGTCTGAATCCAACTTGAACCTCTGGCATTCCCTGTCAATGTACTGTTGAAGCTGTTTTTGAATTGTCTTTAGCAAAAGTTTACTTGCATGTGATATTAATGTTATTGTCCTATGATTTCTGCATTCCCTTGGATCACCTCTCTTTGGAATGGCCACAAATATGGATCTCTTCTTATCAGTTGGCCATGTCATTGTCTTCCAAATTTCTTGGCATAGATGTTCTGAGTCGGTACTGACTTGATGGCACTTAACAACAACAACAATACAGAACGAATAAGACTACAACTGGTGCACACCTTTCCAGATTTAAAACCATTCAGTGCTGCATCAGTTTATTGAAAGATTTCACTTTGTAGTCCATCAATTTTCAGAGTCTTTTTCTTTGTCAGTGCCTTCAGTACACCTTGGACTTCTTCTTTTAGTATCATTGGCTCTTGATCATATATTACCTCTTAAAATGGTTGACTATAGACTGTTTCTTTTTGGTACAGTGACTCAGTATATTCCTTCCATCTTCTTTTGATGCTTTCTGCATCATTCAACATTTTGCCCATAAAACCCTTCCATATTGCAAGTCAAGGCTTGAACTGTTTCCTCAGTTCTCTCAGCTGAGAAATGCTGAGCATAATTTTCTGCAACTCAACTGAGGCCAGCATGAGATGGGGTCTGCTGGACCACAGATGTTTTCGCTCTGAATCATTGTGAAGTTGAAGAACCACAGCTTCTCAATGTGAGTGTATTTAACATCTTTGTAATCATTATTGGATATATACGGTATCCAAGCTCATTTCTACTGTGTTTCTTTCTTATTAAATAGTATATTTGCAAAAAAGGAGGGACTTTTGAAATCTAGGGGCAGTGATAAGGCAGTGATACAGCTACACAGGCTTAGGGGTGGTCACTGTGTCCACATTGCTTTGAGGAGGTTGGTGACAGACACTGTTCTCCTTGACTCGATTCTGTTTTGGGTTTAGCTGATGACCCTGTCAGAGAGGACACCTGTTTCCCTGAAGCGTCCCCCAAACCAAACCAAACCAAACCAGTTGCCATTAACCCTGATTCCTGGATCTTCATGAGTGTAGAACTGCTGATTTTTCAGAGGCACATTGCCAGGGCTTTTTCCCAAGACACCTCTGGATGTGTTTGATCCACCAACCTTTCTGTTAGTAGTCAAGTGATTCACCATGTTCCCCACCCAAAGCCTCCGCCTTGAAGCCCAGGGGACTGAACCATTTCCTTGTGTGGGGCAGGGTTTACACACATGCTGATACTTTCTGTTCTGGAAGGCGATACTGTATGCTCAGTGAAACCAGCTCTCCCTCCATGGCCCTTTGCCCTCTGATGGGGAGCAGGGAAACACAGCCCACAGCTGTCATGGATGGAACCTCAGGTGGGTTCTTGAGGAGCAAGTCTCTTTGCCAGGTAGGCCGCCCACCTTCCTTTGTTGCTGGATCCTGTCTCTCTAGCTTATTGTACCCGCCGCCACTGGAGTCTGGCAGACTTCAGCAAAGAACCTTTGATTTTGATACAGCACTCGCTGTTATGGCACATCTCCCACGTAGATCGTTCACGACTTCAGCATGTTGCTTTGACTCAAAGAATGTTATTTAAAAATATGTTTTCTCTCTCACAGTGTGGATCTTTCATAGCCTTTGGGCAGTGTGGCAATCTCTGTTACTATGCACCAAGCTAGCAATGCAGAGTGGTCTTCGTCTCTGTTCTCTCATCCTTTCCCTGGGGTTTCTTTCCTACTGGGTTCACAGCACTGTCCCGGTTCCTTTCAGAAAGCCTGCCATCTCCTGCTGGTTTTCCCAGTTGTCCTCTGGGGCAGACTGGACCCTGAGTCTGTAGTGTAAAGGGCTCTGTTTTTATCTAGAAGTCTCTTGATGCTACAAGGGGTGAGTGTGCTCACTCAGAGGTGACACAGAGGTGGCTTGTTGGAAGAAAGGCATGACAATCTAATGGAAATCAGCCCTTGGGAATCCACTGTAGGACAGTTCTACTCTGACACACAATGGGACACCATGTGTCAAGAGCTGACTTGATGACAACTGATTGGTTCTTAGAGAGATGACCCAGGCTGCTTGCAGTCAGGCCCTCACAAAGGCACAAACCTTAACCCATTAGAACACATGACGGCCCATGCCGAAAGAAGGTGCAGCTGTTTCTGGATCCCAAGCTGGGTTTCTTTGATTGTTGCAGTCAGTCACCGGGCAGCCTGGCCCAGGGAAGCCAGGCCCTTGTACCCTGAGCAGATTGCCACGCCCTGGAGGTCTCCCACGGTGTAGTGAGCTACTGTGGCCATGCAGGTGAGGATGCTTCTGAAGACTGGAAGTGTGCCTTAGACACCTAGAGTCCTGATGTGGCGCTGTAGGTTAAAGCACCAGACCACAAGGTTGGTTTGAACTCCAATGTCAGCAGTTCAAACTCACCAGCTGCTTCTTGGAAACTCTACGCAGGGAATTGACTCAACTGCACTTCACAACACAACAACAATCCTAAACAAAGAGAGGGTCAGTGAAGATGGGGGAAATCCTCAGTGAGATCGGTGACAAGAAGAGTAACTGGGGGCACGTTGTCAGGAAAAAGCAGTTGTCACTAGAGGGCATTGTGCTAGATAAAGTCAGTGAGGTCCTGAGATGACTCACACTATGGCCTCGCCAATGGGCTGAAACTTGCCAATGACCACAGAGGTGGTGCAGGTCCGGGCAGTTTTCATCCTGCTGGACATAGGGTCACCACGAGTTTGGAAGTGACTCAACAGTAAATCCTCGATGGTGTCCTCTAGAATACTTTTATTATCTTAATTCATTATGGCCAGTGTCAGTAAGAACAAGTCAAATATCACCTCTGCTTGGGATTACAATTAGCCTGGATGGGATTCATAAAGATGAAGTAAAAAGATCATCCCTAAACAATGCCCAATTTGAATTTAGCCGAGTACCACGTTAAACTGACTGTGTCTAATGCCAAGTTGACACTGTTGCAACATCTCAATTTTTATTATGTTTTTTTTAAATAGAGATAAGGAAAGAGCAGAACCATAAGAAAGTGCACTTCTAGAGCCCATCAGACCTATGGTCACGGACATGACACGTGAAACAAGTGGATGCTGCCATTATACCTTCACTTTGAATCAAGGAAAGCAATATGCAAGAATTATTTGGTGCTGGAGTGGAGTTCTGGTGTGACACTGTGGGATTAAGCACTGGATTGCAGGGTCACTTTGAACCACAAGGTCAG
>NW_006408536.1:28786904-28807972 GCF_000296735.1 Chrysochloris asiatica
AGACGAGACTCAGGTCCTCATGGATGTTGGGCTGAGGGCATACTACTGAAATGTTTCACAATCAACTTTTAATTGATGCCAAGTAAAAGCACCATGTACCCATTAGAATATAGCATTATTGAAGAAATAAAGTGCATTTTAAGTTTTACGTTTCAAACGAAACTTTGAAGCGTAGGTCATGTGTTCCAGTGGGGCCAGGCCAAGGGGAGGGAGAGGGAGGCACTGGTCCGGGGCACCTGAACGCTGCACCTGAAGCCAGTGTTTCGCTTGCTTTACCCCAGCCCCAGCCTGCAAGTCCAGCTCACTGGAAATGCTTTGCAGTCATTTTTGGGAGTTGATGTTCTACAAGTGGGTGAAATACAAAGGTCTCCTCTTTGTGTTCCCTGTCCTCTTAGCTCCCAGTGGGATCTTTCTTTCCTGCTGGGTCACTTGTTCAGAAACCCTCGCGGGGCTGTGGTTAAGTGCTCCAGTGCTGACAATGTGCACACACTTAGCAGCTCTGGGGACGAGAGACCTGGCCATCTCCTCCTGACTCCAAAGCCCCCAAGAACAGTATGTCAATTACCACCCTAGAAGGCATAAAGCAGGAAACATAGGGGGCTCTGACCAAGTTACTAGGAAAGCAAAGACTTTGTCTCAAGGCCAGGAGGGCTCTTTGGTGCCTGGCCAGTGACGGGGACATAGGCAGTAGACACCCAGTAAATGCTGATTTGAGTGACTTCCCCAGTGGTGAGGATTTCTAAGAACTGTAGCTCCATAGCCCCACAGAGAAGCCTCCTGAGCAGCAGGATGAGTGCAGTGGCACTTAACTTCTCCAATTCCCAAATCAGGGAGCTTTGGAGGATGAAAACATGCATCCCAAGACTGTGAGCAGTTTATTGTCTTTTTACTGTAGACAGCCTCCTCATAGACTGCTGTGTGTGACTTCCTTGTACAGTCTAACTGGTTTTACCCACCTTGAAGGATGCCCTTGCTTTAAGGGCGGAGGAGAACACCAGCCCCTGGAAGGCAGAGTACTGAAGAACCATGCATGCGCTACATCCTATAATAAGTTTTGTGCTTCTACCACAGGCCTTTGCCGTGGAATCCATCTTGAAAAAGTCCTGTGTATGTACTCAATTAGCCTGGCCCCTCCTACAAGGGTCGTATCCTACAAAACCCCACCTACTACATGAATAAACATGATGCCTTTTCTCCACCCAAAACCCAGGGGAGAGCCATTGTTTGGGGAGATGGGGCTTAAACATTGCATTAAACATTCCCTGTGTCATCCTGCAAGCCTCTTGCCTATAATAAACCCTTTGCTCCTATGGAAACATTGCCTCACCTGACTATTCTTAATCAGTAAAAGGCAAAAGCCCTCTCTTGAAGGGTGGAGGTGTGACTAGCACTCCCTAGATCCAACACACTCTATGGCCAAGAAAGAATTTTTTCCATAAGAGGTCAAGTACAGAAATAACTGGCAATTTGAAAACACATCTGCACCAAGGAACAAGGTTGCGTGATCTGCAGTTTACTAGCCATGGGCTTTCTCCTTAAGGCGAACGATGAGTAATTCAGACCTGGCAGCCTGTCTTCAGAAGCTAGGTGTCCTGATTACAGTATGAGTTTTGTCCCAAGAGACAAATTTAGAGAAACTCAGTTCAACTTCATGGGAAAGGCCGTGTCCATACGAGGGAAAGAAAGTTACGTATTTTGAAAAATGCACATCACTGCCATGGAATGTTTTGGGTTGTGCCCCATGCTCCCTTTTCCTCCAAGGCCCAATTTAGCTTCAATTACTGTGAAAAGAAACAGCAGCTCTGGAGGCTGGAAAGGCATTTGAAACATGAGGGGAAATTCTGTGCTTTCTTTGGGCAAATGCACACATTGCCACCCATATTTTGATCATGAGGAGAGAAATAAATCTTGGAAATCTCTTTTTAGCCATTTCTGAGAACATTTCTCCAGCCCTTAAGAAAGCTTCAACAGCAAGAACACCATAACAGTATTTTTCTTGCTTCAAAAAATGTTTCCCTCAGGCCAGGTGGTCAGATGACTTGAAAATACATAAAGAAGCCAAGCCCTCAGCGCTCATTTATTTCAAGAGATGCTGCCTTACTCTTTGGCCGTGTGGCGCTTTAAGTTAAGCACTAGACTGCTAACCACAAAGTTGGTAATTCAAACCCACCGGCTACTCCTCGGAAACCTTATACAGTCGATATGCGCTGAAACTAGCTCAACAGCACCATTGCCAACAACATCCTTAATATCTGCCATAGGGTCTAAGGACAGAAATTGGATATCTCTTCCCAAAGTTGGTGATTAGTAAGAATCTAATAGTCACAAACACAGAAGGAGTTGTGCAGAGTGGGGCATGAGGTTCCATGAAGTATGCATAAGGTCATTATAAGTTGGAATTGACTTGAGGACACCTGACAATAACAACAATCTTTACAGAAGCAGATCACCAGACCTTTCTTACTCAGTTCTGCTGAGTGGGTTCCACCTTGGGGACACAAGGTGGGTCAGTCCTAAGACATGGTGACAGGCACGCAGGATGGACAAGATTGATAGTCTGGACTCGGGAGTAGACAGCAGCGCTCAGTGGAGACTGAACTGTGTTGTGGGTACCAGAGGCCCCACCCAGGCATTCTAGGGAGTGCTCGTAATCCTCTCTGTGCTGTCTTCGGTTTTTAATCCAAGCCAGATGGCGCAGTTTTAGTAAATTCTTGGACAAATCACATGCTCTCTAAATTCCATTTTTCCATGAAATTTGTAGCCCCCTTGTACTTGTGTTTGGTTAAAAATTAAAATGGAAGTGCACAAAAGAGCTCATGATCTCCTGTCTCTCTCTGCAACTCTCGCCCCACCTCTCAGATGCAGCTTCTTTCTCATTGCTCCATTACCACCCTGCTTCTGCATCACGCCTACTTACTGACATGATACATATTGTCTACTTCCTGATAGCTCAGATTCAGGCAATATGTAGGAATTCTCCCTCATGAAAGATGAGGATTTGGGCTGTTGTCACATTTCTTCCCTCCAGGTTCAGTGTTGTTTAGTGAACATTTAGCTGTTGACCTTCAAGAAGAAAAGAATTAGCACTTCCGCCCGGGTTTATAGTGTTCCTGCTGAGTTTCCCTGCCTCCAGCTCTGTGTCAGTAGCCAAACAGCAGCAAGTACACATTATGTGTAAGCAAGTGTCTTCCGAGGCTGATCAGTTGCTAACTACCTGTTAGATGGTGAATTTAGTGGAGTCCAGAGTGGTGGTGTTAAGTACCCTGGAGTCCTCCCAGACTCAGAGTGACCTTATGCACTACAGAATGAAACACCGCTCTGTCCTGCATCATCCTCAAAGTGGCTGCTGCGCTTGAGCCCACTGCTGCTTCTACTGTGAAAAGGCATCTCTTTAGGGGGTTCTCCCTCTTTTAGATGTCTCTTCACTTTACCAATCATGGTATCCTTCTCCAGGGACAGGTCCCTCCTGATAATATGTGTGATGTATGAGAGACAAAGTGTGGCCATCCTGGCTTCTGACGGTACTTTTTCTAGCACAGATTTATTTGTTCTTCTAGCAGTCCTGGTAATTTTAATGTTCGCCCCCAACACCATAACTCAAATACATCAATTCTTCTACTGTCTGCCTTATTCACTGTCCATCTTTCACATGCATGTGAGTTTACTGAAAATACCATGGTTTGGGTCAGGCGTTCATTAGTCTTCAAACTGGTGTCTTTTCAACACTTTATGCCTAATGCAATACGTCCTTTGATTTCTTGACTGCTGTTTCCATGAGTGTTGATAGTGGAGCCAAACAAAAGGAAGTCTTTGGCAACTTCAGTCTTTTCATTTATCATGATGTTGTTTATTGGTCTAGTAGTGAGGAATTTTGTTTTCTTTACATTGAAGTACAACCCACACCGAAGGCTGTGGTCTTTCATCTTCATCATTAAATATTTTAAGTCCTCTTTGCTTTCAGCAGGCAAGGTTGTATCATCTGTATATAACAGGTTATTAATAAACCTGCTTCCAATCCTGATGCTACATTCTTCTTCAGGTAATACTGCTTTTCGGATTATTTGCTCAGCATACAGATTGAATAAGTATGGTAAAAGAATACAGCCCTGGAGCATACCTTTCCTGATTTTCAACCATTCAGTGTCCCCTTGTTCTGGTCTATGTACAGGTTCCTCATGAACATGATTAATTGTTCTGGTATACTCGTTCTCTGCAATGTTGTTCATAGCTTGTCATGATCCACACAGTTGAAGGACTTTGCATAGTCAATAAAGTACAGATAAACATCTTTCTGGTATTCTCTGCTTTCAACCAAGATCCGTCTGATGTCAGCAATGATATCCCTCATTTCAAGTTGTTGTCTGAATCCAGCTTGAACGTCTATGTACTGTCAATGTACTGTTGCAGCCATTTTAAAATGATCTTTAGCATAGTTTTACTTGCCTGTGACATTGATGATATTGTTTGATGATTTTCACATTCTGTTGGGTTACCTCTCGTTGGAATGGGCACAAATATGGATCTATTACAATCAGTTGGCCAGGAATCCAGAGTAGATACCCAAATACACAAAACTCTCATCAAGAAAAAGTGACCCAAATATCTATGTTGTTGTTGGGAACCCCAAAGTCGATCTTGACTCCTGGTGACCCCCACATGACGAATAGAACTGCCGGTAGAGTTTCCTAGGCACCTAGGTCTTTTTTCCTTGGAGCTGCCTGGTGGGTTTGTACCTCCAGCCTTTCAGTTAGTAATCTATTGGATGCTTAATTGTTGTAAACCTCAATAGCCAACCTTTTGGATGAAGCAGATCCCTTTCTGTGCGACCACATTCCATTCAGCCACCAAAAAAAAAACTGTAGCTGCCGATTCAATTCTGACTCCTGCTGACCCTGTGTGTGTCACAGTAGAGCTGTGCTGTGCGCCACAGTGGTTTGTGTGATGGGTTTTGAGGAAATCGATTGCCAGGTCTTTCTTCCAACGTACTTCTCAGTATACTCAAACATCTAACCTCTTGCTTAGTAGCTGAATGCAGCAACCATTTATACTGCTTATAATAGTATTCTTTTAGGATGATGTTTGGTAAAGTACTTGGGTGAGAACTAAAGGGGAACAGGTTCAAAGTGGATGGTAGAATCTTCTCAAGAGGCAGACAATAGGTGTGGAGACCCGATGTGATAGCGAGCTCTGGGGTTCCAGAGGAGGAAGCCTATCTCATGGCCCTCCAGACCTCTCACACTAGCTGCAAACCAAAGTGCACGAGGAGAGGCTCCCTGGGAGTCCTCTGCCTCGGGGTGCTGCCTGGCTTGTCCCTGGTCTGCATCTTGTTCTGGGTGCTATGCCATCACTGCTCGTCTGTTTGTGGAGGGTTTCCTTTCTTCCTCCTCCACGTGCTGGGTTTGAAGTTACTTCAGACTTTCTGACACCATCAGCTGCCAATTTCGTCTTCAGCCTCGTCATCTGGTTGTGGACTCTAGCTGTCCAGCAGGTCAGCTCCCAATTTCTAGCTGTCTCTGGAAGCCTTAATTCCCCATGGGTACTTGCTGGGCTTGTAGAGCCTGCAAGGGACCTTTATTATTGTTTTGTTCTTCTGTCATGATGAATGAACAGGGCTTCTTTGGAAACTCTGGGTGAAGTACTCTTTTTTTTTTCTTTTTCTTTAAATAATTGAAGAATTACCCCTTGTGATTGTTGAAGAAGTGAGCAGGCATGCAGGTTGGGGAGTGTGCAGGAGAAATGGGCTTTGCCAACTACTGGGCTCTGAGTTTGAACTCTTAGCTCCTTGCTCAGTGTCTGATTTTGTCCAAATTGTTTTCATCCTTCTGAAGGTTGCAAATGAAGATGATCGTTCCTCCCTTTTGGGAGAGCTAGAAGGGTAAGAAAATGTAAATAATGGAGCCCACACCATGCATTTCTCAAAAGAATCGCTTGATGTGGTTTTATTGTAAGAACCTGTGAGTGGTTGGTGGTTACATGCCGTGGAGTCGGTTCCGATTGATAGCGACCTTGCATAGGGGTTCCGAGGCTGTAAATCTTTACGGGAGCAGAAAGCCTCATCTTTCTCCCGCGGAACCACTGGTAGTTTTGAACTGCTGACCTTGAGATTAGCACCCTGACTTAAAAACACTAGGCTACTAAGAACTCCTTAGAACTTATGAGTGGAATGCAATAAATTGTACTGCTGGGCGGGTGACAGACGTTTGTGATTTAATTTAATGAAAGAAGTGCAGTGAATGCAATGGCTCAAAGAATTATTATGAAAACAGCAATGTATTCATGCTAATGAGGTAGCATGGAACATGAGCCGGGGAAACAAAGGCAGGCATGTTGTTGCTGTGACCACCACGGACAGCTGAGAGAAGTGTTGCTCAGTCCTGGACCATCTTCCCATCCTTGTTATGGTTACGGCCAACCCATGGCTACAGCCACTTTGTATTTTCAGTGGCTTCCAACTTCCAGCATGCTAGGGTAGTTGGGCACTGCCCTACTGTGATCATAAGGGTTTCCTGGCAGGTTTTTAGAAGCAGATTCCCAGGCTTTTATTCCAAGTCTGTCTTAGTCTAGAAGCTTCACTGAAACCCACTTACCATGGGTGACCCTCTTGGTTTTTGAAACTTGTGGCATGGCTTCCAACCTCACAGCAACATGTAAGCCTCCACAGTACTACACACTGAAAGACGGTGTTAAAAACTGGAATTGTCCATTAAAAAAAAAAAAAAATCATCTCAAACAGAGGTTAATCATATTTACTTCTTAGGTCTCCATTCTGTGCTCAACTTTCATTCAAACCCAGATGAACAGAGCCTTGGCCCTAAAGCAAGATGGGGTTCCTGATGGATACCAATGATCATGACCAATCAAAATGATTCAGAGTTAGCTTTGGAGCATGTGATCATCTGTTTCTTCTTCCACCACATGACGTCAGCACGCATGGCACCAACCACTTTGGAGAAAATTACCTAAAACTCCTGAGTTTTAACTTACTCATCTACACACTAGGCAGGTCTAGATTTTGGCCTATTTGGTCCTTTCTTATCTCCACAATTCAATGATTCTAAGACAGTGACATTGTTGAGATCATAAGGGACGGGTCTTCTCCTCTAGTGCCTGTTTGAGCCACTTAACTCACATTGTATGTTTGGCTCACAGACAAGGAATCTGGATTCTTGATTCTTTCTTTCCTGCCAGGAATTAACAGGTGCTCAGTATTGAGGACAAGTGTCAAAGAGACCCAGTGTAGTTTGGCGTGTATTGGGATTGTTGTTGTAGCTGTCAGATTGGCTCTGACTCACGTGGATAGTAGAACAGAAAGTTGTGCAGCCCCACACCATCTTCATGGTCCTTGGCACGTGTGAACTCAATGTGGTAGCTTTGCTGCCAGCCCATATCACTAAGGGTCCTCTAATTTTCACTGACTCTCTCCCAGCAGGTCATCTGTTTGGTCTTTCCTGATTGTTGGAATCCGAAGGGATGGGTCTTTCCTGACGTGTCCAAAAGTAAATGAGACAAAGTTTCATCATCCTGGCTTCTAAGGAGCATTTTGGTATATTTCTTCTAAAAATGATTTTTCTGTTCTATTGGTAGTTCTGGTGTGGCACTGTAGGATTAGACTGCTAACCATAAGGTTGGCAGTTCAGATCCACCAGTTGCTCATGAGTCAGAGCTGCCTCCTTGGTACATAGCAACGATAACAACAAATTG
Organism: Chrysochloris asiatica; assembly: GCF_000296735.1. NCBI lineage: Eukaryota > Metazoa > Chordata > Mammalia > Afrosoricida > Chrysochloridae > Chrysochloris > Chrysochloris asiatica. The sequence continues at coordinate 28,794,606 of NW_006408536.1, forward strand.
GCAGTCCACGGTGTATCCGGTATTGTTTGCCAATACTGAAGCTCAAATGCGTTCGGTCTTCTTCTGTATTGGGATGTCACTGCCTTATATGAGGGGGCTTCAGAAAGTTCATGGAAAAACAAATGGAAAAGTTAATGGAATTCTTTCATTAACTTTTTGAACCCACTCAAGTATATGTTGTTGTTGTTGTTAAATGTTGTCAAGTCAATCCCAACTCAAAGCAACCCTATACAGATGGACTTAGGGGCTGTGTTGTGTTTTCTATTCTCCCACGAGCAATGGTTTGATGGATCGCAGCTTCCAAGCAGGGATGATTTAACTGCGAGTCCATCCGCCAAGGAATACTCACTCTTCTATGACCTCATGCTTGGAAGTGCGTTTGTTTGGGTTTTATCAGCTAATGATACAGGAAGCCTAGCATATGAGCACATGTCTCCCTGTCACTTCATAACTTCTCCAGTCAAGAAACAAAGCAAAGTCTTCTGGCACACACCCTGTGATTTCAATCCTTGGCTTCCCAGCACTAATTAAATAGAGGGTGGTTTCATCCATTTACAACTTATTTTCCAAATGTTCTGAGTGGGAGAAAAACAGAAGTCTGCCACCACCATAAAGGTCTTTTAAAGGTCCTTCCCCATGCACCTGTTCTCTCTAAGATAAAACCATAAATCAGGAAAAAGAAGAATCTCTGAAATGCATGAATTCCTTTTGCAGTGAAGAGTAATTGGTCATTGGAGATTACAGTCAGCCAACCCAGGCAGAAAAGTTTTAAAACAATGAGAACTATGCAATAACTCACTTTTATCCACGTTGCCCAGCAGTGTGTAGGGAAATACATGCATCTCCTGGAACAGCTGACCTACTTACTCATCCCCTGCTGCTCTTAACCAGGAGGCTTGCGATGACTCGCGTAGCGTGGCTTCATCACACCGTTCTCTTTGACTAATGCTAGGCTAGAATTCAGCTCCTTGCCATTTGACATAGGTTAACAGTCCTGATGGCTGTGGTGGACTCATTAAAACATTGATTTAGGTCAACCTTTGAACCTTTGCTGGTTCTCTTTCTCAATGCTGAGCTCAGCTCCAGTGCTTTCTTGTTACTGCTGGTCTGGCCACTGCGGGGTCCATATGGCAGCAGGTTCTGTCTCTACAACCACTGTCTGTGCTGCCCCCAAAGCTCTGGGCTGTGAGCTTCATCCAAGATCCTTGTCATCTCCACTGCAACTGAGGCAGACTTCACTTGTTGCCATGGTGACCACAGGGACAGCAGGGGAACCTGAGGTTTCTCTTGAGAAATGAGATTGCATATGCTGTAGATGATATAGTAGATGTGTATTCTTGAAAACATATACACTAAATTTCAGAAAATAAGTAGTTTCAGCATATGAGGAATACTGAGCATTGAGCTGTCCTCAATATTTAAATAAGGAGCTCTGGTAGCATAGTGGTTACGACTCAGACTGCTAACTTTAAGGTCAGCAGTTCCAAACTACCAGCGGTTCTACAGAAGAAATATGATGCTTTCTGTTCCCATAAAGATTTATAGCCTCAGAAGCCCTATGCAGGGTCACTGAGTGGGAACCAACTCCACAGCACACAGCCATCACCACTACCAGGATTTATATTAAATATACATATGTCATGAATAAATTGGATATTCCCAGTCTGCCCAGAATTTATTTTTTGTGTTAATCACATTGCATAGAGTAGAGCAACACCTGTCTGTCAGTCTGTCCTGCTGTGGTGGCTTGTGTGTTGCTGGGATGCTGGAAGTTCTGCCATCAGTATTTGAGAATCCAGCAGAATCACTTCTGGTGGGCAAGTTTCCACGGAGCTTCCAGAGTAAGACAGAGCAGAAGGAAAGGCTTGGACAGCTAGTTCCAAACACCAGCCTCTTCGTTCATTATTGCTTGCTGACATTTAGAAGCAATTTAGTAAGATTTGTGACAGGCCACGTGAGCCAGGCCTTGTGCTATTGATCCAATCAATGTCCAGTTGAGGAAGTTCTAGAATGGTGATCGATGGATGGGTAATCTGTATATTCACACTCACACAATGGAATGAATCCATGCTCCAAAGAAATTGGGCCCAGATGTTCTCCATGGCCCCACAAGCTGACGATATTCCAGGGTGGAGATGATATGGTCCTCATCTGGTGTAAAGGGAGACTAGGCTCCATTGTCTTATGGAGGACACACACAGTGAGACTCCATCCATCCACACCAGACAAACGAATGAAAATCTTTCACTGTCTTAGACAGCTAGGGCTGGTCTCCTTTCAACAGCTGTAGGCCCGCTATCCCTTGGAGATAGATCTCCATGTGTCCTGGCATCAGTCTTCGCCTGGGTCTAAGAGGTTCTCAGCAGAGGACCCAGTACTCCCAGGTAGACTTTTTTGGTGGGGATCAGATCTCTCTTCCTCAGCTTGTTTCTCCCTTCTTTTATCTGTCATAAGATCAAAGGTGATTCAGGCCACATCCCATGGAAACTCCCCACACCCCTAACTAATCCTGCAGTATTAACCTAATAAACGTACCTGGTGTGGCGCTGTGGGTTAATGCGCCAGACTGCAAAGCCGTTTGAACTGTAAGATTGGCGGTTCAAGCTCACCAGCTGTTCCTAGGAAACCCTAACCAGGGTCGCTATGGGTCGGAACTGACTCGACGACACTTAACAACAACAACAACAATCCCCTTTAACACAACCTAATGCCATCTCATTACTCACATGCAGAGATTAGTCTTTTCAGCACTTGGAACAATTACATCAGATCACAGAATGAAGGAAAACCACACAATAGTGCGGCCATGGTGTAGACAAGTGGACACATTTTTTTTTTTTAAATGGTGGGAGCGGGACACAATTCAATCCATGAGAGTCATCAATCCAGTTGCCCTTAGATGGAAAAGAATGTGCAGATCATGGTATTTTTAGACTCATTATGTTAATATTCCACATGTGCTCTTGCTGCATGAACAAAATCCACAATGTGAAGGCAGTTTAAACAGTATTTGTGTGTGTGGAACTATAAATGAAATGGAATCTATAGAAAATGTTCAAAATGCGTAGTTATTGGCTCTTGAATTATAGAACTAAGCTTACATATTAAACCTAAAACCACCTTGAAACCTTTAAAATGAACTTTAAGCCCCTCAGTGTAGTCTTAGGGTACATTTTGCCATTTCTAACCCTGTCAGTCCTTTTCCTACTTGTCATTTTTTGTGGTTCAAACATGGGAAATGAAGGCTGGCATTTGACTCTGGAATGAACGATTCAGAGAACCCTAGGGGGGAACTCACTTAAAAATGAAATATTCATTTGTGTTTTTATTGCTCATTACTTTAAACTGTTCCTTTGATGCAAATGTTAACTGGATGATTAGTGGGTATACTTAGCCTCTCCTATAAAAGAGTGAGAAAAAAGTAAATTTTCGATGAAGTGTACCAGTAAAGCAAAATCTATTCTTCACCCTCCTCCTTCTACTGACTCCCTGGAGTAAGTAAAAATGGAGAAATCTGAAGATGACCTTTTGGGAATAAAGTCATTGCTTAAATTATGCGTATGTAGAGTTGTTTGCATATGAATTTCATTTGGGAGAGAGACTTCCAGGGAGTTACAGATCTACCAAGAGAGCCTTTCTTGTGAGTGCTACCCAGTGCATCCAGAGACAGTGCAGTTTAATAGTTAGCATGAGGGAAGTTCACTGTGTGGTGGGCACGAGGGGATCCTGGGTGGGCAAGAACTCTCAGGTAGAGAGGCAAAGCTGATAGAAAATGGGGACCCTCAGTGCTAGGAAGAATAATGTAGACCTTTTGGCCCTATGGGAACCATGCAATGGGACTGAGCAAAGATGGAAGGTAACTATCGTCCCTGCTGTGTCCTGGGGATCGGGTCTACCAAGAAGAGGGAAGGGCAAGGAGGGATGGGGCCCTACTATCTGCGTCCTTCCATCCACCCTGTATGAGCCCCACCCCCAGAAGGAGGGAAGACCATGGAGGGCTGAGGGCACACATTGCCCTTTCGTCCACGATCTTGAGTCAAGTTCTAGAACATGAAGTTTAACTTTGTAAGCCTGAAAATGGGTTTTGGTTAGGGAATCTCTGTTTTGGTCATGAAACATATCCCTTGTTGTTTTGTTGGTGCTTTGGGTTAGTCAGTATGCTGCTAACTGCAGGGTCTATGGCTGAAATCCACCAACTGCTCCACAGGAAAAAAAATGAGGCAGTCTGCTCCCATGAAAATTTAGTTTCAGAAACTGGGGCAGCTAATGCTTTATGATGGCCTTTGTAGTCACACTCCTCCATGCTGTAAATCCTAGTCTCAGTGCCTGTGATTATGGACCTAGGTTAAAGTGAGTTGTTAATGAGGTAGGATTAAGGTGGGACTGAGAATTAAGGGGGAACCAAGAAATAAGGACTTGACTGTACACCACAAGCTCAAACCTGCCAGCTGCTCCTTGGAAACCCTATACAAAGTTGGAACCAACACAAAGACACTTAATGACAATAAAAAGAAGGAATAAGGCTGTCATGATCCTCACAGATGAACACCTTTGCATCTTCTAAGACTTCATTGTGCTTCGATTCATTATCAGCAATCATGGAATCAGCAATCACGAAATCAAACAACATATGGCATTAAACAAATCTGCTGCACAAGACCTTTTCAAAATGTTGAGGGATAAAGATGTCCATTTGAAGACTAAGGTGCTCCTGACCGAAACCATGGTATTTTCAGTAGCTCATATACATGTGAAAGTTGGAAAATGAGTAAGGAAGAGTGTAGAAGAATGGATGCATTTGAGTTATGGTGTTGGAGGAGAATTTTAAAAGTACCACTGACTGCCAGAAGAGCAAACAAATCTGTGTTGGAAGAAGTACAGCTAGAACGCTCCTTAGAAGCCAGGATGGCGAGACTTTGCCTCTCATACTTTGAAAATATTGTCAGGAGGGACTAGTCCCTAGAGAAGGACATCATGCTTAGTAAAGTGGAATGTCAGAGAAAAACAGGAAGACCCCCAACACAATGAACTGGCACAGTAACAGCAGAATGGGCTGAAGCATAACAATTGTAAATGGGGCTCAGAACCGGGCAGTGTTTCATTCTGTTGTGCATAGGGTCACTATGAATCGGAACTGACTTGATGGCACCTAAAAACAACAAGGATTCAGCTGGGATGAAGAAGTAAGGATTAACATGGAACAAAGGATTAAGGATGCCCCTTACTAGAGGGTATGACTGTTGGATTCAGACAATTCCCCCTTAGTTTTTCTTAGGCGAATGATCTGGATCCAATAGATAGGAATGCTTAGGCAACGTTTACTCTCTTGTTCTGGGACTTACATCTGGCTCATCTGACCTGTAGTTCTTGGGACTTGTGATCCATCATCTAGTCTGATTCACCAGCTCCCACAGGTTTGTGCATCAACAACCTCAGTTTGACCTGCCTATTTTGATTTCTCAGCTCCTGAGACTCCGTGGGTGAGGAGAATCCTTCAGACTGACCTCTGAACTATGGATTTGAGACTTCCCAACCTCGACAATTGTGTGATCCATTGCCTTGACATTTGTGAGTTCTGCAAGACATGTTGCAGAACCCAGGCATGTGAGGAGTTTGGATGAGTGGTGATCGATACAAGGCATTATGGAATAGTATAACATGTTGGAAAAATTGGACAGCTGGAATGTCTTTAACCTCCACATCATAGGGACCAGCCTTGGGTTAATCTTTCTAAAACAAATTAATCATGCAGAAATCCTATGAAAAAAGTATTTCTATGAATTGGAAGACCAGTTAATATCACTATTATTCAAATTTGTGAACCAACCACTAAAGCTAGTGATGAAGAAACTGAAGTGTTCTACCAACTTCTTCAATCTGAAATTGATCAACCATGCAATCAAAATATATTGATAATTACTGGTGATTGTAAAGTGAAGGTTGGAAATGAAGAGAAAGGATGAGTAGTTGGAAAATATGGCCTTGGTGCTAGAAACTATGCTGGAGGTCATATGAAAGAATTTTGCAAGACCAATGATTTATCCATTGCAAATACCTTTTTAAAACATCGTAAAAGATGACTATAAACATGGACCTCACCAGATGGCATACTACATCTGTGGGAAGAGATGGTTGAAAAGCTCCATATCATTAGTCAAAGCAAGGCAAGGGGCAGACTGTGGAACAGAGACCATCAACTGCTCATATGCAAGTTCAGGCTGAAGCTGAAGAAAAAGAAAACAAAAACAACTTCACAAGAGCCAAAGTATGACCTTGAACACATCACACTTGAATCTAGAGAACATCTCAAAACAGATTTGATGCATTAGACATTAATGATCGAAGACCAGAAAAATTGTGCGATGACATCAAGAACATCATCAGAAAGAAAGCAAAAGTCAGTAAGAAGATAAGAAAGAAGGAAAAGACCAAACTGGATGTCAAAGAGACTCTGAAACTTGCTTTCCAATATAGAGATGCTAAATCAAATAGAAGAAAATGTCACAGGGCAGCTCAAGAAGACAAAAGCAATTGTTATTATGAAAGGTGCAAAGACCTGGAGTTAGAAAACCAAAAGAGAAGAATGCACTCAGCATTTCTCAAGCTGAAAGAACTAAAGAAAAAATTCAAGCTTCAATTTGCAATATTGAAGGTTTCTATGGGAAAAATATTGAATGATGCAGAAAGGATCAAATGAAGATGGAAGGAATACACGGAGTCACTGTACCATTTCAAGAAGTAGCATATGACCAAGAACCAGTGGTGGTTGTGGTGGTTTGTGTTGTGTGGCATAGAGTCGGTTCTGACTTATAGCGACCCTGTCCAGGGTTTCGGAGGCTGTAAATCTTTACAGGAACAGAAAGCCTCATCTTACTTCCCCAGAACAGCTGGTAGTTTCAAACTGCTGACCTTGAGGTTAGCAGCCTGATTTGTAACCACAACCCCAGGAAAAAGATCAATGTGCACTGAAGGTATGGCAAAGAACATGCCTCTGGGAACTGATGGAATACATATTGAAAATTTTCAACAAACTGGTGCAGCACTGGAGGCACTCATTCATCCATGCCAAGAAATTTGAAAGACAACTACCTGGCCAACTTATTGAAAGAGATCCATATTTGTCCCACCTCTCCAAAGAGAGGTGAACCAATGGAATATAGAAATCATTGGACAATATCATTAATATTACATGCAAGTAAAATTTTGCTAAAGATAATTTTAATAAAGCTGCAATAGTACATTAACAGGGAGCTGCCAGATTGTTGCGGACCGTGTAAGACTGGTCAGAGGTTCGAGGCCCTATATAGGCCTGAGTGTAACAAATGAGGCCACTGGCAGTTAATGGCAAATTGTTTTTCATCTTAATATTGTTACATGTATTAATTTAATACACGGAGCTCTTGATAATCCACATATAAATGTGATATTTTCCTAAAGCCTAAGACTAAAAGTTGCAAGGTCAAGCCTTTCTCCAAAAGGATTAACTAAAAATATCTTAGCTACTTCTGTTCTTTGTTCAATAGACAAAAAAACCATCCTCCCTAATCCTTTTCCAGGTGCAGCCCATTCACCTGGGCGTCTGGAGTCCTCCTGCAGACCTGGCTCAGGAAGCCAAAACAGCGGGACTCTGCCCAAGCTCTTGTCCTTACCTCTCACCTTCCTCCAACTGAGCTCAGGGGCTATAGATATGTTAATTGAGCCTGAGAATCCAAGTTGCTAGCCTGGGATTCGAACCAGCGAAGTACGATATAAAGTTACCTGAATGTCTAGAAAAGTACTGATGTTAGCTGTACCTTGCCTAAGTCCCGCCCAGCTTGGTGTGAAGCTCCTCCCCTAAATAAAACAGAGGCCCGGGCCTCCCCAGGGGTGCATTATAAGTTAGACGGCATGCAGTAAAGATGGCAGGGCAGTGAGCTGCTGCCTGCAGAGGCCACGATGCCTGTAGTCCCAAGTCTGCCCACCAGTTATGCATCCACCCTGGTTTCTGGGTGCCTCGTTGTCCCCCTCTTTCTGTCTGTCTGTGTATTCTTTTGCTATCTCTATCGCTGCTGGATCTCCCCTCCTCGTGAACCAAACACTCGTGAACAACACAACTATGTCGAGGTCAGACCCCGACACCAGATGTTCAAGCTGGATTCAGATGAGGGTGTGGAATGAGGGATATTGTTGATGTCAGATAGATCTTGGTTGAAAGCAGAGAATATCAGGAACATATTTACCTGTGGTTATTGATTGTGCAAGGGCTTCTAACTGTGTGGATCATGACAAGCTATGGACAATACTGTGAAGACTGGCTATTCCAGAACACTTCATTGTGTTCATGAAAAACCTGTACACAGATGAGGAGGCAGCCGTTTGAACAGATCAAAGGAACACTGAATGGTTTAAAATCAGGAAAAATGTGTGCCAGGGTTGTATTCTTTCATCATACTTACTGATTAAATCTGTATACTGAACAAGTAATCTGAGATGCTGGATTATATGAAGAAGAATGTGGAATCAGGAATGGAGGAAGACTCATTACAACCTGCAATATGCAGCTGATACAACCTTGCTTGCTGAAAGTGAAGAGGATTTAAAATAATTACTAATGAAAATCAACTACAGTTTTCAGTATGGGATGCACCTCAATGTAAAGATACAAAAATCCTTGTCACTGGAGCAATAGATAATATCCTCTTCATTTTCATATAATCCAGCATCTCAGATTATTTGTTCAGCACACACTGCTGGGGACAGCATATGCAGACGCTGGGTTGATCAGTGGCAGCCCCATTGAACCACCTCTGAATATAATCAGTTTAACCCAGATGCTCTTCTTCCTCTTGAAAGTAGATAGAAATGTGATAATTAAGAACAATGTAGCATTTTAAGTATAGATAAATGAAGCCCGGTGCCTGAGATCTTGCTCACAAACAAAAGTTTGCAAAGTGTACAGAGACAGCTTGGCTCCTTTCAGGAACCTTGCTTTATGTTATGTATCCTTAAGAAACCACACGTCGCTACTCTAGATCATTTAAGCCTAAAAATTAATATGTAATAGCTTGATTGAACCTTTTGTCTGTAGAAATAAAAATGTTAGATTGTTAAGAAAAAATATGAAAATATCTTAAAAGTTGTTCCTGTGAATCATTATGTCCTGTTTTGAATGATTAATCACATTTCAGTTCCGTATCCAGTCTTAATCACATCCTCCCTTTGTGACATCCTCCCTTTGTGAATTATATCCTTCCTTTGTAATAAATCCCTCCCTAAAAAAGAGAATAAAAGGCTGAGGTAGATTGAGTTCTGCATGCAATGCTGTGCAATGCTGGACAATGCTGGGCAATGCTAGGCAATTATGTTTGCAGATCTGTCTACCTGCCAGCTTGCATCATATCTGTGTGTCTGTCTTTTTTGTATATATTTCATCTCTCTCTGTATCTATCCCTTTCGCTGCCATATCTCCCTTCTTCGTGACACCCACACTTCCTTGTCAAGGCTAGAACCCGACATAGGACCTCGACACACACCACACACACACATAAATAGCATACGTAACTATACTTAGCACATATACATATAACACACACACAGCACACTTCCATATGTTCAGCACACATACACATCTGGAGGTGGTCTATGCCTGTAGCTGTTAGGACCATCTTTCATTGTTAGATCCAAAGCCAGGATGAGTTCCAAGCCATAGGCTTTCTTCCCTGCAGAGGATCCGAGGTCCTCTCTCCGCATTGTAGACCCTGCCACTTGTCCTAAGTCTGGGCCTTCTTCTCCCAACACTTCAGTGCCCTGGAATGAAGCACTCCATGGTTTTTCATCACTAACTCTCTCTTCAGTGCTTTACCTTAGGAATTTTACTGCTGATAACTATGTTGTTGTTGTTAAGTGCCATTGAGTCAGTTCTGAATGATAGTGACCCTGTGGAGTGTTTCCAGAAGAAGCTGGTGAGTTTGAACTGCCAACCTTGTGATTATCCTCCAGCACCACACTCTTTTCCTTTTTTAAAAATTTGAAGTTAATAAAACATGAGGAGCCTTGGTAGTTCTGTGGGCTCAACATTAGCTGTTATCTTAAAGGTCAGTGGTTCAATGCTACCAACCACTCTACGGGGAAAAGATGGGAATGTCTGCCCCAGTAAAGATTTACAGTCTTGGAAATCCTAAGGAGCAGTTCTACACTGTCTTACATGTAAGGCTACTTACTGTAAATCTGAATTGACTCAAAGGCAGTGGACTTGGTTTGGTTTTTATGGGTTAATATAGCAGTCACCAGTAATTGTCAGTGCATCTTGTTTGCAGGTTTGATCAGTTTCAAGCTGCAGAAAGTGGTTTAAAAATCTTCAGTTTCTTCATCTTTGGCATTGGCGGTTGGTGGGTGAATGTAAACAATAGTTTTATCAACAGGTCTTCCTTGTAGATGCTTGGATATTATCCTATGTCTGACAGTGTTATACTTCAGGATAGATCTTGAAATGTTCTTTTTGACAATGAATACAGCACTATTGCTCTGTAATTTGTCATTCCAGACATAGTAGACCGTATGATTGTCTGATTCAAAATGGCCAATACCAGTCCACTGAAGCACATTTGCTGTTATTGTTGTTAAGTGCCATCGAGTTGGTTCCAATCCATAGTGACACTGTATAGGGTTTCTGAGTAGCAGCTGGTGAGCTTGAACTGCTGACCTTGTGGCTCAAATGACTTTGCAGTCCAGTGCATTAGCCCACAGAACCACACCAGCACACTCAAGCCTTGGATATGGGTCTTTCTGCAGTCCTAAAGTGCCCTCTGAAATACCCGCATCAGATGCTGTCTGTTTTCGTTTCCTCAGAGCACCTTTCATTTAAACCACACCTATTGCTGCCAAGTTGATTCTGAGTCGCAGGAACCCCATGCATGGGACCGTAGAACTTTGTGATCCAGAGATCCTTGGCTGGGAACTAGTGAGGTTTGCTTAATGATGGACTGATGAAAGATGACAGTGTGGATCCACCTCAGTCGTTGGTGCAGTCCTACCACCAAGGGTGTAGTATAGCGAAGGTGCAGTCCTACCACCAAGGGTGCAGTATAGTGAAGGTGCAGTCCTACCACCAAGGGTGTAGTATAGTGAAGGTGCAGTCCTACCACCAAGGGTGCAGTATAGTGAAGGTGCAGTCCTACCACCAAGGGTGCAGTATAGTGAAGGTGCAGTCCTACCTACCAAGGGTGCAGTATAGTGAAGGGTGAGGGCTACCTAGGCTCTTATTGGCCCATTTCAAAACTCCTCATGAGGAACTGCATAAATTCCACTTTGTTTAAGCTCTGATTGGGTGGAAATTCACCAGTGACTTTCATCTGGGTGTTCCTAAGGGTCTTAACTTCTATGCTGTGGGGTGTGCATATGCACAATGAAGCAGAATCAATTATTTCTGTTAATAGTACTTTTCTAAGCACATCTGAAGAAGATGGACTATGCTAGTGTTTGACATTTTAATCAGATTATATGTCAGACTTGGTTTCTTAAGCAATCAGTCAAGCAGAAGAATCAAAGTGAAAGCAAAGCCAGTTTTTGTTCGATCTAAGGACAATGAAATGACAGTCAAGATCTAGAAAGATACCAACAATAGCAAAGCATAGCTAGACAACCCCATAGCTGCAGGATGTGTATTGCAAGTCAATTGAAGGGCACATGCTTGACAGAGTGGTGGGTCAGTGAAAAAGAGGAAGACCCCCCAATGAGACAGACTGACACAGTGGCAGCAATCATGGGTTCAACTGTCACACAACTGTGAGGTTGACTCAGGACCAAGCAGTGGTTTGTTGTGCTGTGCATAGGATTGCTATGAGTTGGAAATGACTCATCAACACCTAACAACAACCACAAGGGGAGAAGATGAAATTGAGGTGCTCTTCTGTTAAGTGGGTTCAGGAGACAGTGGTCCTACCCTAAAAGCTAAGGGATGAGGCTGAACTGGCACATAGACAGTAAGCGGTGACGTCTTAACTTCACTCAGTGACGCTGCATTTTGTTGTAAGTATTGTTTTAGCCGTCACCTTCAGTGACGTCTTAACTTCACTCAGTGACGCTGCATTTTGTTGTAAGTATTGTTCTAGCCGTCACCTTCAGTGACGTCTTAACTTCACTCAGTGACGCTGCATTTTGTTGTAAGTATTGTTTTAGCCGTCACCTTCAGTGACGTCTTAACTTCACTCAGTGACGCTGCATTTTGTTGTAAGTATTGTTCTAGCCGTCACCTTCACAGCCTCATATGGTTTGTTTTCATTTTCATTCACTAAAAAATATTTTCTGTGTTCCCTTGTCAAGTCTTTGTTGGCATATCCATTATGCAGAAGTGTGTTACTTAAAAAATATATTTGGAGATAGTATCTTCATCTTTTTTTGTTACTGGTTTCTAATTTAATTACATTCTCATCTGAAAGTTTACACTGCAGGATTCCATTTGTTTCACGACTTGGGTTAGGCCCCAGCATCTGCTCGAACCTGGTGAGTTTCTCATGTGTCTGTGAAACAATGAGCCTTCTTCAGCTGTCATGGGTCATTGTTTATAAATGCCCATCCAGTCCACTTGGTGAGGAGCGTAGCTCCCCTTTTCCTCTGAGCTGCAATGTTTTGTGTAAGCTTGGGTCAAAGGAAACAAGAGTTCGATAGCATGCTGAGAAAACAGCTTTTGATTAGATCTGTCTGTTCTTCTGTATGTCCAGCATTCCATCCCTGCAAAAGGGGTTCTATTGAAGCATATGAAGTGCGGTGCACCACTGTAGTATCATTGAGCTGCACAGAAGAAGCTACACAAAATATCCTGCTGCATGAAGAGAACAGGATGCATTGTAGTCTCAGAGAATGAGCAGCTCCTTCTGCATGTCTGCCTTTGCACCAAGGAGGCATTGCACTTGTGTCTGAGGGAAAGAGTAGCTCAAAGGCAGTGGTATGACTGGGGAGTCCAGTCTCCTGCCTCTCTGCCACATGCCAGTGGCATCGCTCAGTGTCAGAAAGTCATTCACCCAATGGCTTTCTAATTGATTGTGACATGCCAAGGATATTTATCAGACTTAGTGCTCTGAAAATAAATAACCACCTGATTCCTGCTACTTAACCTCTATACATGGTTCAGGTCACTCAAGATTTTGTCTCAGCCAAAAGCAATTTCTGCAGTAAAACCCATTGAGTTAACACATTATAATGTAATGAACTGTAATTAAGCTTGGCAGTTCTCCCCCAAGGGAATTTTGGGCACACACACACATACACACACACATACACACATACAAGGGTAAGTAAAAAAGTATGGCTACAAAACAGAACCATGGAGTCCTGGTGTGGCACTGTGGGCTAATGCGTCAGACTGCAAAGTCTTTGAACTGCAAGGTCAG
>NW_006408536.1:28808227-28809460 GCF_000296735.1 Chrysochloris asiatica
AATTCTGCACTTTGTTTTACACCACATCCAAAGGGCAGTTTTGACATCCTTGAGGGAATCAAACTGCGTTCCTTTTCAATGTTCTTTGAGTTTGGGGGAAACAAATAAACGCCTAGAGGAACAAGATCAGGGCTATAGTGGGAATGGGGAAAGATTTCCCAAGGAACTTCTCAGAGTGTCATTTTAAGGACTAAGGTGCACCTGACCAAAGCCATGGTATTTTCGGTCACCTCCTATGCTTGTGAAGTTGGGCAATGAATAAGGTATGTTGTAGGAGAATCGATGCATTAGAATTATGGTGCTATAGAAGAATATGAAGAATACCATGGACTGCCATAGCAACAAACAAATCTGTGTTAGAAATGCAGCCAGAATACTCCTTAGAAGCCAGGATGGTAAGACTTTGTCTCTTACACTTCAGATATAGTATGAGGACAGGCAGTCCCTGGAGAAAAGCATCATGTGTGAAGTAGAAGGTCCATGGGAAAAAAAGAAAGATCCCCCCCTACCCCCACCCAAGGAGATGGATTGACACAGTGGCAGAAACACAACGGTAACAATTGTGATGATGGCATAGGACCAAGGATTGTTTTGTTCTCTTGGGCATAGGATCGCTGAGAGTTGGAACTATCTCAGTGGCACCACCACCACCACCAGCACGTGATTGCTGATAGGGGGAGACAGAGTACAGAAATGAGAGGACTCAAGAAAAGTCCCCCATAAAGCTGTGTGTGATGCCTCGGGATCACCACTAATCTGCACATGACACAGGGCAACAAAGGCATTGCAAATTGAAGGAAAGGGGAGACCACTCCTGAGATCTCTAACTGGCTCACATGCCCCAGCTAAGTCTCAAAACTGAACTGAAAATGAAACACAGTCCACAGAAATTGAGTCTGAACTTACAGACTGAACCTTACCAGGTTGCCTGCTAAGCCAAACAAACAACCCAAAAATTTCTATAGAATTTGACAAAAATCCAGTGACTCACAATATCATAGTAGAACTACTGCAGTCCAAAGTTAAAGAGGTCAACTTAAAATCAGCCACAGAGAGACAGCACTATTCATCCAGGGGAATGACAATAAGAATGGTAACTAATTTTTTATTATTATTAAATGTTTTATTGTGAATTAGGTGATAGTTTACATGGGAGAACATTAGCTTTACACTCATCCTATTGTATATCGTTTCATGGCCATGGTTACAATCCCCTCCATGCATCATCAACCA
>NW_006408536.1:28810945-28812214 GCF_000296735.1 Chrysochloris asiatica
GAGTGAAATAAATCAATCACAAACGGACAAAACTATAAGATACCACTTGCATTTGAATAGTTGTATGTTGGAAAAGAACATTAAAAGTACCATGGACTGCCAGAAGAACAAATAAACCTGTGTTGGAAGAAGTACAACCAGAATGCTCCTTAGAAGCCAGAATGTGAGACTTCATCTCTCATACTTCGGACATGTTATCAGGAGGGATTTTTAGAGGGTCACTGAAAAAGAGGAAGACTCCCAATGAGATGGAGTGACTGAGCAAGCATAACAATTGTAAGGATGGTGCAGCACCGGACAGTGTTGTTCTGTTGTGCACTGACTCAACAGCACATAAGCTACCACAATCATTTTGTAGCAGTACTTTTTGATTTATCCTCATATGTGTGTGCTTGAGATGTTTCAATCCATCTTGGCCATCTCTTTATTGCACATCTGGTGATATTCATCTATAGCTCTCTTCATTTCACCCATGAGCCCAGCTCTGAGCCTACTCCAATGTCACCTCAGATGCCTGTCACGCTCCCAAAGCCTTGCTGGCCATTTGTATGCAGGGGGCTCTGTGAGCCGGAGATGGAGATGCAGGCCATTAGATGTGGCACGTACCAAGTCCAGATAGAAAAGAGCTCTTTGACATTCAGCAGTGCAGGAGAGTTGATTCTGTGCTTGGAAGCTCAAAAGCTGTGGCTCTTGGTTTAAAATGCTGAAGGATTTGTTTGCTGAATAATCCACCTCATATTATGTGGAATTAAATAGATAAATTTATCTTCACAGGAATTGATTTATATCCTAATTAGTGAAGGAGTTAAATGGCACGGGAAAGACACCATTTCCCTGTACTACAGAATTGCATCTGCCTTGTAACAGCCTTGCTGCAAAGCTATTTAAAAATTCAAATTGAAGCGTGGTTTTTAAAATGAAAGTGCATCTCAGAGAAAAGCAGAGATGAGAAGCAGATGACAAGCAATGGGGAAAAGGCAAGTGTTTGTGTGTGTGGTTAGCTGCAATAAATGAATGGAGTGTTAAAAAAACAACACCAAAAAAACAGAACCAAGAACAAAAAAGGCAAGTCTCAAATATCTGCTTTCGTTCTGTCAGAAAAGCCCCAGCTGTATGAAATTCCATAGGGAATGTTTTTCATATGTCCAAAATACACATCTTCCAAGACAGTCTTTGCAAAGAATCTAATTATAAGAATGCAGTGGAAAACTGCAACTAGAATATTAATAAAGTGATAAAAGAGGAAATGAGTTTGTCACATTAAAAAAA
>NW_006408536.1:28818640-28835506 GCF_000296735.1 Chrysochloris asiatica
TTCTTTCTTGTCTTCTTAATGACTTTTTGCTTTCTTCCTGTATAATGTTTTTGATGTCATCCCACAACTCTCGTGGTCTTCGGTCTTTAGGGTTTAATGTATTCAATCTGTTCTTCAGATGATCCCTAAATTCAGATGGTATATATTCAAGGTCATATTTTGGCTCTCATGGACTTGTTTTCATTTTCTGCAGCTTCAGTTTGAATTTGCATATGAGTAAATGATGATCTGCTCCACAGTCTGCCTTTGGCCTTGTTTTGACTGATGATATGGAGCTTTTCCATCATCTCTTTCCGCAGATGTAGTCTATTTGATTTCTATGTATTCCATCTGATGAGGTCCATGTGTATAGCCGTCTCTTATGCTATCTAAAGAAGGTATTTGAAATGAACAAATCGTTGGTTTTGCAGAATGCTATCATGCGTTCTCTTGCATCATTTCTATCATGAAGACCATATTTTCCAGCTACTGATCCTTCCTCTTTGCTCCCAACCTTGCATTCCAATCACCAGTAATGATCAATACATCTTGACTGCAAGTTTGATCAATTTCAGATGAAGACGTTGGTAGACTTCTTCTATTTCATCCTCACTGGCTTTAGTGGTTGGTGCATAAATTTGAATAATAATGGTATTACCTGGGCTTCCCTGTAGGCGCATGGATGTTTATACTATCACATACAGCGTTGTACCTCATGACTGTTATGGATATGTTCTTTTTGACAATGGATGCAACACCATTCCTCTTCAATTTGTCATTCCAGGTATAGTAAGTCATGTGGTTGTCAGATTCAAAATGGCCAATACCAGTCCATTTCAGCGCACTAATGCCTAAGATATCGATGTTTATGTGTTGCATTTCATTTTTGACAACTTCCAATTTTCCCAGATTCATACTTTGTACATTCCGTGCTCTGATTTTCAATGGATGTTTACAGCTGTTTCTCTTCATTTTGAGTTGTTCCCCATCAGCAAATGAAGGTCCCGCGGGCTTTTCTCCCACTGGCTTTACTCCATTCTTCGCGTCATCACGGTCAGCTCTACTTTGAGAAGGCATCTCTTTCCCAGTCGCATTTTGAGTGCCTTCCAAACTGAGGGGCTCATTTTCCGGCACTGTATCTACAGTGTTTCTCTGCATATGTTGTTGTTGTTAAGTGCCGTCGAGTCGGTTCCGACCCATAGTGACCCTGTACAGGGTTTCCAAGGCTGTAAATCTTTACGGGAGCAGAAAGCCTCATCTTTCTCCCACGGAGCAGCTGGTAGTTTCGAACTGCTAGCCTTAAGGTTCACAGCCAGATTCGTAACCACTACGCTACCAGAGCTCCTTGCATACACTCATCCCAAAGTCACAATCACATGTTAGTGGCTACGGCAGAAGTGACAGCGGTACTGGTGGCCCTGCCCAAACCTCCATCTTGAAACCCTTCTTGCTGGCCTGAGGTGTTGCCATATGAGGAGTGTGGCAGGAACATTCTTGATTTTGTTCTCCTTCGTTGCCACCAGGGACTGTGGTGTCTAAAGAAGACCAAAACAGGGGCACAAGATTGCTAATAGGGTGAGACAGATTGCAGAAATGAGAGGACTCAAGAAAAGTCTCTCATAAAGCTGTGTGTGATGCCCCGGGATCACCACTGATCTGCACATGACACCTGACATGACACAGGGCAACAAAGGCATTGCAAATTGAAGGAAAGGGAAGACCACTCCTGAGAGCTCTAACTGGCCGCTGGGTGTTACACACATGAGAAAGACCCACATGCCCCAGCTAAGTCTGAAAACTGAACTGAAAATGAAACACAGTCCATAGAATTTGAGTCTGAACTTACAGACTGAACCTTACCATGCTGCCTCTTAAACCAAACAAACAACCCAAAATTGTCTATGTTGCACTTGTTGTTAAGTGCCATCGAGTCCGTTCCGACCCATAGAGAGCCTGTATAGGGTTTCTGAGGAGTGGCTGGTGGATTTGACCAGCTGACATTGAGTTTCAAACTCACCGTGAAGTCCAGCACATTACCCTGCAGCACCACACCAGGGCTCCACAATAACAATAATATATTTTAAAGAAAAACATGTTCAGGCTGCCTTGGAAAGAAAAGTTTTTAACAAAAAACTAAAGGCACCTTCAACTCAATTGGCTAGCCTGGGTAGACCAGCTGTCTGAAAGCAACTTCCTACAGTGAGGGGGCCAAGAGGTTTGCCAAGCCTTTGGTTGGGGTCACATTAAGGAAAAATGTAAGTATTTTCACTTTAGGCAAATATTTGTTGAAAAGTTACTCAGTTTTTGCAGGCTTCCACTGAAGGAAAAATACCACTTAAACCCAACCACTCTAATCATGTAATCACAATATGAAGCTTTTAAGGAAGGTCTGGGTCTTTGGAACAGAACCAATTTGATTACAATGGCCAGAAAGCATAGAAGCATTTGAGCTTTCGAGTGCCTCTTCTCATCCTATTGAACTGTGGTTGTCGGTCGCTGGCAGCTCATCCAGCTTCCCAGATTAACTTCATTTATGAATTTCATCACAATATGAAAGAATACGGGACCCTCTTGGCTCTTTAACATGTTGTTCGAATTACTTATTATGAATGGAACCATTAGAGCATACAGTGACTCCTTTGAAGGCTTATTTCTTTGAGGAAGTCAGCCCCTCGTTGATTTCCCCGAGTCTTTTGGCTCTATGGGAGAATGCATACCGTTTGCTCTAGAGAGCTTCATCATTGCAGGGTATTGAAGATTAAATATAAAAGCCCAGTGATGGAGACAGAGCAAACCAGAGCTTCTGTGATTCAGCTCGATTTGAAATTGGACCAGAGAAGAGTTGAGATCATAATGTATTTCTCAACATCTCGTGGAGAACTTTCATAATCACTTATGTGGCCTGTCCTATTTTCAGAACAAATGTGGAATTGTACTCTTTGTTCTCTCTCTGTTCTTATTTGTCATGGAAGGGAACTGGTCTCCAGAGAATCAGCTCTTGTCACCAGCTTGTTTTGGGTCAGAAGCAAGAATTTGGACAGTTGTGAGTACCTAATTCACTGTCCCTCTTGGCCACGTTAGAGTCTGGGGTTATAATTCTGAGCCCCAGTGCCCTCATCCACATCCCTGTCCTTAGGGCTTTCTGGAACGTGACATTTCATAATAGAGCTCTAAATACCCACAACAAAGTCTTGCAATTCTTTATAATGATTTTCAGCCCCTAAGTCTTTGGTATTTGAGTCAGGCAGGGTCTGGCCACATTGTAGCTTTCTGTAGTAAATTAGATTGACTCATCCCACCTATTCTGCATCAGATTGATCAATTATTAGGTTTCTTATTTTCTAACCTTTGCAATTTACAAAAAGAAAAGCAGGAAAATGGAGGACTTTAGTAAGTTAGAGGATTGTAGCAAAAAATTACAACAGTAAAACTGTGCTACACGTTGTTTTCAGTGGCTGATTTTCCATAAGTAGATCCCACTCATGGTTCCCCTGTGTGTCTCAGAGTAGAACTGTGCTCCACAGGGTTCTCAGTGGGTGATGTACTCTCCTGGGCATTTGTGAGATGCAAGAACTAAAGTCTCTTGGATATGTATCAGCACTTGCATTGTAAATATTTAAAACAAACATCACTGGTGTTTGTATAAATATCTGCGTTCTTTTCCCTACCCACCCCCAACCCCAATGATGTGATCACAGTTCTTAAACCAAAAATTGACTTTTCAGAACTTATTTTAGAAATCAGTGTTGTAAAAATTAAAACCCATTTTGCTATACATCTTCTAAATTGCTTTCATTGAAAGAACTATGATTATATTTATATGAATATATGTGTGTTTATTTCCTAGGCAGTCATAGCTAAGTACCACATTTTTGGGTGGGTTACCGAAACAGTTTTGGAGTCTTGAAGTCCAAATTCAAAGTGTGGGCAAGTGTTTGTGTACCTTTCTATGCCTAAGAAACACTTCCAGACACACAGAAACTTTCCTACCATGATAATACAGTAGTGATAAGAATAGTAGTGTAGTGATGTGCTGTCTAGGACATACGCAAGCACTGAGAAGCTGAGGCCCCGTGACAAGATGGACGAAAATCCAAACTCAGGGGCCCTCCTTAGAATTGCGAGGCCATGGACCCTGAGGGCCAAGGAAGTGACCTCCTGAAGTCCCTGGTTCATTGGTCTTTGCAAACTCACTGGTTGACTACCTTTGTACAATTCTCTCTGGTTCTAATATTGTTAATTCTGTACTTGTCCTTTATGCTTCTAACTCCAATAATTGTAGCTTCTGAGAAAATGGTCTCTAATGATAGCAACGTACGCATTACCTCTCTTAATGGCTCCACTGTAAAAGTCACTGCCCTGAAAGTATTGGCAGTACATAAGGTTTTGGGAACAAATCTCTCTGAGAGGCAAAGCTCTGACCACCTGGCAAGTATGTCAAAACTGTTTCTGACCAAATTATTCAGTTATGTTTGATATTAACTTGAAGTGTGAACTCTTGATGTCCATGTACAAATCGAACTTCCCCCTAGAACCGAGGCAATAAAGCTTCCTCAAATGACTCAGGAAGAACAGGAATAGGTGTGTTGGAATTACGAGTAAAAGTTTTAGGAAAAACTGCCTAAGGATATGGGAATATTTAACTAAAGGATAATGGCGGCAGCTCCCCCAACCTGCTCCCAGGTATAATCAGTTTAATCCAGATGCTCTTCTTCCCCCCTAAGACAGTGAACGTTGTCATATCTATGGAACCCAGAACAGGGTTAAAGGAATGTAGAAGTGAGACTGCACCTTCTAAGAGAGGTCAAAACCTGTTTTCACCTTCCCTGAAATTGTAGAAGCAAGGTAGAAAGAATTACTAGTTTGACAAATAAAACCAAGTATCTGAAATCTTGTTCATTAACAAAAGCATGTATTTTCTGCCTGCAAAAGATACAGAGGCAGCTTAAGTTTCTTTAGACATTATAATTTAGCCTTTTTATAAAAATTCTAAAGTCTCTCACCTTCACCCACTTGTGATTAAGTATTGAAAGTATGTTAGGCACCTTTGAAAAACCTCAAATTGCTGCCCTAGGCATCTGCATTCTCTAAAGTTAGCTAGTGAAACTTCCCCATATGATTTAGGAGAAAAGCTGCTTGGGCCAACCACATGAGTTAGAACAATAGTGGCAACCTCCCCCCAAATTGCCCCCGAGTTTCTGGAATCCGAAATGAGGCCAAAAAACGTAGAGAAAAGGTCTTGCATTCTCTGGAGCGGTCAGAGTTTGTCCCCGACCTTCCCCAGGATTGAGAGAGTAAAGAAGAAAAGATTAGAAGTTTTAACTAAGGACACTACTTGCTTGCATTCGTACTCACAAATACAAATATGTTCCTTTTGTTTACAACATGTTCAAGGAGAATTAGAATCTTTGGAAAAATCCTACTTTAGCTTTTTTAACTGACGATTTCTTAAGTTTCCCCCTTTACCCAGTTTTGATTAAAGCATACATTTGAAAGATCGCACATAGCCTCCCTGGGTCATGAGGACCTAGAAGTTAACCTTCCAAAGTATAATTGCTTGCTTGACCTTTTACATGATAATGATCTTCCATTAGTCTAAAAGGAATCATGATGGTCTTAGAGAAATGTTTAAAGAATTAGCGTGAATCATTAGGGTTTGTCACAAATGAATAACCACATTTTTTAGTGAATACCTGTAGTTTCTTTTTTGTAACTGATTTCCTCAAAAAATGAGAATACAAGTCTAAGGTGGAGTTAGTTCTGCACGCATTCTTGGCATCAGGACTATCTGCCTGTCAGGTTGCATCCGCTCTGGTCTCCGAGTGTTTCTTTCTCTCTCGCCTTTCCAGACATGCATCAAACTTGTGTGTCTGTCTTCTTTGTGTCTGTTTTATTTCTATTCTTTCTCTTTTGCCTTCAGACTTCCCACCTTCGTGAAGCCCACCCCTCCATCAAGACCGGACCCTGACAATGTGCATCACAAAGTGTTGCTGATCTATTATTAAGAACCACTGGCTGTTACTGGTGGAGTAGGCAGCGAGGGTTCTGGGCTGGGGACAGCCAGAGTCTGGGTCAGGGCCCGAGGTTCCTGTACTGAGCTTGTCCTTGGGCAGTGCTGAAGCAGTGCCTGGCTGGGCAGTGCGCCGGAAGCCAGGTCCCCATCAGCAGCCTCTCTACCGCTCCGGAGCCTGGTCAGCCCCAGACAGAGGAGTCCATGAAGGCTGGAGGACCAAGGTGGGGGTGTTGCACTGCTGCCCACTGTGCCCACCTGTGCCACTCCATCACTTTCTGGGATGGGTCCCGCGGGGGCACCATGGAGTCCCAGGCTGGGTAGGAGCGAAGACTCACTGTGGGTCAAATTGAGAGTGATGTGGGTGTGGTCCCACTCGGCTCCGGTCCCGCACATGGTCTCTGGGTTTGCACTTAGGGAAACACATGCAGGGTTCAGGCTGTGTGTACATCAGACGTTTGGACCCCTGGGAGTGCCTGTAGAAAACACCTCTCGTGTTGTATTAAGCTCCACCCCACTTAGTTGGTCACGGGTATGACTTTGTGTTAACCGATGACACCTCCGTCGAAGACCCTGCTTCTAAACAAGGTCCCATGCACTGGGACCAGAGGTTTTCACGTCTGTGTATCCTTTGAGGACACATTTCGAGTCAATCTGTAACTATGTGAACTGAGACAACTCTGAGAGAATGAACGTAACACTCCTGTCAGGAACTGGGGTGGGTACGTGCTCATGGCTGGAGTGAAATTAAGTGGGCTAATGGACTGTTGGCTTTCTGTGTTTTGTTTTATTTGCAATGATTATCTTTTAACAAAGATCCTACTTTGGTAGTTTGGAAGAAAGAAAATATTTTTAAATTACCATATCGCACATAACATGCATATAAATAACACCAGTATACATAATGTGCAAGGGGTGTGCGGGTTAAAGAACTCACGTGTAACACTCATGCTGTTTGTGTAAAAATGGGGCATGTGATTTTGAGAACCACACAATTAGGGCCAAAGCTACAGCGCCAACTCGAAGGCAGCTGTCTTAGGAGAATACACAGTTGTGTGTTTTCTGTTCATAATGGCCAGCATGCTCCCCAAGCAGCCCATGGTCCTGTTGGTTTGCTACCAAGAAATAGATGGAGCTGTGCATTCTTTCACAGACTAACACCTAGTTTGTTTTACTCTTTAAGCCTTGTTAGCAGGCTGACTCCCTGGAGGTGTGACTTTTCAAGGCAGTACTTATGCATATTTTCCAGACGCCAGATCAGACTGCAGGCCTGCATTTCTTAAAGAAGGGAAATGAAAGACTAGCCAGCCCCAGATGGCCTGAAGGGCATGTCCTCCATTTGTGTGTTGTGATTCCTGGGACACCTCTCCCTGCCTGTCCCTCTGTGCCCTTTTTACACCGCTCCTTCAGCTTGGATGGCCATCCTCATGGATCATTCTAATCTGCAAACTCCCTTGGGCATCTTGAGCTCTTTGGTCCCCTCTTCACCTTTCACCCAAACCAAGACATTGGGTGGAAGGAGTCAGCAGGCCGGCTGCACCAGGGTTCATGATTCCTCCCGCAGGATGTCCCACATGTAGACACTGGGTGGAAGGCATCATTACAAGTCTCTCAAGTCATTGTCTCCTCAAACCACCGGGCTCCCCTCCCACCTTCCTCCAGTGTCCTTGAATCTCCTCCTTGTCACAAGGGAGCAGAGAACGGATGTAAACATCATCTCAGTGACCGGATCTAATTGATGAAAAGGTGTTGATTTTGGATGCATGTAAATGCCAGTCACCATCCTTTGTTTGTGGTGGTGATTGTGAGCCACTGAGTTGGCTCTGACCCTGTATGGGGTTTCTGAGCAGTGGCTGGGGACACTTGACAGCAGTCTACAACAATAACAACAGTGTTCTTCTGAAAGTGCAGGGGGGGCGGCATTTGTAACCCCAATTCCCTTAAACACTAGGAGATCTCATGAGTTCTTTTGAAAACATAAAATATCTAATAGCTTTATTACTTGAGTGAGAACAAATGAAGCTTAAACCAGTTCACTTACAACCCTCATTGAATTCTATTCGTAGACAAAGTGGCACAGACTATAAAATGACACTGGCTTTAATTAAGCAATGTTAATCCAGATGGGGACTGACAGAAAGCATTAGACTACATCTTCCTTTGTTAGTTGAGTAGAGATTTGTAACCTTTGGGAGGGTCTGGCCTCCTTTCCAAACTGGAGCTTGACTTTCTCCTTGATTTTGCTTGTTTTGTGGAAGCATCGCTCAGATACATGAGGGCTTTTAATAACAACAGGATTATACTTTGGTTTGCAGCTTTAATGTGTAAGCAAGTAGAATTACACATAGTTCAAACAGGCTGTAAAAATAGCCAAGTAATATAGAAAATTGCAATCTTATTCATGTATTTTAGTGGTGATATTTGATTTCTACATTCGGAATAAGCAACATCTGTTCTAAATTGAATGATTTTATGTACACATGCTGTTATTTTTTAATAAAGACAAGTAAGCCAGATACTTTTTTCTACAATGCATCACTGATACCTTAATGATTGTAAATGTCAGTGTCATTGTTTACTTTTTTTGTTGTTTTTCTAGAATTGAAGATATGTGTTCCTTTGTCCTTTTATAGAAGCAGCTGTGTGTGGGTGGGTGTGTGGGGGTGGGGAGACACTTAAAGACAGGGACTCCCTAATTTGAGTTGGATTGAGATGGGAGTTCACTGAACTCTGTGTTGAGCAACCTGGTCTCTTGCCTGAAAGTCCAGGCTCCTACTGCTGAACTGCAGATGCTAAATAAGACAGCTCTTCAGTCAGAGGGTGCTCGGTGCCCCTCACAGGTGCGGCCTGTTGGCCTGTTGTGAGGAGTGGCAATGTGGTCACAAAGGAGTAAGCTCATTCTACGTGGGGAAACCCTCCATGTTCCTAGGAGTCATGTGCTTGTCATATGATTAAGAAGCCGGCCTCTTGTGGTATAGACGTGTTCATGGGGAGCTGTTTGGATCTCAAAGTAGTGCTGGCTCTGTTGAATCATGCACTCCCACCTGCTCATCTACGTGTCCAGGTTTCCCTCCAGCCTCCACATCTCCGGACAGTGAGGCTCATCTGGTGAATCGTATCCATCCAGAGACATTGCTCTCACTATTGCCAGGAAGAACCAGCCTGTTTTCCTTCTGTCTCTTTATTTGTTACATGTACTTGGAGAGGCTCACTGTGTCGAATGCACATGCTCGGTCCTACAGTATTGATGGCTGGAGACAGAGCAAGACCAGGCAGCAGCTGCCAGTATGAGATACTGCGGAACTGGCATCCCCTCTTGCTTATTCTGGCTTAGATGATGTAATGATGGCAGACCATCCAGAAAAGAGATTGGAACAGCCACTCTGTGGTGTTACCAATCGAGAGCTATAGAACCAGTGGGGAGTATTTTTTTTATATACTACCCCAGTGGATAAAAACAGAAATCTCTCATTATTAGAAATGGTGTTCCATTTCTAATATGATTGGGGGAAAATGCATAGTAACTATTGATGTTCCTTTATTGTGACTGCACAACCAACTTCATTTGTTGTTGTCATTGTTATTAAGTGCCTTTGAGTTAGTTCTGACTCATAGGGACCCTGTATAGGGTTTCTGAGGAGCAGCTGGTGTCCTGGAAACTCAATATTAACCCATATACAATTTGAGGGTCTGAATAATTGTTTACAATTGGGAAAGAGGAAGAGAGATATTTTCTTACTACCTGTGATAAGGTTTACTTACTCATGTTCACCAATATGTTGTTGTTAAGTGCTGTTGAGTCACTTTGACTCTTAGTGACCCTGTATAGGATTTTTGAAGAGTGACTGGTGGGCTTGAACTACTGACCTTGTGGTTAGCAGTCCAGTGCCCATCCTACAGCACCACACCAGGACCCTGTTTTGTGGGTACCTGGTAGAATTTCTCTAGAGCATGTACCATAAAGGCATATTGGGTTTTGCAAAATTGTCTGCCAAGTGGTGGTTTCAACGCTTGTTCCCGTCAGTCAGGTGTAAGATTTGCTATTTTCTCACATTGCTTCTTCACACTCTTCCTGATTTGCCAGTCTGATATGTGGGAATTCACCTCTCCTTCAGTGATTTCTTTACGGGTTTAGGAAGAGTAAGCCTGCTTCTTAATCTTGCAACTTTCCTATCGGGCTTAATTCAAGATGCCTTTCTTTTCTTGAGATTTTGGGTTTAGCTAAACCAGGTTTCCTGCCCCAGTAGAGAAAGTGAGACATGCTCGGGAGTCTGTCTTCTGGGGGTTCTCTAACTCCCCCTTCCAGGCTGAACATCACTGGGCACCACTCAGAGAGGCAGCTTCCCCTGTGAATGAGGAGGGTCACCAGCTTCCTCACCTCGGCCCTGACAGCCACCGGAAGCCATTTCCTGATTGATGCGTGGACGTGTAGTGGCGGGGAGTTGTGGGTTGGCCGTGAGGCCCAAAGGCATGGCTCACTCTGTGACTTTCATCGTGGCTCCTGAGAGAGTAGAACACAGCCCTTTTCTCTTTCTGCTGCTTCTGAAAGGGCCTGCGTCTTCTCCTAGTAAACTCTTTATCAACAGGGACTAGAGGTCAGTTGATGAAATGGCAGCCCAATGAATCTGCTACCCTCAGACTCTATCCCCTACCCCCTATAGAATCACCCCCACCATCCTGTGTGTCTTCCCTCTTCTTCACAATGTCAGCTTTGTAGCATGGAAAGGCCTATGCACTTGCTACTACCTCTAACTCAGTTTGCTAGGTACCAACATGGCTCTGTCCTCTTTAATCACCCGAGCTCTCAGTGTAAACACTGCTTCCTGAGAGAGTCTGTCCAGGGCCACTTATCTGAGGACCCCTTCTCCAGCCCCCCCTTTTCTGTTAGTTTCTTCATAGCATTTACCACCATCTTTCACTTGTTTATTTGTTTTGTTTTTTCTTTTGGTCTTTCTGCTCCACTAAAAACCACAGGTGAACTAAGAATTAGTCTGATAGTCCAGAATCTGAAACATAGTTGGGTTCCATTCCATATTCAGTGAGGGTGTTGGAGGTCTCTATTTTAGAAGAGAATGCAAAGTTATTTTCATTTCATCCCAGGTTCTGAGCAAGGGTTCAAAGACAGGAAAGCGCACAAGACAACACTTCTGCCCTCAGGAAGTACACAGTCCAGAGCGTGCGCCTTTGGACGTCAGAGAAAATGAACAGTCGATTGTTTCCATTTGTAGACAAAGTGACTCTA
This sequence comes from Chrysochloris asiatica, assembly GCF_000296735.1. Lineage (NCBI taxonomy): Eukaryota > Metazoa > Chordata > Mammalia > Afrosoricida > Chrysochloridae > Chrysochloris > Chrysochloris asiatica. Next base: position 28,829,872 of record NW_006408536.1, read on the forward strand.
GGCTTGGTCCTCGAGGAGATATAAGTGACTTAAAAATAGACTATACTTCCTGCCATCTTGATTTGAGAATGAGTTTGGACATCCAAAATTAGACTTGAAAAATATGAGAGGAAGATCAGCATGAGTGGGAACTCAGTCCCTAGGGGACAGGAAGTAATGGTCCCTGGAAGAATGGGGAGGAAGGCTGGGATGAAGGCATTAAGGCATGGGTCAGCCCGCAGGAGAAGTTAGGGCCTCTCTGTTGACCTGGGACAAAGCCAGTTATCCCAGTCGACTCATGAGACTCACGGCGCCTCCATGGGGGTCTGGGTATAATGAGCACGTGCTTCAAATCCTCTTCCCTTCCAGGAGGTTTTCAATGGCTGATGTTTCAGAAATAAATGGCCAGACCTTTCCTCAAGATAATTCTTGATGGATTTAAACCTCCAGCCTTCCAGTTAGCAGCCAAGTGTGTTAACCGTATCTCCCCCAGGACTTGTCCACACAGAAAGTCCCTCCCAATATGGAGACACCTTCTGGCTTTAGTTTTTCCATGACTGTAGGAAAAGACATCCAATAAACATCTGATGAAATCAAAGACAAGGGCAGCTTATGAAAATCCACAAGCTCATGGATATGCACATGGGATGACTCAAAGTCACCGAAGGAAAGACCAGAACCAAAGTCATGGCAAGGAACGCCATGTGCCTTCAGGTTCAAAATCTTTCTCTTTGCAAACTGGGAAAATCAGAAATGATGCCTAGCAACATAGAGTGCTGGACCAAAGCAGATGATTGCATCTAATTCTTAAAAACAATGTGGAGTGTGGATGTGGGTGGGCAGTGCAAGGGGAGATGTTTTTGTATACATGCTAAGTCATCCTGGGTGATGGTATTATTTGAAGTGGTCAGTAGTAATCAGGTTTATGGGACAAGCACAAACTAGCATGTGACTTGAGCATTAATGATGGTTTAAATGCCATGAGCAGCCTTAGCTGCATAGAGGAGACTAATGTGCCTTCTGACGGATAGAGAAGGCTGAACTCAAAGGGCTGCTCTGTGAAGACAGACGACAAAATGATCAGGTTGAGAAGAAATGCCACCCTTAAGTTATGAAGGGGAATTCTACACTGACTTGAACTCTTCCAGAAAGTGGAGACAAGCGGGGGCGTTCGGAAGGCAGAAGGGAGCTGCCTACTCTCATCCAATCCAGAGCCAGCTCTTCAGGCAGCCTGTCTGACCCTTAGCATGTCCCCTTCCCTGTCTGTCCTTCCAGCTGACATCTGTTAGAAGAACGGGCCCCAGAGGAGCCCCGATTCTGCGGAATAGACGTGATTGGAAATGAGAAAGTAACTTCATGTTGAAACAGATTGTTGTTGGATATGAGCAAGTAGATTCTAATTCCTAGTGAGCCCATGTGACAGAATAGAAGTGCTTGCCAAGGTTTCTGCAGCTCTCATCTTTACAGGAGTAAATCACCTGCTCTTTCTCCTGTGAAGCAGCAGAAAGGTGTGTGCCAAGGCGGTGTTCTTTCAACATACTTACTCAGTCTGGATGCTGAGCAAGTAATCTGAGAAGCTGGACTCATTAACAACTTGTGCTATGAAGATGACACAGCCTTGCTTGCTGAAAGGGAAGAGGATTTGAAGCACGTGCTCATGAAGATCCAATAATACAGCTTTCAGTCTGCTCCTGTAAAAATGTACAACCCCAGAAATCCCTCTGGAGCTGTCCTATTCTGTCCTATAGGGTCACTATGAGTGGGAATGAACTCTACACCAGTGGGTGGGGAGTACATGTGAAGAATGTTGAAATGGAAGCCCTTTACTACTGATACCCATTTATCACAAGGAGCCCTGGTGGTGCGTTGGTTAAGCTCTTGGCTGCTAACACAGAGGCTAGCAGTTTGGACTCACCCAGCAGTTTCTCATGAAAAAGACCTGGCCATCTGCTTCTGTGACAGCCTGGAAGCCCACTAGTCCAGTTCTACTCCGTCACATAGTCACTGTCACTTGGAATTGACTTGATGGCATCCAACAACCCTTATTTACCACAACAAACCAAAACTCACCTAAGCAATCATGTTTTCTAAAATTAGGAGAAAAAAAAGGGGAATGATTTTGATCAGGCCTTTGAATCTGAGCTGGGTTGGAGGACAGTGCATTTATCTGGACTGGAGGCAGGAGCTGCCATTTCTTTCTCCTTCAAGGCATCCGATGGTAGACACAGGGAAGGCGGCTGTGTCCCCTGATGCCCAGAGGCAGCATGGCAGGGCTAGTGGGTGTCATTGGCACCTCACTGTCTGCACTGCACAACTTCCCTCAGCCTCAGTCATCTTGGGGATCCCGACACGGAGGTGGACTTGGCCTCACAGATGATGTTCTCCAGAGGGGACACTCCGTGGCTGGGCATTGACATGTCTGTCTCTACGAAGGCTCCAGCACGCTCCGGCTCTCTGGGTGTTTATGGTTTACAAAATGAACCTCCCCTCCCCACTCCCTGCCAGGCATAAGGACAATGAGGCCTTCGCAGCTCAGGCCTGTCTCACCAGATGATAAATGGCTCTCTCGTCATTAGTGAGGCAGGGAGCGTAGGCTAGCCTTGAGGTTTTATTAGACCGAATGCAGAAAAAGAGCCCAGCAGAACAGCTCGAGGTTAGGGTAGGATGGAAGTTATTCTGGCCGGGGTATGGACTAGAAGAACAGAGTTTTGCCCGACTCCCACCTTGTCTCTGTGTCTGAATGTAGCAGGGTTTTCATTTTCAAAATACAGAATTTTTCACACCGTTGTTGCTTTTTGGGTGCTGTTGAGTTGGCTCCAACCCACAGCACCCCCACGCACAACAGAATGAAACACGGCTTGATCCTGCTCCATCCTCACAATGGTTGCTGTGCTTGAGCCCCATTGTTGCAGACACTGTGCCAACCCACCTCGTTGGGGGTCTTCCTCTTTTTCACTGACCCTCTACTTTACCAACCATGATGCCCTCCTCCAGGCTGGTCCTTGAGTGTATTTTCTTACCCTCTTCATGACTCACATGTCAGTGAGGGGACGTTTGTTATGAAATTCCTTAGACCGCCTAATTGCACAGCTAAGATGGTGCCTATTCTGCATGAGAGGCTTAAGCTGTTTGTTGGTGCTTAATGCCATTGATTTGATTTTGACTCATAGCAACCCTATATATGGTTTCCAAGGAGTGGCTGGTGGGTTTGAAGCACTGACCTTGAGGTCAGCAGTCCAGTGCTCATCCTCCTGTGTCACACGAGGAAGAGGAACAGTGAGCTACTAGATGATGTTGCTCTTTCTGACTCTACTCCAGGTTTGGAGTCTAGTCATTTCTGCCATTTGACCCGAGCCTTAGTTCCCTCATCTGTGGAACTGGACTAATAATGCCCACTCTGCCAACCTCATAGAATTGTGCTTAGAATCCAGCATGGTCAGAATAGACCAGCAAGACCTTAGAAACCAGAAAGTGTAATAATGAGTCCACTGGGGTCCTGGAGGCAACAGATGGAGCGGCTGTAGAGTTGACCCCAACTGCATGTGTGTCACAATAGCGTTGTCAGTGGCTGATCTCTCAGAAGCATTCCTTCTGAGGTGTCTCTGGGTAGACTCAAACCTCCAACCTTTTGGTTAGCAACCAAGTGGGTTAACCATTTGTACCATCCAGGGACTCAAGAAAGGGATTGTTTATGTTATTGTTAGGTGATGTTGAGTTGGTTCTGACTCATAGAGACCCTATACACAACAGAATGTAAGACTGCCCAACCCTGCACTCCTCACAATTGTTACTCTTCAGGTATCAGTTGGTGCTTCAGTAGGATAAACACTGCACTGTGAGTTCTGTTTGAATCTCAAAGTTGGCAGTTCAAACCCACCAGCTGCTCCTTGGAAACCCTATACAGGAACACTGTGAGTCAGACTTGATGGCACTTAACAATAACTGTACCAATCCATCTCATTGGGAATCTTCCTCTTTTTTGTTAGCCCTCCACTTTACCAAGCATGATGTGCTTCTTCAGGGGCTGGTCCTTCATGATAACATGCCTGAAATACGAGAGACGAAGTTTCATCATATCCTGGCTTTTAGGAACATTCTAGCTGTTCTTCTTCCAACTCAGATGTGTTTGTTCTTTGGGCAGTGCATGGTACATTCAATATTCTTCTCCAACACCATAAGTTAAATGCGTCAATTTTTCTATGGAATTTGTTGCTGTTGTTAAGTGTTGTCAAGTTGGTTTCAACTCGTACTGATCCTGCATAGGGATTCTAAGGAGCAGCTGGTGGGTTTGAACCGCCAACCTTGCAGTTCAACCAACCTTGCAATCCAGTGCTGATCCTACAGCGCCACACCAGGATTCCTTCTATGGAATTGTTGTTGTTAAAAGCTGCTGAGTCCATTCTAACTCATAGTGACCCTGTACATGGTTTCTGAGGAGGGACTGATGGGTTTGAACTGCTGACCTTACGGTTCACACAGACCTTGCAGTCCAGTGCATTATCCCATAACACCACACCAGGGTTCTTTCTGTGGAATAGAGGGAGTTTAATAAAAGGACAGTGTTTACAGTTCAGTCAAAGGTAAAAGAAATCAACAAAATGGAGCTGGACCTGGTAGCAAGGTCTCTTGATGAAGCCCTGTTCTTGGGGTGAGAGTACAGTTAAGTCATACTCTTCAGGTAGTGGGCGTGAGTCTTCCAAGTGGATACAACCCATGGCGCACTTATTCTGGAGCCAGTGAGCTGGCCTGTGGCCATTCTAATGTTCATGCTTTTGCCCTTGCCACCTCTTCTTCTTTTTAAATTGTTTTCTTTTTTGCACTAGCTGGTATGGATTGAGTTGCGCTGGAAACCTAACCTGTATACCTGGGAATGTAATAACATATAAGTTAATTACTTTTCATAGTAGAATGTTGGTGTTCCTGTTCTTAGGTGCCGTTGAGTTGGTTCTGACTCATAGTGACCCTGTACACAACAGAATGAAACACATGCCATCCTCAGAAGTGTCGTTAACGTTTTATTACATAGTTGCTGACACTGTCAGTTGACTCCTTGAAGGTCTTCCTTTTTTTTCATTGACCCTCCACTTTACCAAGCATGATCCCCATCTTCAGGGACTAGTCCCTCCTGACCACATGTCTGAAACATGAGAGACGAAGTCTCACCACTTAAGCAGCATTTAAGCAGCATTCTAACTTTACTTCTTCCAACACAGATTTGTTTGTTCTTTTGGCAGTCCATGGTATTTACAATATTCTTCTCCAATACCGTAATGCAAATGCATCAATTCTTTTACACTCTTATGTATTTAAGAAAGTAATGTAGTAATTTTCCATAATGCAATATGATATAATTACTTTCCATAATGTAAACTGTTGTCATGCAATCACTTAATCAGTTGAACTCATACCAGTGTAGGGTAGATCTTAAATCTAATCACTTATATGAAGAAGATCACAGCTACAAGACATACAGAAGACACAGGGGAAGTCCGATGGTACCTGAGAAAAAGGAGTTTACAAACCAAGAAGTCCAAGGATAGCATGCTACTAGAAGTTACCGAACACACAGGAGGCCTTTCCCTAGAGCCAAACTGAATTTGGACTTCAAGCTCCCAAGCTGTGAGAAAATAAATTCTTACTCACTAAATTCACCCAC
>NW_006408536.1:28836794-28837964 GCF_000296735.1 Chrysochloris asiatica
ATTGGGAGTGATGGCGCAAATACACTGGACTTATTCCTTTAACACTGGAAATAGCTAAAATTTCTCAGAGCCTCCCAGCTCTAAGAAATTGCTAGATGGAGTTGAATTATATGTACACTTGAAATTAGTGAGTGTATGGGATGTGAATTATAACTCAATAAAGCTGTTACAAAAAGAAAAACAAAGCAAAAACAAAAGAAACAAAACAACCAAAAAATGCAAATTGGTTCACAGTAGTGATTTTACAAGGACGGCTCGTGGCAGTACGAATAAATTCTGAATGTGTAAATAAAATAAATAAAATAAAACACCCGATGTGTTTCCTTCCCAGCAGACTCCTCGCTCAACTAGTACTTCCGCTTACACCAAGGCCTAGCTGGCTAACTCGGGGTTGTTGTTCTAGGTCTTAGACTAACACGTCTGCCCAGGCCCTTCCCCATGGCTGTCATCTAAATGACAGTGCTCCAGCTTGTTCACAGTACACTCTAGCTGGAATAGGCCTTGGTGGTGGACTTTATCTATTTGCGGATGGAGACACGTAAAGTCCAAGAGGCCCAGAACTATATCTGAATGTTCCATTGGTCAAGCTCAGTAGAGTTGTGTCGTGCTGTTTTTCAGATCCAAGAAAGATCTCCTTTTTCATGAACTCTATTCCAGTGCTTACCTTTTGTTATCTCATCTTCATCTTAAAATAATCTATGGGAGCCTTTTTAAAGGCTAGAAAATCTATTTGGTTCACCAGACAAAATCAAACTTTTTATCATCTAGTCGATTCTAACTCATAGCGACCCTGCAAGACAGAGTGGAACTGCCCCACAGGGTTTCCAAGATTTTCATCTTTAGAGACACACATGGCCACCTTTTTCTCTTATGGAGTGGTAGGTTGGTTTGAACCACCAACCTTTCAGTCCACAACTGAGTGCTTAAACCACTGCATCACCAGGGCTCAAGCTCCTAAATAAAGTCTCTTTCTGCTAAAGTGATGGACAACTAACAGCATTGAAATATGTCTTTCTATGTGTATTTTAAGGAGCCTTGGTAGCATAGTGGGTTATGCATTGGGCTGCTAATCCCAAGAGCAGCAGTTCGAGTCCACCAGCCACTCCGTGAAAGAAAGATAAGGATATATGCTCCTGTAAAGACAGGTTTATTTAAACCCTATATAGACTC
>NW_006408536.1:28840359-28841338 GCF_000296735.1 Chrysochloris asiatica
TCCGACTTATAGTGACCACGTACCTGTATGACATTCTTGATATCATCTCACAACTATTCTGGTCTTTGGTCATTGAAGTCTTAATACACGAAATCTGTTTTTGAAATGGTCTCTAAATTCAGGTGGGATATACTCAGGGCCATATTTTGACTCTCAAGAATGGGTTTTAATTTTTTTCAGCTTCTCCTTGAACTCACGTGAGAAATCGGTGGTCTGTTCCATAGCGTATTGAGAGCGTCTCCATCATCTCTTCACACAGATGTAGTCAGTTTGATTCCTGTGTATTCCATCTGGTGAGGTCCATGTGTATAGTTGCCTGTTAAGTTGTTGTTTAAAAGTCTTTGCAAAGAAGTCATTGGTCTTGTGAAATCCAACATTAGATCTCCAGCATCATTTCTATCACCAAGATCATATTTTCCAACGACAGATCCTCCTTCTTTGTTTCCACCTTTGGCATTTCAATCACCAGTAATGATCAACGCAGCTTGAATACATGTTTGATCAATTTCAGACTGGAGATGTTGGTAGAATTCTGTAGTTTCATCATCACTAGCTTTAGTGGTTAGGGAGCTCTGGTAGCATAGTGCTTACGATTTGGCCTGTGAACCGCAAGGTCAGCAGTTTGAATCTACCAACTGTTCCGCAGGAGAAAGATGAGGCTTTCTGCTCTTGTAAAGATTTACAGCCTCGGAAACCCTGTACAGGGTCGCTATGAGTTGGAACCGACTCCACAGCACATAACCTCCACCACCAGCTTTAGTGATTGGTGAATAAATTTGTATAATAGTGGTATTACTGGTCTTCTTTCTTATTATTCTTGATAAGTGCTGTGGAGTTGGTTCCAAATCATAGCAACCATGTATATAGGGTTTCCAAGGAGCAATTGGTAGGTTTGAACTGCTTACCTTGTGGTTCGGAGTCCAATACTGATCCTACAGCGCCACACCAGGACTCCTTCAAAAATTCACAGGCCTGAAAA
>NW_006408536.1:28842006-28856257 GCF_000296735.1 Chrysochloris asiatica
GGGAGTGATTAACTTTGCAGTCTAGGAGCAGAGACCCCTGGACCCATGAAGGGAGAAGAGCAGAGAGTGGGACCTTACCCAGAGAAGCAGTGATACCTGAGATGGAGGCAGAGATGATGATGTGGAGAGATGGAGCAGCTGGGGACTTTAGATAGAGAGGGAGAGGGGCTGTGTGCTGACGACGGGGTGGTGGTGGTGGTGGTGGTGGTGGTGGTGGAACAGGCTTGTAGGATATACATGGAGGGGGGGGATTGTAACCATGGCAATGAAAATGATATATAATAAGATGAATGTAAAACTAATGTTCTCCCATGTAAACTATCACATCATTCACAATAAAACATTTTTAAAAACCTAAACACTAAATGATTGCATTAAAGAAGCTTTAAAAAATCAGTATGATTTATACCAAGTTCTCTACCTCGTATACTCTGTCCCCCTAAAGTAATCAAAGATCGCTCCTTCATGCACTCTTCATTTTCGTAAAATGGAGTCTTTTTTCTTTCTTTTTTTTTAAAGAAATACACACCACAGAGCTTATTTGTAAGTGCATAATTTGCAGCTACCACTGCAAAGAGAAGGAGCTCTGGTACCGTAGCGTTATGAGTTGGGCTGCTAACTTCAAGGTCGGCACTTCGAAACTGCCAGCAGTTCCGTGGAAGGAAAATGAGGCTTTCTGCTTCTGTAAAGATTTACAGCCTCGGAAACCCTATGCAGGGTCGCTATGAGTCTGAACCGACTCCACTAAACTTAGCCACTAAAAGTCCACCACTCTCACCACCACCACTGCAAAGAGATCAGAGGAAGCATAAATCAATACACTCTAGCATTATCTGAAAACACACTTAAATTCTCTCCTAACTCTCCACACATTGGCAAGAGCATCTTACTTGTATATGCAAAAATAAATGGCTACTGTTTTATAATCCACTTCTCATCTGATTCCTTTGTGGCACAGTGTTTTGTTTTGTGTGGACAGGTCAAAAGCTTGGTAATAATAAGAGAAAGAAAAACAGTATGCTTGTGGCATGAGTGATCTGCAAACCAGGTCATCTTTCTTCAATGTTTGAGGCTACAGTACACTGGTATTTGGACAGGATTTATATTTGTTTTCATGTATTTGAAATCTCTTCTCTGCTATTCCCTTGGAAGGGTAGAAGGAGCAGCATTATGGACTAGTGTTGTATTTTGGCACCTATTATTTATTTGTCCCAATGATGTCCAGAGATAGAACATTGCTTGTGACTTACCAGCATGCTAACAAATACCAGTTCTTTCCCTAGAAGTATTTTGGAAAAAGAAACAAGGATCAGCCTTGAATTTTTCTGACGGCATTCGTATACAGGTGTGGCTATGCCATCTGTAAAGGCCAATTTTTAATCACTTCCAAGCCAATGGTAAAAGTTTAGATGGAAGCGTTTTTCCATTCCAGTCTTACACATGGACTTGGTGGCACGCGTTTCTCATGGTCCTGCTTATGTCTTGTCACACCCTCTTTGTTCAAAGCCCAAACCTATGGATTCACTTAGATTTTCAGCCTAAACTTTCAGCATTAGTGTTATCAATCAGCCTTTCATACCCACAAGTATTGGCGACTAGGGGCACCTACTTCCCACCAGGCTCGGTAGTAGTGTGTTCACATGTATTTCTTTCAGTGCCTGGCTGGTACCTTTACCTAGTTCATGGTGGTGCCCTTTGAGTCCCAGTCCTGCTCTATCTTCAGGGTCATTGGCGTGGCTTCCTGGCTCCTAGTGGTGGCTATTCTGCCACTCCATCTCATGGAGGGTCCGTCCTCCTGAAGGCCCTCCTTTCATGGCCTTCAGGTGAGTCAGTTAGGCACCACTGCACATGGGTTTGCTTCTGCCGGGCATGCAGTGGACAACATTAAAATTCTCTTTTACTGAAAGGAGTCACTGAGCTTTGAGAAGCTTCTGTCTCAGGTTGCTCTTGTCATTGTTAAGTGCCATCGAGTTGGTCTCGACTTGTAACGACCTTGTGTAGAGTTTCCAAGAGCACTGGTGGTTTGAACTGCTGACCTTGTGGTAAGTAGTCTAGTGCTGATCCTACATCTCCACGCCAGGACTCTCGTTAAAGCTGTTAAATTGACACCTCTGGGAATAATAGAAGAAGGCACACTGGAAAACAAGGTTTAAATATGCTGCTTGCATTGGCTCAGCCAGCAAATGCCCCATATTCTCCTGCTTGTGCAAAATGTGTTGGATAATTGTACAACATCCAGGGAACTTTAACACCATTGGTGCTATCTGAAAGACTGGAGCAGTTCGAGTCCACCCAGAGACACCTTGGAAGAAAGACCTGGTGATTTCCTGCTGAAAACTTAGCCACTAAAAGTCCTATGGAGCACAGTTCTACTCTGATGATACACATGGGATGCCCATGAATTTGAATGCACTTTACTTGGCTGGATATTATCAAATACATTTGAAGGTCCGACACATAAAAGATCCACATGTGATTCCTGCCTCCCTCTATTTTGGAATCTCTGGGTGGTGCACATGTTTACCACATCCTACTAGCCAGAAGGTGTGAGGTTCTAGTCCGCCAGAAGCACATTGAAAGAAAGCCCTGACAATTCTGTGGAGCACAGTTCCACCCTGAGACACATGAGGTAGACGGATTCCAGGGAAGCTGGTTGTTCGGTTTTGTTTTTTTGCAGACTCTCAGTATTTAGAGGTGGTGCCTCCCAGGCACAGACAGATTGACTCAGGATGACGGGAGTGCAACGTTAATAGTGCAGAGACAGCAAGCGTTTCAGAGGTAGCTTCAAAGGGCAGGGAAGAATTGGAGGGCGACCCCCATTTTACATTAGGAGTGGGTCCACTCATAGGAGTCAGAGCATGCATCTATGACTATGTCCTACCACTTCCCATCCTGGGGCCTGGCTTGACCCCAGAACAATGGCAAACTGGTCAATTCTGTACCAAAGGTTTACTGTGACCGTGAGAAAGGATTCTATGGGGTTCGTGTTGTTGGCATGGGAACACGGAGCAACACGTTGGCTCTGAAATAAAGAACGCTGGTAATATCAGGAGAGGGAAACCAGCTTTAGACATTCAAAATTCATTGCTGTAAAAGCCTCTTATTTGCAAGCTGTCAGTAATGGAATCCCCCAGCAGCCTGTCTTTCCCCGTCTCCCCGCTGATGATGCTGTACTTGCTGGTCAATTCACAGACCATCTGTCACAAGCCCTGTAAGCCAGGGTTGCGTACCGAAGATTTGCAGACACATCAAGTTGGCTCTGAAGAATTTGCCCATTCATGGCAGTGCTATCCTGCCAGATCTTGCTATTTGCTTTATTGTGGCAAATCTGTTTGTAGCCAAACACCCACCATTTCAGCAATCTTTACACACGCGACTTAGTGACATAAATTGTATTTCACATGGTATGCAGCCATCACCACGATCCATTGCCAGCATTTTCATTACCCCTAACAGAAGCTTAGTGACATCCGAGCAGTGAGCCTCCTTAGCCCCTTTCCTCTTGCTCGCTCCACCAGGAGTAACTTTCGGTCTTGCCTCTTCTAGATAGTTCAGATGAGTGGAATCATATTGGTCCTCTGGTGACTGACTTATTTCATTCAACATAATGTTTTCAAGATTCTTCCATGCTGTATACATATCAAGACTTCATTTCCCTTTATGGGTAATACTCCACTGTGTGTACATTTTGCCTGTCCCTTCATTTGTGCATGGATGTTTAGGCTGTTTCCATCATTTGCCTGTTGTTAATGGTGTTACAAAGAACACCTGTGGTTGACAAGTGCCTGAATCCCTCCTATTACTTCAGGTACCCGTGGCTAGGGGCCATACAAGGAAGAGTAGGTAGAGGTTTGCATTCCACACGTTGAATGGGATTATGATGTGGACAGAGAATGCTTAGTGTTCATCCTTAAAATCTCATGTTATTATTATTGTTCTTGTTGTTGTTGTTAAGTGCCATTGAGTTGGCTCCAGTGGGTTTCCAAGGAGCAGCTGGTGGATTTGAACTGCTGACTTTGTGGTTTGCAGTCCAGTGTTAATGCTATAGCACCACATCAGGAGTTACATATTAAGCTTCTATTGCCCTGAGGTGATCTTTAAATAAACTTTAAATAAAAATATCCCCTGAAGTCTCCTTCAAACCAAAGGGTAATGTAACTTGTTTAATGAAGACTGTCTGCCTTGAGTGGTGTGCTCTTTCTCGATGGGAGCACACTGACAATAGCAACACCAAAGGACAGATAGGACGCCCAGGAAGCAGTGCACTTAATGTTCGGCCGGCGGGCGGCAGGGAGGGAGGCATTTGGAAAAGGAGGGTGGGAATGATTGCCCCACTTGAAAATGGCATTGATGTGCGTGGAGAAATGATTGAAATGTTGTAAATTCTGCTGTGCATGTTTTCAACAAAATAACAAAAATAAATGGAAATATTTTTTAAATGTGGTGGGGGTGAGGTGTGGGAGAGCCATCACTTCATCCTTCAGGTCAAAGAAGCCATGTTTCCAAATGCTTCATGGAAATCAGATTGTATAATTAACTCGCTTTGTATTGTTGTTGCTTTAACGTGTGCTTCTGCCAAGGAGCTGTGTCCTTGCTGTCTGTCTTAGGTCGGCTTTTCCAGAGAAGCCGAACCAGTGCAACATACATATGTCTATATATAAAGAGAAGTTCATTAGCAAGGAAATGGCTTACACTTGTAAACACATAGATCCCCAGTAGAAGAGAGAAAGAGACTTTCGTGTGTGTCCGTTATGTTGGAAGCAGGCCACAGCCCCAAGGAAGCATCCCTTCAATTGATTGGATGCTCATAGCCACTCATGAAGAGTTAACTAAGCCTATATTTGGTTTTGTCACCATGGGAATAAAGCACATCCCAACTGCTATACCTCTGGAAATCCTGGCCTAGTCAAGTTGATACAAATCCCTAACTATTACAGTCCACCTCTATCAACTTAAAACCTATAAACTAAATGCATAATCTCTAAATAAAGAAAATTTTAAAGTCATACTTGTGACTAACATGATATAACTAAAATACGTACAACCAAAAATGTGCTGACCCCATTTCATCTTGTATTTCACAAATGAGCAAAGCAAAACTATTTGATGCCTATGTGCAAAACAAAACAGAAAATTAGATATTTATTTAAATGTCCAAAGGGTTCATTCTGCAAGCTGGCCTCCTGCCCATAGGTACACAGCCTTACTCAGACTTTGGACCTAGAGTCTACAGCTGCTCTGTCTCTCTGTGCTAACTCCTCTCCTGCCATCTCTGCTGTAGCCGCTTTCCAGGAAGGGATTCCAAGCTCCAATCATGCTCTTCCTTAATCATTATCCTGGGAAATGATAATCTGTCCCTGAAAGGAAAGGTGAACTATTCCTGCATTTTAGTTACATATCTTCTACAATTACATTTTGATAATCACAATTAGTCTTAGTAACAAATACTCAAAATTGAAGTAAAAAAAAATCCTATCAGCATCATCCCTTACCACTTTTCACCAGACCCATCTAGAAAAGAGGGAAACTTTGTAATGAGAATTCTCCTTTGTCCCCTCATTCTAAAACTAAGCACACCCACTAAAGCTTGTAAGCCAGCCACTTCATGCCTTTAATCCTTCACCCCCATTTTTGATGTTGTTGCTGTGAAGTGCCTTTGAATTGGTTCTAACCCATAGTGACCCTGTATAATGTTTCCAAGGAGCACCTTGAACTGCCGACCTTGCAATTCAAATGGCTTTATAGTCTGGCATATTAACCCACAGTGCCACACCAGGACTCCCCATTTTTGATAGCCAGTGCCTAAATTGCCTGTCCTGGTGTGAGAAACATTGTTGATACCCGGATACTGCCTTGGTTCCTCTTGGTAACTTGTGGGTCTGTATAAACTCCCCAACCTTATTCCAGTGGGTCTCCGGAGAGAGGACTGGGGCAGACTGCCTTACCCTGTATGAGGTCCCCAATGAGTTATCACGAGTACTTACCGACAAATGCTCAAGAAATTCAATCTGCTCATTTTAACCATGTTGTTGTTGTTGTTGTTAAGTGCCGTCGAGTCGGTTTCGACCCATAGCGACCCTGTACAGGGTTTCCGAGGCTGTAAATCTTACGGGAGCAGATCGCCTCATCTTTCTCCCGCGGAGCATCTGGTAGTTTCGAACTGCTGACTTCCGGTTTGCAGCCCGATTCGTAACCACTACGCTACCAGAGTTCCATAGTGAGGCTTTATTACTTGATTTTGCAAAATGGGGCAGCAAACCCAGAAGACAAGATGTGCAGATGCACTGCACAGGCACCAAACCCAGAAGACAAGATGTGCAGATGCACTGCATGGCTGCTTTGCAAGCACTCTTAATTTCCTAGCTCGAAAGTCCCTCCCCGGTTTCTTACTGACTGAATACTACTGGGTGAACAATCTTCCTGGACAGTGCCTGTTTCCTTTTGATGGTTGCATTCTTATTTTAAAGTTTCTGCTTCTCAAATGGGTTTCCCTTCCCCCTCCCCTAATTTATCCTGTTTACACACACCCCAAGTGAGCAGGCTCCTGTCGCCATATCAGACAACAATCTCAATTAGCAACTTCCTGAACCCTTATTCCTGAAGATGGACCAGCTTGAGAATTATTTCTCACACTGGTGTGGTGGTGTAGTTTAAGCACTAAGTCATTTTGAGCCACAAGGTTCGTGGTTCAAACTCACCAATTGCTCCTCAGAAACCCCATCCAGGGTCGCTATGAGTCAGAACAGACTCGACGGCACTTAACACCAATAACAATTAACCCAGTACACTGAGCAAGCAAGCATGTTTCTTGATCTGATGAACTCCATTCCCGCTGGAATTTTGAGTGACTGCATCCATAAGCAAACGTTCAGTCCAACATATTGTAGCAATGTATACTTACTCACAGTATCAAACATCTTTATCATCATCCGGTCATCTGGTCAGTTTCTGGTCAGCTCAGCCCTCGCCATCCAAACTAGGTTAAATGGGTACCAGCTGTAAGTTGGGAGTTCACACACACCTCTCCGCACTGGTGTGGCGCTTGTGGGTTAATGCACTGGACTGCAAAGTGGCTTACCTTTGGAAACCCTATACAGGGTCGCTGTGGGTCGGAAGAACAAGGTAGATAGGAGAGCACTTAGGAAGGTTTGCATGGGTTAAATGGAACAGAGGTAAATAATGACGTAGGCTTATCCTTGGAACAACAGGACTCTGATACAGGGATGGAGGCATAGTCTGAATGGGTTAAAGAGGGGAATAATGTTAAGGTGTTTGACTGTTTTATGAATATTGGTTTCCCTTGCCTACTATTGTTTGTGCCAATCAGCCATCCATTACATCATGGTTGTTCGGTATTGTCGAGTTGTTTCCAACTCACAGTGACCCTGTGGACAACAGAAAGAACCAATGCCCAGCCCTGCATCAGTTGTTACGTGTGACCCCATTGTTGCAGTCCCTGCATCAGTCCACCTCCTTGAGGGTCTTCCTCTTTACCTCTGACCTTCTACTGTACCAAGTATGACTCCCTGTTCCAAGGACTGGCCCCTCCTGATAGTATGTCCAAAGTATGAGAGACGAAGTCTTGCTATCTTCGCTTCTAAGGGACATTCTGACTGTGTTTCTCCTAAGACAGATTTGTTCCACCTTCTTGCGCTTCATCGTCTGTTCAGTATTCTTCATCAGCACCACAATTCAAAGGCATCAGTGCTTCTTCAGAGAACTTGTGGTCCCCTTCCCAGCCCTGCTGTGGCGTGTCACCCTTACAGCCAGGAGGGGGAGGGGAGAAGTCCCCCTGGGCCCTGGGAGAACTAAGCTCTAACAGGTAACTCTGGTGACACCTGGTAGTAAAAGATTAGTACTTTCTACCTCTAGCTGTTGTTAGGCTCCATGAAGTCTGTTCAGATGCATAGCGACCGTATGCACAACTGAATGAGAAACATCATCCTAACAGTATTTTCTGCCTTGGGAATGCTAATGGAATGACATCGTGTTTTGCTAAAGCCTTTACTATTTTATTATCAGCCATCCTCCCCTCTCCCATTCTGTTGACATTGTCATTTCAGCAATCTTTGCCCCTTTAGATTAAAAACATACATGAAATATTTGACAGCAACCCCCTTGATCTCTACCCCTTACGGCTTTATGCTACTTGGACACAGTCCCATAGTGCTGTGAATTATCTGATAAATCATTGCAAATTTAGTAGAGAAAAATAACTATTCAAATTTACTCTGAGAATCTATTATTTTCCATAAGACATTCAGATGTCTTTTTCATGATGTCTTCAAACACCCAATCTGTGCCCTTCAACAAATAGCAACCTGAGGGAGAAGGAATGGTCCCCTAAAAGTGACCCTGCATTTTCTCATCTTGTCTTCCACATGCTCTCCTGTGCTGGTCATGTGATGACTGTTCCACGTGATATCACTGGCACCCCTCTTTGCACCCCACCCATGCCTTTTTCACTGATGGTTTGAAGTATTTTTCACTAGTTGGTTTGTAGGATCTGAGGGGGTGAGGCAGCATCCTTCCAGAGCACATTTCAGCTATTAGGGAATGGTCTCGACAGGCCAAGGAGTGAAAAGAGATGATTTTGCACTTGGATGTTGTATTTCCCGGGCAGCACTGTGGGCCTTCCCACCAAGGAACAGACTGAACGAACACCTTCCTCAGCTGAAAGCTCTCTGCAGTCACATTGCTCCTACCGTGAACCCCGCGGGAGGAAGGGTGGAAGACTCAAGCACTGCTGGTGAATCTGAAATTAGCTTTTCACATTCCCAGTGAGAGGAAGTGGCCTTTTCCCTAAGTGCTGCTAAAATTGTACATTTGTTCTCAAGCCAAGTAAAATTCCAGAAGGCTGAGACATTTTTTTAGCTGGTGGTCTCCATGAATCCGTGCCCCCCTCCGTTGGAAAGGAAAGGAAAAGAATCATGAACGTTAGACTTCTGTGGACTGGTGTGAAACAGCACAGACTGTGGAATGAAGGCATTTCCACTGGGTAGAATACTGGGTAAGGGACAGCAGCTGGTGGTGGAGATAGAGACATGGCATGCAGCAAACACCAGGATGTCTCCACCAACCCAGTGTTTATTGTAAAACATTCCGTGGCGATAGAAAGTCTCGTGAGTATACTTTGTACTTGTATGGTACATGCCAAGGGAGTAATAAAGCTAATCAGAACCAAGAGAAGCCAACCAACCATTGACCAGAGTCTTCGCTGTCGCCATGGTTGGGTGCCGTTGAGTGGGTGCTGACTCACGATGTCCCATATGTTACAGAGTAGAAGTGCCTGTGGGGATTTCGGGCTGACGGCCACGTCTTTTTCTCATGGAGCTGCTCAGTGCAGTCCCCTAGCCAGCCTTTCCTTTAGTACCCAAACAGTTCAGCATTTGTGCCACCAGGGCTCCTGAATCATTACTTCCTAAGTCTAGTGATAATGATGTGAGAGCACTCCTGGAGTGGCGCTGTAGGCTCCACAGAGTCAGCAATTCAAACCCACTAGCTACTCATCAGAAACCCTATCCAAGGTCACTATGAGTCGGAACCAACTCAGTGGCACTTAACAATAACACTTTGATGTGATAATAAAGAAGACTGAATTACGGTGCTGATGAAGAATACTGAGCAGACGATGGAGCACAAGAAGGTGGGACAAACCTGTCTTGGGAGAAGCACAGTCAGAATGTCCCTTAGAAGTGAAGATAGTAAGACTTTGTCTCTCGTGCTGTGGATATGTTATAAGGAGGGGCCAGTCCTTGGAACAGGGAATCATACTTGGTACTGTAGAGGGTCAGCAATAAAGAGGAAGACCCTCAATGAGGTGGACTGATGCAGGGACTGCAACAATGGGGTCACACGTAAAAACCGATGCAGGGCTGGGCATTGGTTCTTTCTGTTGTCCACAGGGTCACTGTGAGTTGGAACCAACTCAATGAAACCTAACAACGGTGATGTGATGGATGGCTGATTGGCACAAACAATGAAGGTGCTTAAGAAGACAGGCTGGTGATCTGCTTCCAAAAGATCACAGCTTGCAAATCCTTCAGAGCGGTTGTACTCTACACACAGGAGCTCACCATGCATAGAAACCAACTCTACGGCAACCACTACCAACAACACCAACAGCAATGATGATGTAGAAGGCAGTAATTGTTTATAGAATTCTCCATGCAGGAGACACGGGTTTGATCCCCGACCAATGCAGACCCATCTGTCAGTGGAGACTTTCATGCTGCTATGATGCTGAACAAGTGTTTGTGGAGCTTCCAGACTAAGCTGGATGAGGAGGAAAGATCTGATTTCCAAATCTCAGTCAATGAAAACCCTATGAATCATAAAAGTTATACCTGCAACTCTTCAGGAGGATGGCCCAAGACTGGGCAAGGCTTCACTCCATTGTACATTTAAGAGGTAAAGCTACACAGCAAACAGAATACTGCCACAGACTCTGACCCGAGGAGCTCCATTGATGTGTTGCTCTGATGGTTTTGTTCCATGGCAGCTGACAAATGCTACACACTGTCCCAGGCAATGTCAAGTGGATAAGATCCCTGTCGTCCCACCCCTTAAAGAGTCTACATTTCATCAGGGGAGACACTAGTAATAAACGAGCAATTAGAATGCAGTATCCACTGGAGTAAGGAGCTCTGGTAGCGTAGTGGTTACGAATCGGGCTGCGAACCGCAAGGTCAGCAGTTCGAAACTACCAGCTGCTCCGTGGGAGAAAGATGAGGCTTTCTGCTCCCGTAAGGATTTACAGCCTCAGAAACCCTGTTCAGGGTCGCTATGGGTTGGAACCGACTCGATGGCACTTAACAACAACAATCCTCTGGAGTGCTTCAGTCAGGCCAGCCCTGTGTTAGAGGAGCAAGTCAGGGGAAAAGTTACCCAGTTAATAGTGGTAAGGCACTGCATGTTTAAACACTTGACTAATAGTTGCAAGTTTGATGGGTCAAACTCACCCAGAAGTACCTCAGAAGAAAGGCCTGGTGATATGCTTGCAAAAGATCAGAGCCTTGAAAGTCCCATGGAGCAGTTCTACTCTGCACACAGATTTGTCTTGAGTCACAATTAACTCAAAAGCAGCTAATAATGTTGGTAAGGAGAAAGATGGGGTCTGAACAAAACAAAAGAACGTTTCAGTCTTATGAGATCTGAAGGATGGACAAGATAGAGGCAGGGGAATGAAGTCCCATGGAGAGGACACAGCCCATGGGAAGACACCAAGGCTGCAAACCGAAAGATTAGCAGTTTGAATCCACCATCAGCTACATGGGAGAAAGAGGTGGCAGTGTGTTTCCATAAGGATTTACCACCTTGGAAACCGTATGGTCTCTGCTCTGTCCAACAGGGTCACTAGGAGTCACCTTGATAGCAATTGGTTGGTATTGGGTCTGAGTGGGTGCAATCAAGGATTATACCCAGATTATTAACTGTAGTTACCATTTACTCAGGAAAGGGAGGTACAAGTTTGTCTTGGATTTCAGAGTGTCTTGGTGACACTAACAAACAAAAACCAAACCACATGCCTTGAAGTCGAGTCTGACTCTTGGTGACCCATGTATGTCAGCGTAGAAGTGCATTCAGAGGGTTTTCACTGCTGGTTTCTCAGAGGCAGATCACCAGGCCTTTTCTCTGAGGACTTGAACCTTAAACCTTTCTGTTAGCAGTGGAGCACTTGACTCTTTGCATCACCCAGGGACTCCTTGGTAATGCTAAGTTCTAATTTGTAAACACAAGAGGACCCGTGAGGAGATGTGTAATGCTTAGGTGAGTGCGCGAGGTTGATGAGATGTCATCGTGCCACCTGTTGTATTTAGAGTCAGGGCTAGTGGAGACACCAGGTAATGCTACACAGGTAGTTCTGAGATCATGCTAGACAGCGAAGAGAAAACTGCCAAGGACTCTGCTCTGAGGGCCCCCACTCCTCTGGTTCTTGCGTGACTTCTGTTTCCAAACATAAACACAGTTATGGTTGCAGAAATTAGGATTGCCATAGTCTTTGTTGTTGCTTGTGGGGCCACAACTCAATCCACAGCAGTGAAGTAGATGTTAGCAAAACATTAGAACAAAATGAATATCAAGAAAAAAGATTTTTAAATAAATGTAGAAACATACAAGAGGAGCTGTAAGATTTGGAGGCCAGAATGACGTACTGTAATATTAATTCAGTAATTCTTGTTAAGTGCCGTTGAGTCGGTTCTGACCCATAGCGACCTTGTTTAGGGTTTCCAAGCTTGAACCACCTACCGTTCAATTCAAACTGTCCTTATGGTTGAATGCTTATCCTACAGCACCACACCAGGACTCAATTGAATAGTGGTGGTGGTAGCTTTCATTACAAATTTTTCATGGGAAATGATTAATGGTTTGTACCACCAACCCCATTGCTGTCAAGTTGATGCCCACTCCTAGTGACCTTATAAGATAGAGTAGAAGTTCCCTTTAGGCTTTCTAAGTCTGTAGATCTTTATGAAAACAGACTGCTACATCTTTCTCTGAACTGTTGTTGTTGTTAAGTACCGTGGAGTCGGTTCCAACTCATAGTGACCCTGCATAGGGGTTCCGAGGCTGTAAATCTTTACGGGAGCAGAAAGCCTCATCTTTCTCCTGCAGAACAGCTGGTAGTTTCGAACTGCTGACCTGGAGGTTAGCAGCCTGATTCATAACCACGAAAATACCAGAGTGCCTGAAATTGATCATTGTGGCTTGTGATTAATGTCCAAAGTCAGTTTATTTTTATTGCTAGTATACGCTCTGCTTCAAAACTACAGCCTGTCACTTCTGTACTGTTACCATTGTGCTTTGCTCATATTATTAGATAAGTAACTTTCAGAAAAGTGTCAGAGAACTTTTCTCAAGAAACAAAATGATGGGACCAATGTGCATTCCTAGGAAACAAAAAATTAAGAATCATTTATGAAGAGCATACGAAGATGTAAATGATTATTCTTTAAGAAGCATGTCTGAACAGCGTGCTGTGGAAATGACAACAATCATGAGTCACTGACCATCAAGAATTTCAACATCAACAATAACCAACCCAGCTGGTTCACTGCCCTTAGCCAGATGGCTGACCTTTACATTTCAAAGGACTGAGGAGTCCTTTGAAAGGACTTTACATTTCAAAGGACTAAGGCTGACCTTTACATTTCAAAAACCTGAAGCTGATCGTATCTACAATCAATCATTAACCTACTTTGTTTCTTTATGTATAAAATCCTCTAACTCTATAGAGACAGCATGTGGAGAGCATCCTCAACTGTGTTTTCCCAACTTATTCTTCTTTTATAAAGCTCTTTGTTTATTTTAACAGAAACTCCAGTTTGCTATTTGGCATTTTTGCGGTCAGAATTATGAATTTGAGGTTCCTTAACTTCAGCAATCTCAAGAAACCAAAGACCCAGAGTTCTGGTAGCAACATGAACCCCGTGAAGCTCATTCATCTCCACTAACTGAGGGTGTTGGCTAAATGAATCCTTCCTGAATTGGAGCTCTGTGTCTTTGCATCAAAGCTCTTCAAGATTTATTGAAGGCTCTGGTTTCACTTTGTTTTTGCAAGAGTTCATCTTCACTAGTGGCACTGTAGAATAAGCATTGGCCTGCTAACCACAAGGTTGGTGGTTAAACCTACCAGCCCATCCTCAGAAACCCTATACAGGGTCTCTATGAGTTGTAACCAACTCTATGGCACTTACCAACAACAATAGTGACAGTAGTAGATGTTTTGGATTTATACCAATTTTTTAATTTGTGGAATCTTGGTCTCCATAAGCCTCAAGAAGCCAAGGGCATGGGTCAGCTACTTAAAGCTGTTAGGGTGGCTTCCAGCCCCAGAAAACGGCCCAAGGTTCCTGTGAGGGGCTAAGTCATTTCCAAGGACAGCTGGAAGCATCACTGCTGGAAGCAGCACACTGTCCATCATGCGGCGCTCCAGATCAGTATTACCCAAACAAACTCGCGCCATCTCTGTTGTGGTAAGTGCCATATCTGGGGAACAGGCTGAAAAATATGTGGCAACCTTAGGATTCTTTTGAACTATCAGCATTGAGTTTTATGTACAGTAAATTAGAATAGAAAGGCTTCTGAATTAAGAAGCTTCTAAGGAGCTCTGGTAGCGTAGTGGTTACGAACCGGGCTGCGAACCTTAAGGTCAGCGGTTCGAAACTACCAGCCGCTCTGCGGGAGAAAGAGGAGGCTTTCTACTCCCGTAAAGATTTACACCCTCGGAAACCCTGTACAGGGTCGCTAT
>NW_006408536.1:28857076-28858102 GCF_000296735.1 Chrysochloris asiatica
TAAATGAGCCTGGAATCCCCTCTCTACCAGGACACTGCTTTGGGGTTCATATTTTAAGCTTAATGTACTAGATATAACTTAGAATTTCAATGATCACTCTAAGTAAATGAGTTCAATATTCTCTTGTATCCATTCAAGTAACTGAAGAAGTTTGTTTTATTGTAACTCTTATTTTATGCTGTTGTTAAGTGTATCAAGTAAGTTTCAACTCATAGCGCCCTTTGTAGGGCTTCCAAAAAGTGATTGGGGATTGGACCACCAACTTTGTAGTTAGGATTCTAGTACTCATGCAACAGCACCCCGCCAGAACTCCTATTATTTAAAATAGATACCTTATTGTAATACTTTTAGTTAATGATATTGTACCATGACGTCATTCTCACGTATTCTCTTACTGTATATTGTGACTGTCTTTGATGCTTGGCATGATACTACTTTGGTTATATTCGCTCAATCAATAGCCAATGCTGACAATCTGACTGACTGTTGGATTTTCCATAATGTCCCCAAATATGGACCAATGAATGATAATAAACCATCAGCTTTGTCTATGCTTATAACTAACTGCACCTAAGTCCTGGTGTGGTGCTGTGGGTTAATGTGCTGGACTGCAAGGTTGGTAGATCAGTCTCACCAGCCTCTCCTAGGAAACCCTATACAGGGTTGCTATGGGTTGGAATCAACTCGACTGCATTTAACAACAACAATTTTATTGTAAATCCTAATATTGCCTTTAAATGGGCTATGCATATTAAGTTTTGGCACCTTCCAGAATTATTAACAAGTCCCCAGAGGAAAGCTTAAACATCTGTACCAAATACACAGAGCAACATTACCTATTTCCTGATTAGTCACTCAGATGCCCAAGGAATCCCAGGTGTAGTTAAACTTTAATTTCTATTTCAGCAGCATTAAAGGAAAGTCACCCTTTTGCCATAGCATATACTACCCTATTTACTGGGGCTTGGAGTCCTGGTGTGGCGCTGTGGGTCAATGCAGCAGACTGCAAAGCCGTTTGAAATGCAA
>NW_006408536.1:28858592-28864042 GCF_000296735.1 Chrysochloris asiatica
AAAGTCCCTTGCTAAGGTAGCATCAGACAATTGAATAACCCTAGATTTCCTTCTAGCATGACAACAGGGGATACGTGCTATTGTCAATATCTCTGTTGCATCTGAGTAAGCACATTAGATGAAATAGAACTAAAATTAAAGAAAGTTCTACAACAAGGTACTCGACTACAACTGATTCCATGCAAGCCTGATGATTTCTTAGGTATTTTTTGATGATTACCTGAAGGAACAGGATATTCATTGCGGTCTATTCTTCAAGTTAGTCTGATCATACTAGTTATTATAATAATTATCTAGATGGAACTGACTCCATGGCACATAACCACCACAACCACCAGACTATTAAATGCTGTATGAAATGTATGGCTAATACACCTGAACAAGCTACAAATACTATGTCCATGGAGAGAAATATGTACTTAGAAACCAAGTTTTCAAGTGACTCTAGTCTAATCTTATTATCAGATTGGTTTCTTAAGTGCCATTGAGTCAGTTCCGGCCCATAGAGACTGGTGAGCTCGAACCACTGACATTACAGTTCAAACCAACTTTGCATTACCCACATTACCCATAGTACATTAACCCACAGTACCACACTTCTTCATAATTTGACCTCATTCTCACCTTCCTCTAAAACAACTTCAGATCAGTTACTCTGGCTGAATAGCACCTGTGGTCTTAAAAGTTTTAAAAAGCAAACAGTGATCCAAAAGATCAACAAAAAGCTCCTGCAAAAGATGAGTTACTCCTTTGTGGGCCACATGCGGCCTACTTGCCACGAAAACGAGACTCCACACGTAACAAGTTGATGTATTGGTCCTGATCAAACACTTACCAAGACTCATGATCCCAGATAGGGAATGAGTAAGAGAACCTAAAATTAATCATTGAGCTACGTGATTGATAGGAAAGAGCTTTGTTTTTGGCCAAAGTCAAATTCCATTTTGATTCTCTTATCGAGATTCATGATCACAAGGGGGAATTGAGTAAGAGAACCTAGAATTAACTATTGAGATACCTGATTAACAGAAAAGAGATGTGTTTTTGTCCTAAAGTAGACACTATATTAATTGTTAACATAGGTTCTGTTTCAAAACTATAGCCTGTCACGTCTGTAAGTTTCCGCTATGCTTTATTGAAACTATTGGATAAGAGACGTTTAGAGAAGAATGATGGTGCTTTAACCACTCTCGACAGACAGGTTGATGGGTTTAACACACATCCTGAAATAAAAGGTCAGGATATCAAATCATTTAGAAAAAGTAGGTCAGTATGTAAACAATTGTTCTCGAGAAAACTGTGTTCAAAACCATCCTGACCTGTCAGGTTGTGAACCAGAATATGACAACAGTTTCTCTGGAACTGACTACAGTTATGAACAACTGACCTTCAGGAAGTGCACCATCAGAAATAACCAAACCAGCTGTTTACTGCTCCTAACCAGATGAGTGACCCTTATATTTCAAAGGACTTCAAACTGAAGCTGTTCTTGTCTACAACCAATCATTAACTTCCCACCCCTTAGCTTTCCTCTAAGCCAGACACTGTGGTTTGTGCATCCTCAGCTCTGTGTTTTTTCTATCAGAAATTATTATTATTATTCCTCAATAAATCTTCTTGCTTTAATTTTAACCAAAACTCCAGTTTTCTCTTTGAAATCGCCCACAGATAGACCAGTGGATTTAAACTCCTGATCTTTTGGTTAGCAGCCACTTAACCACTGTGCTAACAGGATTTTCTAGTATAGTTGTGGCTATTGTGTGCTATAGAGTTGGTTCTGACTCATGGTGACTCTGTGAATATCTTTACCGGAGCAGAAAGTCCCGTATTTCTTCCATGGAGCCACTGGTGGATTCCAACCAACAAACCTGTGATTAACAGCTCAAGGCCTAACCCGTTACACTACCAGGACTCCTCTTAATACTATAGTTGTACTGTTGTTAAGTACTGTTGAGTTGGTTCCGACCCATACAGACCTGTATAGGGTTTCTGAGGAGCAGCTGGTAGGTTTGAACTGCCAACCTTGTGATTCACAGTCAATGCTGAACCTACAGTACCATACCAGGAGTCTAATAGTATAGTATAGTAGCCAACTGCAAAACATTAGAATGAAGAAGACAATGACTTAAAGCTACCCAGCGAGACATCAAAATACCTACAAGGGTTAGCTATTCAACAACTACAATAAGCAAGGGCTGAAGGAAAGCAATTCTTTTTTTTTTTTTTTTTTTTTTTTATGTTTTTTAACTTTTTATTGTGAATTAAGTAAAGGTTTACAGAGCAGACCATCCGTTTTACATTCAACAAACCATATACTTTTCATCATTACAATGATTGCAATCCCCTCCACATACCAAGAGTTAACATTACCTCTATTCATGCTAACTATTGCGTTCTTGGAATATTGCCTACCCTGTCACCCATGAATAATTGCCCATCTCCCCTCCCCCAGGAACCATCATTGATGGTTCCTTTGATTAAACCTTTTCTTAACTCTTTACAACTTGGTCTTATACAATATTTCACTCAGCATAATGTCCTCCAGGTTCATCCATGTTATGAGGTGTTTAGAAGATTCATCATTATTTTCCAATGCTACATAGTATTCCGTTGTGTATATGTACCAGAGTTTGTTTAACCATTCTTCTATTGATGGGCATTTAGTCTGTCTATCTTTTTGATGTGACTCTTATAGATAGCATATTGAAGGATCCTGTTTGCTTATCCATTCTGCTCTCTGTCTCCTGATTGGTGCATTTAATCCATTTACATTCAGTGTAATTATGGACAAGTATGAATTGATTGCTGTCATTTTGCTGTGTGTATTTTTTTGTGTATTTCTTTGTTCCACATGATTTTATGGGCTGAGTTCATTTTGTTTATGGGTTTTCTTTTCATTTTCTTTATTTCTGTTGTGTTAATGTTGGCTAAATCTTGCTGGCTTTCCTCTTTTTTTTTTTTATGTATGAGCATATTAATTTTCTTTGAGGTTACCCTGTAATTTATTAATTTTTCTCTATTCAAACAGTTTGTTTATCTTGAAATCTATTTGACTTTCTAGCCATATGGAAGTTCTGTAGCTACACTATTCTCTCTTTTTGCTTTGTAGTTGACTTCTTTATACATTGATATCTCTGCTTCCCTGTTTTCAGTCTTGTAGGTTTGTTTTACCTTAAATACTTCTACACCTGGACTGAGTTCTGGATGATGTTGTCGTGTATGGTAATCTCAGACTGTTTGCTGTTATTGGTTCTCAGTCCAAAGAACACATGCTTTAGCATTTTTTGTAAAGTTGGTTTGGTCATTACAGATTCTTCTAATTTCTGTTTATCAGAATTATTAATTTTGCCATTGTATTTGAGGGACAGTTTTGCTGGGTATATGATTCTCAGTTGGCAATTTTTAATGTTTTATTGTGAATTATATGGTAGTTTACATGAGAGAACTTTAGTTTTACGTTCATTCCATCGTATATCATCTCATTGTATCCTAGAAACCTGCCCCCTACACTTCCCTCTTCCCCCGCCCCCCAGTTTTCGGCCCACAGTCCCTTTCCCTCTCTGGATCCAAAGTCCCCAGCCGCTTCATCACTCCACGTCATCGTCTCTATCTCCATCTCAGGCATCTCTGTTTCTCTGGGTAGGGTCCCGCTCTCGGCTCTTCTCCGTTGATGGTCCCAGATAGCTCCGCTCCTAGCCTGTAGAATTAATCACTCCCTTCCTTGTTCCAAAACGTCTACCTTTGCATTTCCAACCCTCATAATCCGTCCTGATAAGTATTCTTCACTACAGTATCACAAGTTACCCATCTGTATTTCCTTTCATCCGCTCTGCCCAGACAGATTGAATAGTACCCACTGGAGATTCTGCCTTCCTCCATACTCCCTAGCACTAGGTTCCCCCTTGAAAGCTTGTAAGCCAGTCACTTCTTGACTTTGTAGTCCCCCACTCCCCATTTGAGTATCCAATGTCCAAGTTGCCCATCTCTGTCCACTCTGTGTGTGCAGGGGGTGGGAATGATTCTTAAGAAAGCAATTCTTGACAACAAAGAGCAAAGTTGAACATTTTCAGACACAAATGTTATTGTATGTATACTAAAGTAGTCCTGGTGTGGCACTGTCTGATAAGCACTGAACTGCAGTGCCAGCAGTTCAAGCTCACTAGCCACTCATCAGAAACCCTATATAGAATTGCTATGAGTCAGAACTGACTCAAGGGCACTTAAAAACAACGACATCACCGACTTGAGTGCAGCTTAGAACACAATAGTTTTATAGGCTAAGCAATGGACTGCAAACCACAACACTGGTGCTTAGAACCCACCAACTCCATGGGAAAAGGATAAGGCTTTCTGTTCCCACAAAGAACTTAGAAATCCTATACAGGGTTGCTATGAGTCAGAATTGACTCAATGGCACTTAACAAAGTACTGCTTAAAGGAATATTCAAGGATATATTTCAGTAAGAAGATATGTGGTCCCGTAGATATGGGGTGGGACTCAAGAATCTGTACACAGAAGTGGATGAAATAATGCAAATTAACGTAATTAGATGATACTGCAGAAATAGAATTTTTGTATTAGACTTTTAAAATAAAAACTCTGGCAGTAATAAGAAGGCTGGAATGCAGTGTGCTGATGTAATTACTAAATAACTCCAGGTTTTGTTGGAAAACTTAATATTTCATACTCCTGACCTAAGACAAATTTTCATTCCAACAACTCTGTTTTAGGTTGGTTCTGATGTAAATCGAATCTCTATTTTAAAGTTTTAATATTATTGCCTTTATAAATTTAATCTTTACTTTTTTGGAGGGGACTGGAAACATTAAATACACACTTACAGATATATTGTGATACATACATTGCATAAAAAAACCACAAATAAGATAAGTTTATTCTGATGACGACGACGAAGAAAGTTGGATGACTGCATCTTGCCGGTACTGGTAATAACTCCACTCATTGAGTTTCTGGGTTTCTGGTTTATCCCTGGGAATGGGGATGATGTTTATAGTTAGAAAATTATAGTTGTCTGTATGGTCAAAGTTTTGAACATCTGTGAGTGAACAGCTGAGAATGATAGCCAATCATACACTGTAGCGTAGCATGTAGTATACTGAATACTAATAATGATTTGATGTTGTTGCTGTTGTTGTTATTAAGTGCCATTGAGCCAGTTCTGATTCAACCCTGGAGAGGGTCTCCAAGGCTATAAATCTTTGTGGGAGCAGAAAGCCTCATCTTTCTCCTGCGGAGGGGCTAATGGGCTCCAACCACAGACTTTGGTTTGTAATCCAGTGCTTATAACGCTTTCCATTACTAACGATTGTTGCTCTCAAGTGCCTTCGAGTCAGTTCCAATCCATAGCAACCCTGATAGGGTTTCCGAGGAGATATTGGTGAGCTTGAACCACCAACCTTGCAGTTCAAACCAACTTTGCAGTCCAGCG
>NW_006408536.1:28867407-28892361 GCF_000296735.1 Chrysochloris asiatica
TCCACAGCACGTAACAACAACAACAACAACAACCCTCGGTGTGCAAGAAGGTAGCTACTACAAGTATAAAATCACAATTAACACAAAGCCAAGGAAAATGCAAATTAAAAGAAAGCATAGGATATTTAATACAGTGATTATTCTTCTTGGTGAAATGGGATGGGGCATTATATACACAAAAGGGCAAATCCGCCAAGAAGATACAATGGTTTGAAACTATGCACTTTGAACATCAGAAATGAAAGCTGACATCATTATGCTGAGACATTCATCATAAGTTTGAGTTTAACAAGCTTTTGTCAGAAATGGATAGATCAAGATAACAGTATTAGAAACCATGTAAAAGCTTTAAAAAGTGACATTAACAAGTTTAATGTATTATGCATGCATAGGCATGTACCCCAAGTATAAATGAGTGACCAAAGGCAATAAATTGGACATCAACAGTAAAACGATAGTTAATAAAAACTGATGTGCCTGGAAATTCAAAAATGCACTCCTAAATAACTCAGAGATTACTGGAGAAACAACAAAGGTAATTTAAAAATGCTTAGGACCATAACAATCCTAATGGCCCACTAAATCAATTGTATACTACCAGTACCTATGAAAAAAAAATCCCTGAAAAATCAATACCTTTTGCTATACATTCATCCATTCCCTAATAAATCAAGACTATATCCATTTATCCAACACGGCTGCACAGTGCTTGTTGGAAGCGTTTTTACTTGTTGACAACTGTTTTATATTATTGATTCTAATCAAGTTTCTCATGTTGCCAACAAAAATTTGATTCGCTGCTTGTCCAAGTGTAGAACAAAGGGCATATTTATGCAGATAATGCTAGAACTGGTGAATATTGAAAGAAAAAGTCTTGTTCCATGGGCAGGTGACACTGCCAAGGTCAAACCACAAGAGAGAAGGGAGGGACTGAGATGGCAGGCCTCATTGAGGCCAGGATGGCCAAACTTTATCTCTCATACTTCGGACATATTGTCAGGAGGGACCAGTCACTGGAGAATGATATCATGTTTGGTAAGGTGGAGGGTCAGAGAAAAAGAGGAAGACCCCCAACGAGATGGATTGGCCAAGTGGCAGTATCAATGGGCTCAAGTGTGGCAACAATAGTGAGGTTGACCCAGGATCGGGCAGTGTTTCATTTTGCTGTGCATAAGGTCGCTATGATTCAGTACCTACTCGATGGCACCTAACAACAACAACAACAACATCTGAGCCCTAGGAAAGACCCCCAGACAGACCCTGACACGGCCTTGCTGGCTGATGGGGAGGACCCTAACATATCATCATATGGTAGTGGGAGCAGAGCAGTCTCCCATATGTTTCTGCTGTTGTTATTTGCTGAGGAGTGGACCCTCGATTCATAACGACCCCACACAGAATAAAATGAAACCTCGCCCAGTTCTGGGCCATCTCCAGGATGGGCTGTAGTTTGGACCTTTGTGATCCAGAGGGTTTTCATTGGCTGATTTTCAGAAGAAAATTGCCAGACTTTTCTTCCTAGTCTGTCTTAGTCTAAAAGCTCCGTTGAAACCTGCTCAACAGTCTGGTTCTAACACACAAAGCTTCACTGACAGACAGGTGGTGGCTGTCATGGAATGCACTGGTCAGTAATTGAACCTGGGTCTCTCGTATGCTTCTGTTTTGCTGTTAAGTGCTGTTGAGCTGGTTCTGACTTTTAGTGACCCTGTATAGGGTTACTGAGGAGCGACTGGTGGGTTTGAACTACTGATCTTGCACAGTGCCACACATGGAAGGGGAGAATTCTGCCCTGGAGCCCACTGTCCTCATGTATTTGTTCAGTCCTGGCCTGTGACAGACGTCACAGACATCATTCTCAAGGGCCAGATAGTTCATGTTTCAGGCGTCCTGTGTTAGATGGTGCATCAACAAATGGGCTGGGTGTGTGTCCGTCCAACATTATTGACAAAGACAGGCAATGGGTCAGAGTTGACCTGTGGATGGGAATCATTTTCTAGTCCTGGGTGTAAAATAACCCCCAGAAAGGAATGCCTGAAGCAGGTGGCCATCACTGTGTCTGGGTTCACTTTTAGTTAGATGGACAATAGATGCTAACAGCTGCCCAGGGGTAACTTGTGTTTCCTATGTGATTATGTGTGCATTTACTGGAATGTCTGTGACATTTCTTCCTCACATTTGGAGATTTTCTGCTCATCAGTACTTCTGATAGAGTCGATGTTGTAAACACATATTTGCTCTCACATTTCCTATGTCCAGAGTTTGATAAATAATTGGCTTTCCTTTGCTGTTGGATCTCCACAGACAGATTTGGAACATGGTTACGTACCAAGCCACCAAAATAAATTAGACACGGGCAAATATGAAGACAAAGTCCTTTTTTCTCTTAGATATTTGAATGTATGCAAACCTAGTTCTAACAGAAAGAGTCTGTTGAGCTCATTAATTTGATTTCCTGAAATGCATTGTATACCTAGAGAATATGTGAAAAGCTACCTTCTCACATGAAAAGCTACAGATGTTGAATCTGAATGTTAAGTATGGCCCTAAGCCACAGAAGTAATCTCTGGAAATAAAATAGAAAGTGGGCGGGGGAAGTGTTTTTGAGTTTCCACAAGCTGATTTATTTCTATATGCTGCCACCACCCTATCTTGATATCTGTCCCAAGCAGTTTGCTTCCCTGAATCAATGGCTAAATAATGGCTGTGTGATAACAGAAATATGTCACAGTGATAAATATCCAGTCTCTACAGATCATCTGCATTGTCCTGTGTGTGTAAAGGAAAATGCATTCATTTCAATGGCATAAAAGACTGCCTTGATTAATGTTATTAGTGGCTGGGAAGGAGACTGTGTTTACTGAGATTAAAAACAAAAAAGGCGCCTGATCTTAAACAGTGTTCAATAGAAATGGAGAGGGGGACACGCTTGGCTTTTCTTATCACTTGGGTACTTACGCATGTAGTATCTGTCAGAATCAAGAGAAAAGTCATTTTCTGTGTAAAGGGGTGGAGAAACTGACTTATAAATGTAGACCCCCTCTTTGAAATGTATTTTCATCTAGTGCAATGTAGTAAAAGGACAATGTTATTGTTAGGTGACATCGAGTTGCTACTGACTTGTAGCGACTCTATGCATAACAGAACAAAACACTGCTCAGTCCAGTGCCAACCTCACAGTCGCTGCTAGACTTCAGCCCATCACTTCCGCCACTGTGCCAACCCATCTCATTGGGGGTCTTCCTCTTTTTTTCCGACCCTCCACCAAACATGATATCCTTCTCCAGGAACTGGTTCTTCCTGATAATATGTCCAAAGTATGAGAGACAAAGTTTGGCCATCCTGGCCTCCAAGAAGCGCTCTGGCTGTACTTCTTCCAACACAGATCTGTTTGTTCTCTGGCAGTCCCTGGTACTTTTAATTTACTCCTCCAACACCATAACTCAAATGCATCAATTCTTCTACAGTTTTCCTTATTTACTGTCCAACTTTTGCATGGGTATGAGGTTATTGAAAATACCATGGCTTGGGTCAGGCGCACCTTAGTCCTCAAGTCTTTGCTCTTGAACACTTGTCTTGTGTAGCAGATTTGCCTGATGTAATATGCTGTTTGGCTGCTGCTTCCATGAGTGTTGATGATTGATCTGAGCAAAATGAAATCTTTGACAACTTCAAATGGAGAAAATTGGAGAAAATGGAGAAACACTTTTCTTGATGTTGTTTATTGGTCCAGTGGTGAGGACTTTGCTTTTTTTTACATTAAGGTGCAACCCATGCAGAAGGCTGTGGTCTTTTATCTTCTTCAGTATTTAAGTCCTTTTCAGTCTCAGCAAGCAAGGTTGTATCATCCGCACATTGTTGCTAATGCAGGTTGTTAATGAGTCTTCCTCCAAATCCTGATGCCATGTCTTCTTCATATAATCCAGTTTTTTGGATTATGTGCTCAGCACACAGTATGGTGAAAGAATACAACCCTGGAGCACACCTTTCCTAATTTTCAACTATTCAGTGTTCCCTTGTTCTGTTTGAACAACTGCCTCTTAGTCTATGTACAGGTTCCTCATGAGCACAATTAAGTGTTCTGGAATACTCATTCGTCTCAATGTTGTCCATAACTTGTCATGATCCATACAATCGAAAGCTTTTGGTGTGGTCAGTAAAGCACAGGTAAACATCTTTCTGGTATTGTCTACTTTTAGCCAAAATTCATCTGACGTCAGCAATTACATCCCTGGTTCCATGTCCTCATCTGAATACAGCTTGAACCTTTGGCAGTTCTTTGTAAATGTACCATTACAGCCATTTAAAAATTATCTTTAGCAGGATTTTACTTGTATGTGATATTAATGATGTTGTCTGATGGTTTCTGCATTCGCTTGGGTCACCTCTCTTTGGAATGGACACAGTCAGTTGATCAGGTAGTTGTCTTCCAGATTTCATGTCATAGATGAGTGAGTGCCTTCAGGGCTTCATCTGTTTGTTGAAAGATTTCAATTTGTATTCCATCAGTTGAAAGATTTCAATTTGTATTCCATCAGTTCCAGGAGCCTTGTTTTTTGCCAATGCCTTCAGTGCACCTTGGGCTTCTTCCATCAGGATCATTGGATCTTGGTCATATGCTCCCTCTGGAAACGGTTGGACACCACAAGTCACTTCTTATGTGCTATTGCAATCAATTAGACTGTGATATTACACGTCCTCTCATTTAAGAACACATTAATAACATTTATTATACTTCTCAACTGTAGCCTTATTATCACGTAATATTAATTATCAATGTTACTGGCCTAATTATGCACCATTATTTCTGATGTAGTACTTCCCTCCCTATTAACAGTTATTTGTATTATAGTTTTCAAGAGAATTTACTTATTTTTCCCCCAGAAAGGATCCTTGAGTGGTTGACTTTGAGTGCTTACATAATCATAATTTTTTCCCTTATTTATACAAAAAAAAAAAAAAGATAGATTACCCATTGTGGGGGAAATTCTTAGATTTAGGACGGAACCTTAAAAAGAAAACACCAACTTTAATACTGCTAACAGTTGGTTACGCGGAGGGGATTGCAATTATTGTGATGAAATAAAGTGTGTAATTTGTGACATGTAAAACTGATGATTTGCTCTGTAAACCTTCACTCAGTTCACAATAAAAATGTTTTGATTTGTTTTGGGTGGTAGTGTGCCATGGAGTCAGTTCCGACTCATAGTAACCCTGCCTAGGTTTTTTGAGGCTGTAAATCCATATGGGAGCAGAAAGTCTCATCTTTTTCCCACGAACAGCTGTTAATTTTGAACTGCTGACCTTGAGGTTAGCAGCCGGACTCATAACCATGCCGCTACCAGAGCTCCTTTGTTTTATTTTTAAAAAGAAAGAACCTATAAACTGTAACTATCATGAATGAATATTACAAATTAAAAACATTCCCTTAGCAACAAAATGACTATTCCCATCAGCCTAGGTCAAGGAAGTTCCCAAACAACAAAAGCAAAACAAAAATAATCCCACTTGACACGGTCACATGTTTTCCGGCAATAAGAATGCGAGTCTAACTTTATGGCATGTTGTGGAATGAAGTTCATTAGCTTTGTTGTTGTTAAGTGCCATCTAGTTGATGATATTGAGCTTTTTCTACATATGTAGTCAATTTGATTTCTATGTCTTCCACCTGATGAGGTTCATGTTGTTTGAGAAAGGTATTTGCAATGAACAAATTGTTGGCCTTATTTAAAATTCTATCATGCGATTTCCAACATCCAGCTACTGATCCGTCCAATGTCTGCATTCCAATCACCAGTTGTTATCGATACATCTTGGTTGCATGTTTGATTGATTTCAGACTGAAGCAGTTGGTAGAATTCTTTCATTTCAGCGTCACTGGCTTTAGTGATTTGTATGTAAATTTGAATAATAGTGGTATTAAGTGGTCTTCCTTGTAGGCATATGGATATTATTCTATCAAACACAGCATTGTACTTCAAGCTAGGTCTTTAATGCTCTTTTTGTTGATGAATGTGATGTCATTCCTCTAGAACTTGTTCTTCCTAGCACAGTAAATCATAAGATTGTCTGAATTAGAATGGCCAATACCAGCCCATTTCAGCTCACTAACGCCTAGGAGATTGGTCTTCAGCATTCCATTTAATTTTTCACAACTTCCAATTTTCCTAAATTCGTATTTCATACATTCCATGTTCTGATGGTAAATGGATGGTTAGTTTTTATTTGGAAAATTCACATATGTATCCATTTTTGTTTAATTCTTGTTGTACTTCATTCTACAACTCTTTGCCTCTGTGAAAGTGGATCGAAACTTAAATTCAAAACAGAAGTACTAGTAAAGTCAGTTCCTACCACTGGCATTAAGCAGGGCTGGGGAACCTTTATTCTGTCAAAATTTATAACATCCTTCACGGGCTACAAACAATTATCAACTTAAAAATAAGCCTGTCATATTTGGTTAAACATTTAATCAACATGTGGCCCTGTGGGTTAATGCATCAGACTGCAAAGTCGTTTGAACTTCAAGGTCGGCGGTTCAAAGTCACCAGCGGCTCCTTGGAAACCCTATACAGGGTCGCTATGGGTCGGAATCAACTCGACGGCACTTAACAACAACAACAACACAACGTGATGTTTTGGTGCTGCAGGTTTGTGCGCTGGACGGCAAGGTCAGTTTGAAGTGCAAGATTGACTCCTCGGAAACCCTATACAGGGTCACTATGAGTTGGAACCGACTCGATGGCACTTAACAACAACGTAAAGACTAGAACTGTGATTGCCTTGGCATGGCCAGACTAAATGATTTCCCGGGCCTTATACGGCCCACTGGCCAGACATTCCCCAACCCTGCAGTAAATCATGGGCTCAATATTACATGCAAATTTTTGAAAATTTGTCCTATACTATATTTTTTAAAGTTCATTTGCCGTTGTTAAGTGCCGTCGAGTCGGTTCCGACCTATAGCTTCGCTGTATAGGGTTTCCGAGTAGTGGCTGGTGAGCTTGAACTACCAACCTTGAGGTTCAAACTGACTTTGCATCTGGCACATTAACCCACAGCGCTACCCCAGGACTCCAAAACTCAATTAGTTGGCAGTATTTCTGTCCCTCACTCGCTCTGACACACAAGTGTCACCACAGTAATTTGTGGTAGCTGAGTATGTTTTGGTCTGGGCCAGGTGTCTCCTCCCACCACCACTTCTGTAGTGACATCAGGGCTAAGGATCTGCTACTACTATCATGGGATGATGCTGTGTTTTCCCCCTATGCCCTTGACATGACCCTGTTGACATAGGAGAGTGCACGACCTAGTTAGTGCATTTTCAGAGTGGTGACACTATGGGTTAAGTACTGAACTGCTAACTGTAAGATCGACAGTTCAAACTCACCAGCTCTCCATGGGAAAAAGATGAGGCTTTCTACTCCCCTAGTAAAGCTGTACAACCTTGGTTACGCTGTCCAGGGTCACTCAGAGACGGAATTAGTTTAAGCCCATTTTGGAGCCCCGTGGTGGGACAAATGGTTAAATTCTGCTACGAATCCACAAATTGGAGGTTTAAGTCTACTGTGAGTTGCCTTGAAGAAAGGCCGAGTCATCTACTTCTGAAAAGTCAACCGCTGAAACCTTATGGAGCCTTATGGAGCACAGTTCTACTCAACGTTCTGTTTCCTTCCTTTTTTAATGTCATTCTCATCTAAGACCATAAAAGTCACATTGAAGTTGAGATACCACCCCAAGTGTGATTTCCTCCATGATTTCTGATTGTCTTTCCTGCCTTGTTTATTCTCATTCTACCACCACCATTTGCCTCTGAGTGGACACATAACAATGCTCTAGGACAGAGTAAGGTGCTCTGGTAGCGTAGTGATTACGAATTGGGCTGCTAACCTCAGGGTCAGCAGTTCGAAACTATCAGCTGGCCGTGGGAGAAAGATGAAGCTTTCTGCTCCTGTAAAGATTTACAGTCTGGGAAACCCTGTATAGGGTCACTATGAGTCAGAACCGACTCCACAGCACATAGCAACAACAACAGGACAGCGTAGAACTGCCCTCCAGGGCTTCCAAGGCTAAATCATTACAAGAACAGACGGCCACATCGTTCTCCCCTAAAGGAGCCACGGTGCCTCTTTTAGTCTTTAGAAGGAGCTCACAGAGAACCCCAGGAATAGATTGATTGTGATCTAACAGCACCCCAGTTAATGATGATGATGTTTCCCTGTTGTCAGACAAAATATTGGATGTCATCCTCGACTTCTCCCTCCCTTTACCTGCCACACCCACGTCTAAACTGTCATAATGGTCCATCTTTAAAATATGTGTTGCCCAGAATTCAACTTGCTGCTCACCATCCCCACTGCTACCACATGACCCCTCAACTGGATTATTGCAAAAGCCTCCCTATTGGTCCTCTTGCTTCTACCCTGGACCGCTGTCTGCATAAGTCTTCTAAAGGAAGCTTACACTTGCTCAGAGTAAAAATCCAAATCCTGACTGCCCCCTACAAACTGACTTGAAGTTACTATGTCTTTAAGATTGAATTGTGTCTTCCGAAAACATGCGCTGTAAATCCTAACTTCTCTGCTTGGAAATAGGTTGCCTTTGTTGGGTTAGTGATGTGGGACTAGTGGAGAGTGTTTTGAGTCCATCTCTTCTGAGATACAAAGGAGGTAAAACAAGCAGGGAGAGAAGCAGAGATGGGAAGAGCCGTGGCGAGCCACGTGAGGATTGTCCAGGAGCAGAGGTTCAGAAGAGACAACAAAACTCCCCCCACGGCCAACAGAGAGAGAAAGCCTTCCCCCGACGGCCAACAGAGAGAGAAAGCCTTCCCCCCACGGCCAACAGAGAGTGAAAGCCTTCCCCCCACGGCCAACAGAGAGAGAAAGCCTTCCCCCCACGGCCAACAGATAGAGAAAGCCTTCCCCTCACGCGGGCACTTCGGCTTCGGATTATTATTGTGAGCATTTCTGTTATAGCAGCAGTAAGAGAACTAAGACAGTTACTTTCTGATCTCCTCTTTAATTCTTCTCTCGCTGCCTTTATAATAGCCACTTCCTATACCGTACTACACCTTAAGCACACAGATACCCTGTCTTTTCGCAGTCAGGTGCAGAGAATGAGTGCGTACCTACGCTTGTCCCCATATGGGTCTCATTAGTGCAATTGCTGTCTTCCAGAGCTGGGAAGTCTTCACAGGGAGGGACTATCCCTCACACCTCCCTCAGTGCCCACCACTGTGTGTGCTGGGTACAGGATGACTGAATCCTACCGAGCTCCATACTTCAGGCTAAAAAAGCACGTCCCAAGAGAAGGAGGGTAGGCTTTGAAGGCCCTGGAAGGAGCTGCTTGCTCTGAGAAGATCTTGTTCAGCCTGTGCCCCCTCCAACCCCACACTGTCCTATGGAACCTGGCAGAGACTGGATGCACATCCCGTTTAACCCTAACCCCATTCACTGGCTGTGAATGGTTCCTAGCCTCATCACAGAGCTCACTGAATGAGGTTTGGACACGCCAAACAGCTGGAAGGCACTCAAGAATCTGCAGTGTTACAGCAATGGACCTGGGCATCCCAGCAGTCTTGATGGTGTGGGCCTCCTATTGTGCATGGGTGTCCATTGGTTGGAGCTTACTCGATGGCTAGTAACAGCCACCAGACTTCATCCAGTCATTGTTTTCCGTTCCACCAGTGAGAGCGTTTGCACCCTACAGGTTCTCACAGTTCTGCTACGGAGCAGTGAAAACTGAAGGGAGGCCGAGTTTGCGTTGTGGAAATTATTCTAGGTCTCCTCGAGCAGTAACAGAGTAAGAAGCAACCCAGATCCATGTGCAGTGCTGCATGGTTTTCCCATGACACTTCCTGCTTCCTGATGGTGCATATTTTGTCTACCACCTTCATCACCAATTAGTGTCAGTTTCTTGGTGAAAATACTCCCTAACTAACCTCTTTCTAAACTAGAGAATAGCATAGCACGACTAGTAAACTCTGCTGGGAGCTCTATCTTATATAAGTAAGTTTGTCATTGCCTGTAAAAAAAACCAAGAAAACAATTGTAGCACAACAGGGTTTTGTGGGGAGGACGGAAAGAGATGTTTTCTAAATAAGGACGAAAACTAGCTCTAATTTCCAATAGTGTGGTGTGTTATTGCTCTCCTCCTTCTAGTTTGGTCAACATCCACATACTCTCGGCCTTGTCCTTGCAGGAAAGAGAGCAGCAAAAAGGGCCAGCAGTGAGCGGAAATGCAGATTGATTCCACTTCAACTGAGACTCACTAGCAAATCATTTTTTATGCTTTCATTTTTCACTCTTAGAAAAAAAACGCTTCTGACCCAAAGAACATTTTTTGAAAGACCCATGATGGTAACGACTTGTGTGTGGAGTCATGGACTTTGTTGTATTGTAGACGTTGTTTCTATACAAATATCACTAATGATAGAGATTTTCCACTGCACGGTGCTGCCTGCAGAGGTATTAAAGATTTGATCCCCACTCCCCACCATGGGTTGGATGCCTGTGTCTTTATTAAATACCGTCCAAAATCTTATCTTACTTTAAAAATCAGCTTTCTAAAGTTCGAGTGAGCACACAACAGAATCGATAGAAAGTTAATCATCAGTGATGAGGACGATTTCCCGCCTTGGAGAATAAAGAAACGAAGCATGCATTGTTGCCTTTACGGATTCTACAGTAAGCCAAGTTTAACCCTTTCTGCAAAACCCCAGTGAGGGAAGCAGCTTGTCAGAATGGAAGGTTTGCCTTTCCGCAGACATGTGGAACGGGTACCTGGGCTGCTGGACAACTTCAGAGGCTAGCAAAGAAAGCTAGCCAGGAGTTGCTCTATTCTCAGTGCATCTTCAAGGCCTCAGAACTGTCCCTTATGTCAGGGTCCAGCGCCTTCCTTCACTTAGGACTAGGATGTGTGGAAAGGCCTTGGTGGAAGAAGAAGCAGTTCCACTTGAGTTAAACCCATCTTACAGTTACCTGCATATGCCAGAGCAGAACTGTGCTCCACAGGGTTCCCAATGGCTGAGTTTGGGGAAGTAGGCAGCCAGGCCTTTCTTCTGAGGTGCCCTGGATGTGCTCAAACTTCCAGCCTTTTGGTAGTATCTGACAGCATCTAACAGAATGTGCCACCAGAGACTTGGGAAATAAATCCTTTCCTAAAATGAGCTTTAATTTGGAAGAGTGATCTTTTGAATAACATCTTATTCTCTGCTGTCTTGTGTGCACTGAATTGTTCCTGCATTATTTTTAGATCCTTCCATATTTTTACATTCGGGGCCTCCGGGAACTGGGTGTTTTTCTATCTCCCTAAAACTCTGAAGTCTTTAACATGTTTTGTTCTCTAATGCCCTTTCCTATCTGTACTTCAGAGTAACACCCTAACTTCACAGAGAAGAAAAATGTTTCAGAGTACGGTATCTATCGCCCCCCAACACACACACATAAACACACCCGCCTTCTTGTGTTTCTGAAATCGTCTAGAAAACTCATTCCCATTAGACATCCCAGACGAAAGACGTTTAATCTTCTACACTGTTGCTGCTCAGACAGTTCAGTATTTTAGGCTTTAGGTGGGCTGGTCTCAAATGACATTTAGCGTCAAGTTGTGATTCTTCCTCTGCTCTGGCCTCTCGCCCTCCTGTCTAGAGATTCTAAAAAATCACAGCTTGTTTGTGACAGTCTCATAAGAGCTGTTCATATCTGCTTGGTCACATCTGATGGGAGGCCACTGGGGTGTCACCTCTGTCATAAGCTCCCCTCATTACGAAAACACCGTCTCTCTGGCAGAGTGAGAAGGAGAGGTCTGGTGACTTCTGGTGGGTGTTTGGGTTTACCTAACTGTGCTGTGACGCTGCAGCTAAGTGCTCAGCGGCTAACTGAATGGTTGGTTTGAACTCACCTGGCAAGCTACTGCTGTGAATAGGACAGTCTGGGAAACCCTCTGGGGCAGGTCTGCTGGCCACACAGGGTCACTGTGAGTCAGAGTCAACGCAACAGCACCCAACAACAACAGCCTGACAAGAGCGACGGAGTTGGGGCCATCAGAGCCGCACGAGGAGTCTCCAGGCAGCAGAGTTGGTGTTACTGGCTCCAGTCTCAACATGTAAGCAGAGTTCAGCATCGCATTGTCATTTGGTCTGTTAGTTTGTATGTGCCTTGTGTTTACTGCTTATACTTTCTCCTTATGAAACAGCCGCAGTCCCTCCTCCACGTAGCCACAGCACATGCCCTCACTCCACCGCTGGCCTCACAGCCCACTGTTGTCTGCAGAGGCTTTGCGCAGGAGCACCTCCCATCATGCCTGACCCACAGAGGGCCTCGAGCCCTTTGACCCTCCCCTCACTGAGCTCTCTGACCTCCCCGGTTGTTGCTGGGTGGCTGCCCTGATTCCTTTCAATAATTAAATACAACAGAGGTGACGTCGGGCCAGTTTCCATGGCCACCCTTCCACTTCCTGTCACCTGAAATGGATCTTCTTAGAACCCAAGCTATCGTGTTCTGAGGAAGCCCAAGCAGCCTCACTGGAAATTCCTCTTGAGTGGGGAGTTTTTGTTCCATTATTGGCAACTGTATTCTTGGAGAGCTTAGAACTATGCCTGGTACATTGTAGGTGCACACTGAAGATTTGTTGAATATTTTTTTCATTGCAATTCACTGCAGTCCAATCTAGGCCATTGTGTATATTGACCTGTTGTTGTTGTTAGTGCCATTGAGTGGGCTCCGACTCATAGCGACCCTGTATAGGCTGTCCAAGGAGCAGCTTGTGGGTTTGAACAGCAGGCCTTGCGGTTCACAGTCCAGTGCTGATCCTACAGACCCACACCAGGACCTAGACTCTTTCTATTTGCTTGGCACACGTGTTTTGAGACACATCCTCACTCGAGTATGTGGGCCCACGTTCCATGGGGGTCACACTGCACCCACAATTCAGATGGTCATGAGGAGGCAGTTGGACTTGGTCTTTTGAATACAGATACTCCACAAATTCTCCAGAAATCATGTAATCCCAAACACAGTTGGTCAACTTTCTTTGTCATTTACTTTCTTCCCTGTTAGAGGTGCTACTAGGGTGGCATTGTAGCACAATGTACTGGACTGAACTACAAAATCGGCGATTCAAACTCACCAAGTCACTCGTTGGAACTCCTATACAGGGTCTCTATGAGTTGGAACCAACTCAACAGCATTGGCAGGTGCCCAGAGATCTGAGACAGGATGACCACGAAGCGAATGATCAAGAGTTTTATTTGTAAGTGAAAAAAGCAGTAATTACACCCTGTTTGGGTTCTGTAATAGGCTTTGCTTCTTCATCATCCTAAAAACAGGAACAGCTGCAGGAGTTAGGAGAGAGGAAACACTCATTGGAGATGGAGGAAGAACTTCATCTCGGCTTCTAACACTGCAATTTATAGGTTTGGAGTCTGTGACGCCTGGACCAGATTGTTCCTTAGCGAACAATAGCAATTTTAGGGATAACTCAGGAAACCCACACATGGTAGACAAGCACCATCAGTCAACTACTTAACTTTGCAAATGAAACTTTAGTTACTATTCCCTAAAACATCTCTCTTAAAATGTAAGGTTTGGGAATAAGTAAGTATTTTGCATGTCCTGAAACAAACTAATAGCTGAGATTACGAGCACAGAAATGATCATGATCCAAAATAGAGAGATATTTATATATAAATATAAACAAAACCTGTTTACATCCAGTTGATTCCAACTCGTGGACTCCCCATGTGTGTCAGAGTAGACTGTGTGTTACGTGTTTAGAGGCTGATTGTTTTGGAAATTGATCACCAGACCTTTCTTCTGAGGTGTCTCTAGGTAGACTACACCCTTTCAGTTCATAGCCAAGTCTGCTAACTGTGCCACCCAGGAACTCCTCTGTGTTAATATACAGATACATTTGCTCACTTGGAGCTGCTGAAATGAGACCTCTGAAACTACTTCTCGCTATTTGTGTTAGACTCAAAGTGGTTTTGAGGAGTCCAGGTATGGCGCTATAGTGTAAGCATTGGACTGGTAACCCCAAGGTGGGTGGTCCGAGCCTACCAGCTGCTCCTTGGAAACCTTCTACAGGGTCACTGTGAGTTGGAAGTAACTCGACAGCACTGTGCAACAACAACATGTGGACTCTGGGTCTGTTGACCTCTCACACGGCTATGTGCTACTTACTGCCCGGTGTCCTAAAAATTTCAAGTGAGGCAGAAGCCTGGCCTGGGATTATTTATTTGGTTTTGCTTGCACTGAGACAGAAGTCTGAAAGCAGAGTCTGCACACTTTTCTGTAAGGGACTGTTGTCCTGGGTTCAACTGTGTCCCTAAGATGCATGTCAACTTGGCTACTCCCTGATTCCCAGTATTCTGTGGTCATCCTCCGTTCTGAGTTACTTTCCAGTTTGTGGTGTGTGCGTCACTGAGGCAGCATCTGTATGGGGTGTGTCTTAAGTCACAGCCTTACAAGGAGTCGTACTTTACTTGAGTCACAGCCTTTCTCAAGCCATACCCTTACTGAACACACCTTTTTTCTTACAAGACATAAGAGGAGAGCCCTCACCACTACCAAGAAAGAGGAGCAAGGAGTAGAGAATGTCCTTGACCCAAGATTCCCTGCATTGAGGACCTCCTAGACACAGGGGAAGATTGATGGCAAGACCCTTGGAGATCTCCAAGAAACAGCAGGCCTACAGATACTGAAAGGTGACAAGGACCTGGAGTCTCTGTGCTGAGAACATCCTAGACACAGGGGAAGATTGATGGTAAGACCCCTGGAGATCTCCAAGAAACAGCAGGCCTACAGATACTGAAAGGTGACAAGGACCTGGAGTCTCTGTGCTGAGAACATCCTAGACTCAGGAGTAGACTGATGACAAGACACATGGAGATCTTGAAGGAACAGCAGGTCTTAAAGGAGACAAGCCTCCCCCCCCACCCACACACACACACGAGCTGACAGAGAGACAAGGCCTTCCCTTATGTATGACTCTTGCCCTGAATTTGGACTTCTAGTCTCCTAAAACTGTGGGGATAATTTTTGTTACAATAGTACTAGATAAGGAAGACAGACCACATAATAAACATTTTGGGCTTTGCAGAATATATAGTCTATGTTTAAAGACCTCTTTAAAATGTTGAAGAGTAAAGATGTCAGTTTGAGGACTAAGGTGCGCCTGAGCTAAGCCATGGTATTTTCAATAACCTCATATGCATGTGACGTTGGACAATAAGGAAGACCATAGAAGAATTGGTGCGTTTGAATTATGGTTTTGGAGAAGAATATTGAAAGCACCACAGACAGCCAAAAGAACAAACTAATCTGTTTTGGAAGAAGTACAGTCCGAATGCCCCCTAGAAGCCAGGATGGCCAGACTTCGTCTCTCATACTTCAAACATGTTATCAGAAAGGACCAGTCCTTGGAGAAGGATATCATGCTTGGGTAAAGTGGAGGGTCCGAGAAAAAGAGGAAGACCCCCAGTGAGATGGCTTAGCACAATGGCAGCAGTAATGGGCTCAAGTGTAGCAGTGATTTTGAGGTGGTCGCAGGACTGGACACTGTTTCCTTCTGTTGTGCATTGGATGCTGTGAGTTGGTATGGACTGGATGGCACCTAACAGCAACAGCCTAGTCGGTGTTAGAACCACTCACGTCTGAAGAGGTTGCTCAGAAGCGGTTGTCAGTTACGGTGGCATTATCTCAAGTCACTGAGCCCTAACCCAGACCAGGATGAGTGTTGCTGGAGCCCGCCCCTTCTTCCCCCTTCTCCTGGTGTCTGAGGCCATAGTTGTGGTCAGTCCGTCTCATGGAGGGTTTTCTTTGTTCTCACCAAACTTCTGTTTGACCAAACCTGATGTTCTTTAATATTGATTGTTCTTTCCTGATGAGGCTTCTGAAGTAAGCAACACCGTGGGCAATATGTCAGTTGGCTGCGTTTCAATAAAACTTTATTGACAAAA
The DNA here is from genome assembly GCF_000296735.1 of Chrysochloris asiatica. Taxonomy (NCBI): domain Eukaryota; kingdom Metazoa; phylum Chordata; class Mammalia; order Afrosoricida; family Chrysochloridae; genus Chrysochloris; species Chrysochloris asiatica. The sequence continues at coordinate 28,883,363 of NW_006408536.1, forward strand.
TTAGGAGAGGCTAGATTTGAGATTGTTGCCACTTTGACTTACACTTATTCACACGGTTAGCAGTGAAGGATTACAGAAGAATCCTTGAGGGTGGGCTTTGACAAGGAAGGAAAGAAAGTACAGCAAAAAAGAGTTCAAGAGGCTCCTAAAGTTGTGAAATAAATGCAGACAGTGAAAGTGAAAATGTTGGCTCTATCAGGGTGTGAACACAGTCACATGAACTAAGTTCCATCATGTGTGGTCTTCACTGGAAACCAGCATTGGGGAGGGGGGAAGCAATCTAACCCTAGACCCCATCATATTGACAAGAGCCAGGGGTTTGGCTTAGACTCGGTTGTGGAAGGAATCGTTGACCCTACGCTGCCGTCCAGTCTGTGCTGACTCAGCCACCCTGAGGAGAGACACAACTGCTCCACCAGCTTCTGCGGCCGTAAAAGTGTTCTCCCACAGAGCTGCTGGCAGGTTTGAACCACCAACATCTGGGTTAACAGTCCAACACTTAACCCAATGGACCACCAGGGCAACTTTGATATTTAACAAATTGAATATTTTCAAGAACCCAGAAAATATATAAACAACTTACATTATATTTTTCTTACTTTACAATACTGGTTATTTTTCTAGACTTGTTGACCTGAAATGTTTGCAGGCGTTTCCATGAGGAATTTGACTATAAACAAGACTATTTCCTTCTGTTAGTTTGAGTGGGTCAAGAAGTTCAAACGGCGTCCTAGTAACTAGTTTCATAACAAGCATACAGTGGAATAATGTTGTTGTTGTTAAGTGCTATTGAGTTGGTTCTGACTCATTGTGACCCTATGAAGGGTTTCTGTGTAGCAGCTGGTGGGTTTGAACTGCCGACCTTGTGGTTAGTAGTCTACTGCTGATCTTACAGTGCCACTCTGTTTTGTTAGTGCCATTGAGTCGGTTCCGACCCATAGCGACACTGTGTTGGGTTTCCAAGGAGCAGCTGGTGAGCTTGAACTGCTGACCTTTTGGTTCAAACTGACTTTGCAGTCCAGCACATTAACCACCAGCACCACACCAGGACTCCTTAAAACCACTTTGAGTCTAACACAAATAGTGAGAAGTGGTTTCAGAGGTCTCATTTCAGCAGCTCCAAGTGAGTGAACGTATCTGTGTATTAACACAGAGGAGTCCCCAGGTGGCAGAGTTAGACTCAGCTACTAACTGAAAATCTACCCAGAGATACCTCAGAAGAAAGGTCTGGTGACCAGCTTCCAAAACAATCAGCCTCTAACACCTAATGAAGCAGAGTTCTACTCTGACACACATGGGGTCTCCATGAGTTGGAATCAACTGAATGGAAACTGGTTAGGTTTGGTTGATATTGACATGTAAATAGCTCTCTATTTTGGATCTTGTTCATGTATGTGCCACCCCAGGACTCCATATGTGGAATAACAGATGTTTTATGGAGATCCCTTAGAACCACTTTTATCTTAACACTTTAATAGATGAAATCTCTGTATGGTGCAAATGGTTAATGCACACAGACATGAGAGGTTGGTGGTTCAAGCCCATCCAGAGAGACCTGGGAAGAAATGTCTAGCAATCTACTTCTGAAAAACCACCTGCTGAGAACCCTGTGGAGCACAGTTCTACTCTGACACACATGGGGGCACCATGAGTGAGATCTACTTATGAAAAATCATCCACTGAGAACCCTGTGGGGCACAGTTCTACTCTGACACACACGGGACACCATGAGTGGACTCTACTTATGAAAACTCATCCACTAAGAACCCTGTGGGGCACAGTTCTACTCTGACACACATGGGGTACCATGAGTGGAATCTACTTATGAAAAATCATTCATTGAGGACCCTGTGGAGCACAGTTCTACTCTGACACACACGGGGGCACCATGAGTGGGATCCACTTATGAAAAATCATCCACTGAAAACCCTGTGGGGCACAGTTCTACTCTGACACACACAGGGGCACCATGAGTGGAATCTACTTACAAAAAAATCATCCACTGAGAACCCTGTGGAGCACAGTTCTACTCTGACACACACGGAACACCATGAGTGGAATCTCCTTATGAAAAATCATCCACTGAGGACCCTGTGGGGCACAGTTCTACTCTGACATACATGGGGCCACCATAAGTTGGAATTGACTGGATGAGAACTGATTATTCTGATCAATAGCTTTGAATATGAACTACATCAAAGGACCAAAGCAAGTTGGACATTTTGTGGGGAAACTTCACTTCAGCTCTCAAACTGTCTTCAGGATTATAGAAATCATTGTAAAAACAAGAGAAAATTTAGGGTCAATTATGATGCTGTTGCCAAATCAGCATCAACATTCATCTCAGCAATTACAATTACAACTCTGAAAAGGCTGAGAGCCTTACTGTGGATTCTCTCCATTTAGATCTTGCGTGCTCGTTTGCAAGCAAAAATTATACTCAACTTTCAGAGGAATGTGCATATTTTAGAGTGAATTCTTTTCTGGTTTAATTATCTCTGTGTGGAAAACACCTTAAAACATTTTGTCGAGATTAAAAACAAAAAACAAAATCAGCTCTATTGTTTGGCTACTGAAGCGGAGAATACATAATGACAAACCTGCAGCCAACCATCAATACCCCATGAGCTTATATCCCCGTTCTCAAGTCAGATACTGGTCACTTGGCCTGACATCAGATGGCATGTTTGAAGCTGGGATTTCCCTGGAAGCCAGCTATGTGGCGCTCATCTTAAAGTTCCAACTTCCTTCTCCTGCCACATTCTCCACAAGCAGGCAAGTAGGTTGTGCTGGTTGTTAGCTGCCATCAAGTTGGTCGTCAAGTCACGATGACTCCATGCACAATGGAATGAAACACTGTGTGGTCCTGCTAGAACATGGGACCGTAGAATCTAGAGATGGAGTGAATCTCCTAGGTTAAACAGGTGGCTCCAGTGTCGTCCCAACAGTCCTTCCTCAATAGAACTAGGAAAAAACCTTCAAGGAAATGAATTGGCACAGTAGCTACCACAGTGGGCTCAAGCTGAGGAATGATTTCAAGGATGGCAGTGTTTCATTTTCATTATGTTACATATACGGTCACTATGAGTCAGAACTGACTCCATGGAACCTACAAACAACAACTACAGTGACATCCCAAGCACCTTTATAGAGAGAGCCAGGAGGCTCAGCCAACACTCGTCTGTCAGTTTGTCATTGTGTGGTGACTTGCCTGTTGCTGTGATCCTGGAAGCTATGCCACCAGTATTTTTAATTCCAGCAGGGTCACCATAGTGGACAAGTTTCAGCGGAGCTTCCAAACTAGGAAGAAGGTGAGGCAGAGTACTTCTGAATGTTTAGCTGCTGGGAACCTTATGAATAGCACAATATACAATAGCACAGATACAATGCTGGAAGATGAAAACATTGTGAAGATTAGCAAAATGGTGTCAGATACAGTGCTGGAAGATAAGCCCCTCAGGTTGGAAGGCACTCAAAATATGACTGGGGAAAAGCTGCCTCCTCAAAGTAGAGTTGACCTTAATGACAAGAATGGAGTAACGCTTTCCTAACTTTATTTATTGATGGGGCACAACTCACAATGAAAAGAAACAGCTATAAACATCCGTTAACAATGGGAACATGGAATGAGTGAAGTATGAAGCTAGGAAAATTGGAAGATGTCAAAATGAAATGGAATGCATAAAGATTGTTTTCCTAGACGTTAGTGAGCGGAAATGGACTGGTATTGGCTTTTTTGAATGTGACAATCATATAGTTTACTGTGCCAGAAAAGATATGGAATACAAATGGCATCGAAAGAACATTTCAAGATCTTTCTTGATGTACGATGTTATCTGTGATAAAATAATATTCATATGCCTACAAGGAAGATCAGTTAATACCACTATTATTCAAATTTATGCACCAAGCACTAAAGCCAGTGATGAGGAAAATGAAGAATTCTACCAACTTCTTTAGTCTGAAATTGACTAAAAAAATTTAAAAATGCAGTCAAGATGCATTGATAATTGCTGGTGATTAGAATGTGAAGGTTGGAAACAAAGAGGAAGGATCAGTAGTCAAAAAGTATGGCTTTGATGGAAGAAATGATGCTGGAGATCATATGATAGATTTTTTTTTTTAATTCAGATGATTAGAAACTTCAGTTTTTTTAGCAGCATTGTTTTTGTTTTTTTAGCTTTTTTGTGAATTGAGTGAAGGTTCACAGAGCACATTATCAGTTTTACCTTCAATCAGTCATATACTTCATTATATGGTTGCAATCCCCTCCATGCACCAGCAGCCAACAGCATTGACTTCTATTCCCTCCAACTGCTGTATTCCTCCCTGCACCTCCCACCACTCTCATCTGTCCTCTGCCAACCGCCCTCCACTTGTATATTGCTTGCCCCGTCACCCATGTCAATGTGTGCCTGTCCTCTACTGCATGTATCATTTCCTCCTTCCCCCAAACCATCATAGATAATTTCTTTTATCAATAACCCACCTCCTTTTTTTTCTTTGATGTACAAAAACAAACACACACACACACAGGGATACATACTCGTTTAAAACAATCACAGGGCATATGCTGGAATCTTTCCATGAGTCTAGGTCCTCAGCTGTTCAATCTCTCCATGGAAATATTTCTTTTATCTTCCTCTAGTCGAGTTCTGGAGTCCTGGTGTGGCGCTGTGGGTTAATGCGCCAGACTGCAAAGCTGTTTGCACTGCAAGGTCGGTGGTTCAAGCTCACCAGCTGCTCCTCAGAAACTCTATACAGGGTCGCTAAGGGTCAGAACCGACTCGATGGCACTTCACAACATCACAACAACAACAGTCGAGTTCTGATCATCAAGCTATTGAAGCTAGGTCAGATGGGTACTATCTACAAGTTTGGACATTCTTCTGCATCTCCCCTCACATATCAACTGGACACCTCACTCTCAACTGTAGCCCTCCAAGGCTAGGTCTTTGTCCGTGGGCTCAGGAATCCCCAAGTCTCACTACACTTCAGACCAACCACCCCTTCCTCTTATGTGATAGAATTTTGCAAGACCAATGAGTTATTCGTTGCAAATACCTTTTTTATACAACATAAAACTGTACACATGGAGCTTACCAGATGGAATACACTAGAATTCAATTGGCTATGTCTGTGGGAAGACAGGGTGGAAAAGCTCACATCTTAAGTCAAAATAAGGCCAGAAGCCAACTGTGGAATTGCTCATATTCAAGTTTGGGCTGAAGCCGTAGAAAATTAAAACAAGTCATTGATAACTAAAATAAAACCTCGAGTACATCTCACCTGAATTTAGAGATCATCTCAACAACAGATTTGATATATTAGACACTAATGACTGAAGACCAGAAGAATTGTGGGATGACATCAAGAATATCAAACAAAAAGGAAGAAAAGGTCATTAAAAAAATAAGAAAGATACTGAAACTGAAAGGGAACACATGAGCAGGCATATAAGCTTGCTGGTGACCACATTGGTCTACTGGTGAGTAGAAGAGGGGGAAAGGCAGCAATGCAGAAATGGGCTGAGTTCAACCACATTCCATAGACTCCCGTTGACCTGGAGATGAGAAAGAGAAGAGGAAGGGCTGGTTGGTCCAAAGTATGGGAGACCTGGGGACTCCTGAGCCCATGGACAAGAGACACAGCATGGAGGACTATAGCTGAAAGTGAAGCAAGCAACCAGCAGATATGAAGTGAGGGGAGATGCACAAGAACACCTAAACTTGCAGATTGTACCCATTTGACCTAGCCTTGATGGTGTGATGATCAGAACTCAACTAAAGATTAAAAAAATAACACCACAAAAAAAACTTTTTTCGATAAAAGAACGAGTGTAAATTGCTACCATTTGATGAACTTGACATATATTTAAGGATGTAGTAACTCAAAATACCAACTAAGAGGGAAGGAGTCTTCACATCAAGTATCAATCCTACCCCCTCTGCATACAGGGTTGATAGGGATGGGCAACTTCAGCATTGGCTACCTAAAATTAAGCGCTCGGTAAAGGCACTAAGTGACTGGCTTACAAGTTTTCAAGAGGGAGTTTAGTTTCAGAGTGTGCGGAGAAAGATAGAGTGCCCACTGAATAGTTTTCGTCTTGTCTAGATGAGTCTGGTGAAAAGAGATGGGGATAAGATTCTTACGATTCAATAGTGGTTAATTGTGACTGTTAGAACTGTAAAGGTAGAAGTTTTGTAACAGAAACAGGGGAATAGTTAGTCTTACAGTCCAGGAACAGAGGACCTTAGGACCATCAAGGGAGAAGAGTACAAGTGAAATGTGGGACCTTATCCAGAGAAGCAGTGACACTAGAGATGGAGGCAGAGATGAGGACATGGAGAGAGGGAGAGCAGCTGAGGACTCTAGACTCATGGAAGAAGGACTAAGTGCTGGAGGCCATGAGGCAGACTTGCAGAATGTGCCCTTTGGTTGTTTAAATGATTATATAATCCTGAGTGCTTTTGTGTACATCTCCTCACCCAAAAACAGAGGGAATGGAAGCAAATACTGTTGAATGATGATGCACAACTGATGTAAACTATATGTAACCCATGTAAACTATCACTCAGTTCACAATTAAAAAAAAAAAGTATGTTAAAAGAAAGAAAAGATCAAAATGGATGTCAGAACTTACTCTTGAGCATAGAGAAGCTAAAGCAAGTGGAAGAAATGAGGAAGTCAAAGCAGAATGGAAAATTTTACATGATAGCTCAAGAAGACAAAGTCAAGTATTAGACTGAAACGTGCAAAGACCTGGAGTTAGAAAACTAAAAGGGAAGAACATTCTCAACGTTTCTCAAGCTGAAAGAACTGAAGAAAAAATTCTAGCCTTGACTTTAAATATTAAAGGACTCTATGGAGTTCTGGTGTGGCGCTGTAGGATAAGCACTGAACTGTAAAGTCGGTTTGAACAGAAAGGTTGGTGGTTCAAAACCACCATTCATTCCTCAGAAACTCTGTACAGGGTCACTATGAGTCAGAACTAAGTTGATGGCAATTAAAAACAATAACATGGGTAAAATATTGACTATGGAGAATGCATCTGAAGAATATGGCTAGAATACACGTAGTCATGGTGCTGAAAAGAAACAGTTGATGTTCAACCACTTCCACAGATAGCATATAACCAATAACCAAAGGTAGTGCAGGAAGACATCCAAGCAGCATTAAAGGTAGTGGTGAAGAGCATGGAATTGGCAGAATACAAATGTTTTAACAAACTGGGGCAGCGCTGCAGCCACGTACTCATCTATGCCAAGAGATTTGGAGTAAAGCTCCCTGGCCAAACTAACTGCAGAAGATCCACATCTGTGCCCATTCAAAACAGAGATGACCCAATGGAATGCAGATATCATGGAACAATACCATTAATATCACATGTAAGTCAAATTTTGCTGAAGAGAATTCAAGAAATGGTTGTAACATTACATCAACAGCAAACTGCCAGAAATTCAAGCCAGATTCAGAAGACATGGAATGAGGGAGATCATTGCTGATGTCAGATTAATCTTGGCTGAAAACAGAGAATACTAGAAAGATGTATTTGTGCTTTATTGACTATGCAAAGACTTTTGACTGTGTAGACCATGACAAACTATGGATAACACTGCAGGTAACGAGTATCCCAGAACATTTAATTGTGCTGATGAGGAACAAGGATACACTGAATGGTTTAAATCAGTAAGAGTGTGTGCCAGGGCTGTATTTTCCCATCATTCTTATTCAATATGTATGCTGAACACATAATCTGAATTATTTGAAGAGGAACAACGCGGTGTCAAGAAGAGAGGAAGACTCATTAACAACCTACGATATGCAGTTGATACAATCTTGCTTGCTGAAAGTGAAGAGGACTTAAAATACTTACAGATGAACATGAAAGACTTAAAATACTTACTAATGAAGATGAAAGACTACGACCTTCAATATGGATTGTATCTTAAAGTAAAGAAAGCAAAAATCCTCACAAGTGGACCAATAAATAACATCATGATAAATGAAGAGAAGATTGAAGTTGCCAAAGACTTCATTTTGCTTGGATCCACAATCAACGTTCATGGAAACAGCAGTCAAGAAATCAAACAACCGATTGCATTCGACAGACTTGCTGTACAAGACCTCTCGAAAGTATTACAGAATAAAAATATCAGTTTGAGGACGAAAGATGTGCCTGACCCAAGTCACATATTTTCAGTTGCCTCATATGCATGTGAAAGAGGCACAATGAATAGAGGCCAGAAAGGAACTGATGCATTTGAATGGTGGTATTGGTGGAGAATGTTCAAAGCGCCATAGACTTCCAGAGGAACAAACAAATCCATGTTGGAAGAAGTACAGCCAGAATGTTCTGCAGAAAACAGCATGGTGAGACTTTGTCCCATATTTCAGACATGTTATCAGGAGGGACCAGTCCCTAGAGAAGGACATCATGCTTGGTAAAGTGGATTGTCAGTGAAAAAGAAGATTCCCAAGAAGTTGGATTGACATGGTGGCAGCTGCAGTGGGTTCAAGCATAATAACAATTGTGAGGATGGCATGGGACCGGACAGTGTTTGTTCTGGTATGCACAGGGTCGCTGTGTGTTGGAACTGACCCCACAGCACCTGACAACAACAGGAAACTCAGAGCAAGTGGTGTTGATGGAAGCAGAGGCTGTACTAATGAAGCAGTCTGACCTCTAGCCTAGCTGTTTTCAAGTCAACTCTAACTAAGTCATGGTACCACTGCGTGTGTCACAGGAGAAATGTACTCCACAGGGCTTTCATATACATTCCACTCATGGCACCCCCACGTGTGTTACAGTGGAATTATGCACCACAGGGTTTCTAGTGGCTGGTTTTTCATAAAGAGACTCCACTCATGATGTGTATCAGAGTAGAACTGTGCCCCACAGGGTTCTCAGTGGATGATTTTTCATAAGTAGATCCCACTCATGGTGCCCCATGTGTGTCAGAGTAGAACTGTGCTCCACAGGGTTCTCAGTGGATGAT
>NW_006408536.1:28894251-28895750 GCF_000296735.1 Chrysochloris asiatica
TGTGTGTCAGAGTAGAACTGTGCTCCACAGGGTTCTCAGTGGATGATTTTTCATAAGTAGATCCCACTCATGGTGTCCCTGTGTGTGTCAGAGTAGAACTGTGCTCACAGGTTTCTCAGTGGATGATTTTTCATAAGTAGATTCCACTCATGGTGCCTCGTGTGTGTCAGAGTAGAACTGTGCTCACAGGGTTCTCAGTGGATGATATTTCATAAGTAGATCCCACTCATGGTACCCCGTGTGTGTCAGAGTAGAACTATGCTCCACAGGGTTCTCAGTGGATGATGTTTCATAAGTAGATCCCACTCATGTTGCCCGTGTGTGTGAGAGGAGACCTGTGCCTACAGGGTTCTCAGTGGATCATGTTTCATAAGTAGATCCCACTCATGGTGCCCGTGTGTGTGTGAGTAGAACTGTGCCCACAGGGTTCTCAGTGACGATCATCTTCTGGAAGTAGGTCAGCAGGCCTTTCCTTTCAGGAACTTCTGGGTGGACTGGAAACTCCAGCCTTTCGATTAGCCATGCATGTGTTTACCGTCTGCACGGGCCAGGGGGGCCCTGACTTCTAGAACCGTAAGAGAAGCAGTGTGTGGTTTCATGCCATTGAGTTTGCAGCCATGTGTGATAGCAGTGATAGGGTCCTACAGCGTGTCCCAAACCCAGCATGAGTGTAGGGAAAGAAAGCCTCTCCACTGCAGGAAGAAAGCACAGTCACATGACTAAGCAAGGACTGCTGGGAGCGGTGGTGAGGAATGGGAAAGTCAGCTCCATCAGCAGGTAGCCCTGAGCTATGTTCCTCGGTGGACCCCTTGTGGAGCAGCAGACAGGAGGGCCAGAGGTTTCCAAGACAGGGAAGCAGGGAGTACATGCAGAGATTTCTCCCAGTGATAAGAATTCTCACTTATTGGTGGTCACCAGTGGCAAATTGCCATTAGAACTCCAAATTGTCATTAGAACTCCACCCAGTTTGATGTTCTGGTGGTCAGCCTGTCCATAAACCTATATGCCTACATCTGTGGGGATGCAGGTGGGCGGGCCCTTGATTTACATGAGACTTCCATGGAAAATGCAGATATAACAGCTGACCATGGAAGGCATGGACATTCACAAGCTGAGAGGAGGTTTCTCGGGCCTTAAAATTCGAGGCTTCCAATCTGAGGAGTCCTGGTGTGGTGCTGTATAGGATAATGCAGCACATTATTGGTCAGTTTGAACCAAAAGTTCAACGGTTCAAACTCACCAGCTGCTCCTCAGGAACCCTATACAGAGTCACTATGAGTCAGAACTGACTCGATGGCACTTTACAACAACAAAATTCAATCTGAACGTCTTACTATTTGTTAATTGAACACTAATCAGATCATTAAGTGTGTGTGGGTGGTATTTTCCCATCTCATTTCCTATCTGTACACTGTATAGCCCACCAATCCACTTTTCCTTGCAACAGCCCAGCCCTTGTCACTCAAGCAGGAACAACCCGTAACACAGGGTTGGGGCTC
>NW_006408536.1:28897157-28901666 GCF_000296735.1 Chrysochloris asiatica
TTTACACCCTCGGAAACCCTGTACAGGGTCGCTATGGGTCGGAACCGACTCGACGGCACTTAACAACAACAAATTGCTATCCCCAGTTTGTAAATGAGTGTTCAGTGAGGCGAACGTCCCATTTTCTATTTAGGTATTTAGTGCCTACAGTCCTGAGCTCTCTGATTCGGATGTACTTGTGCATTTTGGATAGCAAACATTCCATGCTTTGTGGAAACAGACTGGGGATATTGCTAGTGCAGATGAAAGGTCTGCCCTTCTGCTCTCCTCTCAACCACAAGGCGGCCTAGGAAAGCATACTGGTGCTGTTGGGAAGGGCCAGGAGCCAAAACTGTAAAGGGCTTCCAAGGAGCAGCTGGTTACTAGTTCACTGAAAGTTTATGCGGCAGTTCTATTCCAGCACACGGGATCACTATGAATTGGAGATCAGCTCTGTGGCAGTAGGCGTGGGTTTGAACCCGGGGGCTCCGCCTGGAATGGGCTCTGAAAATTCCCCTTCCCTCGAAGCAGGGTGGCTGTCAGAGGTCTGCTCATCAGTGTCTGGTGAGAGGAGAAGAGAAGGCGCCTGGCGAAGGCGGTGGGTGGCCGTGAATCTCCTTACCAGTGGCCTCCTGGGGAAACCTGGCACCCAGCGGCCTTCATTGATTCCCCTTCCAGCTGCTTAGACAGGGGCCCTTTGCTTTGCTGTCAGGAGACCGAGGACAAAGGCTTTTTCGGGACAGTTTGTTCCTGGTCTTTTCCCAGGAGGGACATCAGAGGGAGCCAGCGTGCACTGGCGCCTTTGAGCCCCTGCTCTCTGACTATGAAGCCACCACAGGGGACTTCTCATTGGAATTCAGAGGATGTTGAAGGGCACGGAAGACGGATCCCAGCCTGCTACTTGGCATTCCTCCGGGATGGCGGCTTTCAGTCCTGTGTTTTTTTTGCTGCTGTTGCTGAAGCAAAAACATTTCCCAGGCAGTCATGAAAAGTCCTGCCTGGATTTAAAAGCTTTCTTATTTAAAAAAAGCAAGCATGTCTTCTTCTGCAAATCCTATCTGGAATGCCACTGTCTTTTCACTTAGATGAGAGTGGGTTTCTTTGGGCTTCTCCTCTGACATTTCTCATCACAGCTGGGTCCCCTCTCATCGGATGGCTTTAATTACCCAGTGAATACAGAAAGGTCATTCCATCACAATTGAATTTATGAATCACGGCATTTTATCCTCATTAACATTTTCCCTATTTATGTGAGGGGGGGGGGCTCCAGAGCAAAGCCATCAGAGCCACTAAGATGTTGATGTCAGTGAAGGGAGCTGACCTGCTCCCCTCCTCCATGGTGTTTGTTTTCCCTTGATGGCACTTCAGAGCCAGGCCAGGGACAATTGTAGCTCTCCCAGGGCACAGATCACCGGTTACAAAAGCAAACCCACTACTGGCAAGTTGGTTCTGAGTCATAGTGACCCCATGGGACAGTGTAGGACTATCACATCGTCCTCCAGTGCAGCGTCTGGTCAGCTCCATATGCTGCTCTTGTGGTTAGCAGTTGAGCGCTTTAACCACTGCACCAGCAGGGCTCCTGATTACTGGTGACCTGTGTTGGTTTGGCTGGACCAGTTGGGACTTATCTGGTGAGTCTGTTGTTCTTCAGCGCTTGGGGCATTCAGTCCACATTGGTCCTGGGCCAAAAAAAAACCCCAAAACAAGAACAACTGTATTTGCATCCATTGTTGTTGTTAAGTCAATTCTGACTCAGAACCTACCTTGTGATTCAAACTGATCTTGCAGTCCAACACATTAACCCACAGCGCCACATCCATTAGGGTCTAATGACTTAATTTTGGAGTCCTGGTGTAGCACTGTAGGATAAGCACTGGACTGCTAACCACAAGATCAGTGATTCAAACCCACCAGCTGCTCTTCAGAAACGCCATACAAAGTCACTATAAATTGGAACCGACTCAACAGCACTAAACAACAGCATCTTAACTTTAAAGAGCTCTGGTAGCACCGTGGATGAAGCATTGGGTTGTTAACTAGAAAGTTGGCAGTTCATACTCACCAAGTTCTCCACAGGAAAAAGATAAGGCTATCTGCTCCCGAAAAAAATGTACAGTCTAACCCTAAGGAGCTCTATCCTATAGGGTCACTGACAATTAGGGTCAAGTCGTGGGAGTGGGCTGCTTTGGGGTATGTACAACAGAACACAATCATTGCCAGGTCCAGTATTTTCCTCACCAATGTTGTCATGTTTGATCCCATTGTTACAGCCCTGTGCCAATTCAATGTCAAATATGGTTCAATGCCACGAGGTCTCAGTTAAAAGATGCTGAAATGACATATAGAAGATTGAATGCAGTGTGCTATACCTCAGAGACCCACAAACACATACTTAGTTGTTAAGTGTCATCTAGTTGGTTCTGACTCACAGCCTGTGTAGGGTTTCTGAGGAGCGACTGGTGGGTTTGAATTGCCAATCTTGTGATTAGCAGTCCAGTGCTTAACTTACAGCACCACACCAGGACTCCAAAACACATATTAAAGCATGTAAATGTCAAAGATTACACACATGAAATACTGTGTGTTTGTGTGTGTGTGCTAGATATAGCATGTGCTGCCAGAAGGATGAATAAGTCAGTCTTAGAAGAAAGGAAACCGAATGCTCCCAGAAAGCAAGAGTGACCAGTCTTTGGCTTGCTTTCTTTGGCCATGTCGTCAGGAAGATTAAGGCCTAGGAAAGGGCATCATGGTTGATGAAGTAGAGGGTCAGTGAGGATGTGTGGACACTCTGCGAAATGGACTGACACATGACCACAACAGTGGACTCCAACATCCAGATGGGATGACGATGAGCCAGGCCCAACGTACGGCAGCTAACAACCACATACATGTCTACGTGTGAAGGAGACATCTAAGAAAAAGTCAACATTTCCTAGTTGTTGTTGCTGTTAGGTGTCATCGAGTCACTTCAGACTAGTAGCAATCTGTGCATAACAGAGCAAACCCTTGCCCGGTCCTGCGTTTTCCTCACAGCACTGATATGCTTGAGCCCCTTGTTCCCTTGCTGTGTCTGTCCATTGCACTGAGGGTCTGCCTCTTTTTTTTTTTTTTTTAACTAACCTTCTACTTTACCAAGCATGATGTCCTTTGAGCCACCAGCAGGCTCCACCTCACCTTGTCACTACATCGTAGCTCCTTGCCTTCCTCAGCCATCTTCCTCCTCCTTGACTATGCATGTCTGTGACAATGGCTTTCCTTGTCGGAGTGGGTTTTCACCCACTATGACTAGCTCCAAACTGTCTTTTCAAAGAATTCTCCAATGTACATTTGTTTCGACTTATTTATTCCTAGTCCCAAATGTATTCTTTCATTCCATAATGCAACACCGTTAAAGGGAAAGATGGGACCCAACAAAGGGCAACCTTGAAGAGTCCTAAGCAGGTAGATGGCAGGTCTGTGTGATGTCTGCCTTGAACTTACTTTGAATGCTGTGTGCAGAGTGGTTTGATGAAGGAGAAGAGAGATGAAAGGGAGTCTCATGGTTATTTCTGGTTTGGAACAGTGAGTGGGTTGGGCTAGGATTGTGGCAGTTACAATGGACAGAATGATTGTGATCACTTTAGAGGTAGAACATATGGCAGTTTCGTATGCTGATGATGAGGCAAAAAAGGGTGACTAATGTGTTGCTTGAGAAACTGAGGAATGAGTGATAGTATTTATCAAAACAGGAAAGAACTAGAAAAAGTAGTCATTTCTGGATAATGGATCTGAATGTCAGGGCACCATTTTAGATTTGGGGGCACATGTTTGAGTGGTCTCATATAGCTGGAGAGCTTGAAGGAAAGGAGAAAACTGAGTCATGAAGCAGTCAACATGTAAACGTTTGGAACAGAAAGAAAACAGAGTCCCTGGGTGGTAGTACAAATGGTGAAGGGAGTCGCTAGAGGCTTGAACCCAGCCCCAGGTAACTCAGAAGAAAGGCCTGGCAGTTTACTTCTGAAAGCTCGTAGCCATGGAAAACCTCATAGAACGCAGTTAGTTCTAGCTCTAACACACATGGGTTTTCGTAAATCAGAATTGACTTGATATGAACTGCTTTGATTTTTATTGTTTTAAATGGAAAAAGAGTGGTACAAAATAAAGTGAAGAAACGATCGTGGTACTTGAAAAGAATCACGTGGGAGTCGAAGGTGTCAGCAGCCAAGAGAATAAAGGGTTCTAGAAAGGAGGCGTGGTCTTCTGTGTGCCTGCTGCTAAGAACCGGGAGAGCCATGGGCTCGCACAGTGCCTGTTTGTTTGGGGGATAAAGGAGTCACTGCTGATATTTAAAGGTGTATAAAAGATGGAAATCCATGCTTATGTCAAAATCTAAAATCTATTTGTGGTATCAGTCACCATGAATTGGAAAGTAAAAGTACACAGCACAATAAAGATATCTGACATCTACATATATGCAAATATCTCTATCCACCCACCCATCCACCCACCCATCCATCCACCCATCCACCCATCCATCCATCCATCCATCCA
>NW_006408536.1:28902556-28906660 GCF_000296735.1 Chrysochloris asiatica
CCATCCATCCATCCAATCTTTCTCTCTCTGCACATTAAGGAATCATTATTTAGAATATAAAAAATCAACAACTTAATTGGGGGAAAGCCAAAGAGATTAAAATAAGAATGAAGAAAGGTTTTGAATGGAAATTTCAAGCAAGTGTGTGGATTATGTGAATTAGCAACAGTTTAGCAATTGTATGAAATAGCAATGACAACTTGAAAAGATGCTCCCGATCAGGAGTGTTTGGGAAAGTGCAAATTAAAGTAAAAATAAGATACATTTCCCATGCATGAGACTGGCAAACTTTCTGAGTCTGACAATATTGTGTTGGCAAGGACAATGTGTATGAACAGTTTGCACATACCTAGCGAGGTGGTAAATGTGCCCACTCCACGTCCCAGAGACTTCACTGCTAGGATATGTCCCGGAGAAGGTGACCTGTGCCCAGAGATGCATCTGAGGCAGGGAAGATCTGAGAGTGGGTGCTTTCAAAGCAGAGTGTAGTCCAGGCTCTTTGTCCTCATGGTGCCTGCCTTCTGCCTGCACTAGAGTATTTACCATGTTCTGCCATTGTTTGCTGGTACCTTACAGGAGGGTAAGCCTGGAGTTTGGGTTAAGGCCACAGAAGGCAGATGATGGACTTCAAAGTGAGGTGTAAAACTAAAAGGCACATTTTCAAAGTAAATGGTAGAAATCCCTCTTCAATATCAAGAGTGCGTGTATAAAATATAAAGATCAGTACTTATGAATTTGAAATGTTCAAAGTCTTTGTCTTACAGTATTTAAAGTGAAACCTGGGAAGTTAGAGCTTCAAACTCAATGAGTTGATCAATGGTTAGGAGTCGGAAAGCCTATACAGGGTTGCTATGAGTCGGAACTGACTCAATGACACTTAATGATAACAACAAGCGTCATTCTTAAGTGTACATCATTGGCTGTGGGTCATTCTTGATTGTAGATCAATGGCTAAGACTTATTGTTGTATTACATTGAGTTGCTTTCAACTCATAGTGACACCATAGGACAGAATAGAACTGTCCCATAGAGTTACTTTGAGTGTAATCTTTACTGAAGCAGATACCCAGGTATTTCTCCTGAGAGCCTCGGATGAGTTTGAACCAGAGCCTCTGGTGGTTAGAAACCAAAGACCCAACTCATCGGGCCACCAGGGTTCCATAATTCTAAGACTGATGTACTGAAACTAAGCACATAGTCAAAAGGAACTGTGGGAGTCACTTCTGGGGCTGTGAAATGTCCCAGTGTCACCGATTTCAGGAGCCTTAGAAAGCTTCCAGGACATTTTAAGAAATTACCCAGACTGCTAATCTGCCTCATTAAGTATATCCAGGCTCTACAAACAAAATGGTAGACATAGCTTTACAATTTACCTCACTAGCCAAGCATTGCATTTAGGATTTGAGAGATTTTAACTAGCTTTCCTTAGCCCAGCTAACTTTTTGTTATCATTATTAAAACACTAATTTCTTCTGTATAATTATCCAATGAATGAGCCATAATTTACTTAGTGATGCATTCATTATGTACGTTATGTTTAGGTTGTTTCTAATATTCTACTGTTATAAATAATATTCTGAGAAGAATCTCAGTGCTTTAGATTTTTCATTATTATGAGATTCTTTTCTTAAGGATGGATCCTCCAGAGAAATATTCTACCTTCTGTGTTTGCCTGTTCACTTGTCTAGTTGGCATACTATTGTTTTCCCTCCATATTTAAAGCTCTGAGTTCTGCACCTTCACCGTGGGCTCAGACCCAACACTATTATCACCGCCTTCCCTGGGGAATGCAGATCTGAGACTACACACATGCTCTTGGGATTTACTTGCAAAGCATTAATTAATGAAAGATCTTGTTGGTGTGTGAATTTTAATTTTTGTTGTTATTAGAGTCCCATTTTCCTAAATGTCGTTTCCTTTTATTTGAACGAACTGGAGGAATATGGGGGCAACCAAGTAGCATGTATTGATATCTCAGATCCACATGATCAATTCGACTAAGCAATATAAACATTGAAAATGAGAGAATTCAGTTAAGATTCATTAAAATTGACACAAGCTTGATTTTTTTCCTTTTTTTCTAGCTCTTTTACTCTGACAGCAGAAGCAATGACATCCCGGGATCCATGCCCTCTTCTGAATTTCACTTGCATTTCTGGCAGTTTACTGAAACTGTTTCTGAGTTACTTTCAGCACAGTTTTACTTGCGTACAATATTAATGATGTTGCTTGATACTTTCCACATTCTGTTGGATCACTTTTCTTTGGAATAGGCACAAATATGGATCTCTTCCAATCGGTTGGCCAATTGTCTTCCAGTTGTCTTGCTATAGACAAATGAGCACATCCAGCCCTGCATCTGATTGTTTTTATTCCATCAATTCTGAGATCCTTGTTTTCTACCACTGTCTTTAGTGCGGCTTAGACTTCTTCAATCAGTACCATTGGTTATGAGAACATCTTACCTCCGAATAGGTTGAATGGTGACCAGTTCTGTCTGGTTCCGGTACTGGTATTCCTCCCAGCTTCTTTTGGTAACATTTCCTGGGTTATTCGTTGTTGTGTCTATAGAATCCTGCAGTGTTACAACTTGAAGGTTGATTTTTTTCTTAATTTTTTCAGCTTGAGAAATGCCAAGTGTATTCTTCCCTCTTGTTTTACTAACTCCTGGTCTTGGCACCTTTCATTATAATGCGTTGTCTTCTTGAGCTACCCTTTGAAATCTTCTGTTCAGCTCTTTAATGTTACCATTTCTTCTATTCGCTTAAGCTACTCTGTGTTTAAGAACACATTTCAGAGTCTCTTCGGACATTCATTTTAGTCTTCTCTTTCTTTCCTGTCTTTATAGTGACCATTTGCTTTCTTCATATATGATGTTCTTCATGTCATCCCACAACTGCTTTGGTTCAAATCTGCATTTGAGATGGTCTCTAAATTCAGGTGAGATATACTCAAGGTCGTACTTTAGCTCTCGTGGACGTCTTTTTGTTTTCTTCAGCTTCAACTTGAACTGTAAATGAACTTCTCCTTAGTCTCTTCCCACAGGTGTAGTCAATTTAATTCTGTGTATTTCATCCAATGAGATCCACTTGTATAGTCATGTGGTTGATAAAAGATATTTCCGTCGAATAGGTCATTGTTGTTGTTAGGTGTTATCGATTTGGTTGTGACTCCTGGCAACTCTGTGTACAAAGAACAAAACCCTAGCAGGCCCTGTGCCATCCTCATAATTGCTGTTACATTTGAGCCCATTGTTGCAGCCATTGTGCAATCCATCTTGCTAAGGGTCTTCTTCTTTTGTTACTGATCCTTTACTTTGCCAAACATGATGTCTTTCTCCAGGGACTTGTACTTCTTGATGACACATCCAAAAAGTAAGTGAGAACATCTTACCATCCAGTCCATGGTATATTCCATATTATTCACCAACACCATAAATCCAAAGGCAAACATTCTTCTTCAGTCTTCCTTATTCATTGTCTAATGTCACATGTATATGAGGAGATTGAAAATACCATGGTTTGTGTCAGGCACACTAAATAGGTCATTGGTCTAGCAAAACTCTTTCATGTAATTTCCAGTGTCATTTCTGTCACCAAGACTATATTTTCCAACCACTTATTCTTCATGTGATAGGATAGTATCCATGCTCCTGCAGGGAAGCCCAGTTAATACCACTATTATTCAAATTTACGCACCAACCACTAAAGCCAATGAGGATGAAATAGAAGAATTCTACAAACTTCTTCAATCTGAAATTGATCAAACATGCAATCAAGATGTATTGATCATTACTAGTAATTGGAATGCAAAGGTTGGAAGCAAAGGGGAAAATCCAGTAGTTGTAAAATATGGCCTAAGTGATAGAAATGACGCATGATAGAATTCTGCAAAATCAATGATTTGTTCATTTCAAATACCATCTTTAGACAGCATAAGAGACTACTATACACATGGACCTCACCAGATGGAATATATAGAAAACCAATCGACTACATCTGTGGAAAGAGACAATGGAAAAGCTCCATATCATCAGTCAAAACAAGGCCAAGGGCAGAGTGTGGAACAGAGCATCAATTACACATATGCAAATTCAAACTGAAG
>NW_006408536.1:28909769-28911260 GCF_000296735.1 Chrysochloris asiatica
ATAATTAGATCCCACTCATGGTGTCCCCCGTGTGTGTGTGTGTGTGTGTGTGTGTGTGTGTGTGTGTGTGTGTCAGAGTAGAACTGTGCTCCACAGGCTTCTCAGTAGATGATGTTTTATAAGTAGATGTCCAGCTGCTTCTAGGTGGATCTAAACCTCCAACCATTGAGTCAGCAGCCAAGTGTGCTCACCGTCTGCACTTCCTAAGCCCCTTGGGTCCCGGCCAACTGGAGCCTTTGTGCCCAGCCCCCGACCCCTTGTTGAAAAGCACATTCCAATGTGGTCCTGATGGCAGATGGAGGTCACAGAATAAGCAGGAGAGGCTGAGTAGGGGAGTGGAGAACTGACCAAGTCCCAGCACTCAGATCTGTGGGGACATTGTGTCAGCATCAAGCAAACTGTATATTTTTTAACATTACGAAAGAAAGCATGTATGAACATCATTGAATTTCATGAGAAGGCAATTTGCATTTCTAAAAGTCTCACTTTTTTCAGCCTGACAGTTATGAAAATGGGGAAAATGCAAGTTGTGAATAAGTCGTCCTAGCGTTACACGGGGGTGGCCTGATGCTAAGGCATGTCTGGGAGAGGAGCTGTCTCCTTGCCCAACATCAACCAGCTAAGCAGAATTCTGGCAAGCATTTAGGTGCTGCTATATTTTTTTTATATTTTCTGTTTCTTTCAAAATAGTTCTCTTAGGATACCTAATAATGAGCGGCACAGTGCCATCTAGCGTAGGAAGCAGAGACAAATTATGGGAAAAACACAACAGCTGATCATGATGCAGTGGAAATTTTTCTGTCGGGTCTGATGCCCTGGAAAGGAAGGGTTCGGTTAGAAAGTGTGAGGAAATCCACATTGCTAGTTAATACCAGCTTGTTTCTTTCTTCTTGTGGTGTGGACTGTTACTGATTCTGAGTCTTGGCGACCTCATAGGACAGGCTAGACCAAACCCCTTAGGATTGTCATCTGCATGGACAGTCCATGGTGCATTTAATATTCTTTGCCAGCATCATAATTCAGAGGCATCAGTTCTTTTATGGTCTTCCTTATTCACTGTCCAGCTTTCACATGTATCTGAGGTGATTGAAAATCACATGGCTTGGGTTAGGGTCACCTTAGTCCTTAAAGTGTCATCTGGGCTTTTTCACACTTTAAAGAAGTGTTTTGTAGCAGATTTGCCCAATGCAAATACAACTTCTTAACCGTGGCTTCTATGGGCATTGATTGTGGATTCAAGTAAAATGAAATTTTTGACAAGTTCAATCCTTTCTCCTCACGATTTTGCTCATTGGTCCAGCTGTGAGTTTTTTGGGTTTTTTTGTTTTTTTTTTTTACATTAAGGTATATACCGAAGGATGTAGTCTTTGATTCTTTGATCTTCATCAGTAAGTGCTTCAAATCCTCTTCAGTTTCAAAAAGAAATGTTATTCATCAACCATCGTATGCTTTATTGTATGCTAATGTTTTCAGAAGCTAGGCAAATCATTG
>NW_006408536.1:28912435-28922563 GCF_000296735.1 Chrysochloris asiatica
AAATAAGCAATACCATAGAAAAAAAAAAAAAAAAAGAAAGAAATGTTAGAAATATAACCAGAATGCTCCTTAGAAACCAGGACAGCGAGAACTCACCTCTCAAACTTAGAGCATGTTATCAGGAGGGACCAGTCCCTGGAGAAGGAAATCAAGCTTGACAAAGTGGGGTCAGTGAGAAGAGGAAGACTCCGTGAGATGGACTGGCACAGTGGCTTTGCCCACAGGCTCAAACATACTAGCTGTGAAGATGGGATAGGAGAACATTTTGAGTTGCCTGGTGTGCAAGTCCCCTGCTGAGGTTGAAAGGCGATGCCCTGCCGTCTTGTTTCACGTCTCAGACTGTCAGGAGTGTCCTTTCACACTCTGTTCAGTGCCTCTGTTTCCACATGTTTCAAATGGCCCCATGAGCACTGCTGAAATGCTGTCTAGAGTCCCTAAGAGCAAGAAGGGCATGGCACACCTTACAGACTTGTGTTAGGTGGGCTTCATTCAGGCTTGAGTTTCAGAGCTGTGGGCCGCGAGTTCAACTCATGAATGAACAACATACATTAAACAAGGGATCTTTAAGCAGAAACACACAGAAAAGCCAGTTACTTATTAATGGGTTGACAAAAATACTGTGATCAGATACTAGTAGGAACCTACCTAGAAGTCAGGATGGTGAGTCTTTGTCTCTCATACTTTGGGCATATATTGTCAGGAGGGACCAGTTTCTGGAGAAGGGCCTCATGCTTGGTAAAGTGGAGGATCATCAAAACGATGGATGCTGCCCAAAAAAATGGGCTGACACAGTGGCATCAGCAATGGGCCGAAATGTAATAAACTGGGAAGTGCTTCGTTCTCTTGTGCACAGGGTCATTATGAGTCGGAACTGATTCAACAGCACCTACCAACATCAACAACCAGCACTCCTGTGTTTCTCAGGGGCACTGATTCAAGCTTTGTAGTGACCTTACAGAACATAACTACTCAGCTTATAGGCCCGGTTTCTTGGTGGTGCAAATGGTCTGCTCTTCACTACTAACATCAAGGTTGGCAGTTAAAACCCACCCATCGACTCCACAGGAGAAACAGCAGGCGATGTGCTGTTGTAAAGATTACAGCTGAAGACACCGTTTGGGGCTCCGTCCTATTCTGAAACACATTCGGTCGTCAAGAATGGGACTGACCTCATGTGTAACAAGATTGTGTTAGATGTTTGATGATTTGGCATGTTTATCAGCCTGCTGACACTTGGATCTCTGGCCATGATATCTCTGAAGGAAAGAGACGGGAAAGTGAGAGTAAGGAGAAAGTAGGGGACAACACTGGTAGCCACAAGGGCGACAGTTCAAACTGACCAGCAGCTCTCAGAAACCCTATCCAGGGTTGCTATGAGTCAGAACCGATGGCACTTAACAACAGTAACACAGGGGAAGAGAGAGAGGTCCATTGAACCTCGCAAGGTCAGTTTGAACTGCAAGGTTGGTGGTTCAGACTCACCAGCGCTCCTTGGAAACGCTAGACAGGGTTGCTATGAGTTGGAACTGATTCAATGGCACTTAATAACAGCAACATAAGTCAGAATCGGTGGCACTTAATAACAACAATAATAGTAGCAAAGAGGAAGAGAGAGAAATCCATCTACCCTGTTTGTCAGTATGCCATGGTCCACACAAAATCAATTACAGTTTTGATTGGAATTACAAAGAACCTATAGACCAACGAAGGGGAGACTTGACATCTGTATGACAGTTACTCTTCCATGAGGACATACAATTTCAGTTGCTAAATTCAAATAGTCAATGTCTTTCCCTATCAGTTTATGTTTTCCTACATAATGGATATATGTAGTTTCCTGCATAAATCTGTCAGTGAATTTACTAACTAAATTAATGGGTAAGTTAGCCTTGTTGTTAGATGCCATCAAGTTGATTTTTTATATATAGTGACCCCACGTGATTGATTAGAAAAGCCCCATGGAGTTTTCTAGGCTATCGTCTTTTATACGAGCAGATCGCCAGGTTTTGCTGCCAGGGAGTCCCTGAGTGAGGGTCAAACTGCCAGGCTTTTGGTTGTAACTAAGTGTTTAGTCAGTACACCACCTGGATTCCCAGCCTTGAGCCGGCCTTAATCTCTCTGTTCTAACTTTTTATTATGAACTGAGTGAAGATGTCAGAACAGGTCATCAGTTTGACATTCAACAAATCAAATACATAGTTTCAATGAAAGTCATCCTCTCCATGTCGCATCAGTTATCCACTTCCTCCCTGTGAGTCGTGTTTCCATTCCACCTTCTTTCCCAGCCCTTCTGAATTTGGGCCTTAGATAAATGCTGCCCTTTTGATCTGGAATGGTTGGCCATTCCATGGCATGCCTACTGCTTGGCTGAAAATTGAGCCATGAGAATGCATTCAGTTCCAGACTTGCAGGGTGACCCAGGGCCATATCTCGGGTTTCTCCAGTCTCTTTCTGACGAGCAAGCCTCATCTTTTTTATTGTTTTGAATTTTGTTCCACATTTTCTCCAACTCTATCTAGGATGATCTTATGTAATCACTTTCAGAACAGTTGAGTGGTAGCTGGGCACCATCTAGTTCTTTTGGTCTCAGGGTCATGGAGACTGATGTTCATGTGGTCCACTAGTCCCTTGGACTCATTGATTCCAAGAATCCTCAGTTTTCATCACTCTTCTTCTTTCCTCCACACAGGAAGAGACCTATAGTGGCACCTGATATGGCCTCTCGTGAGATTTTATAATCTCACCAAAGTAGGATGTAGAACATTGTCTTTGTGGACTCTTGTGCCAGTTGACCATGCCACCCTTAATCCTAATGCATTATCTTGATCCTAACATAATTATCTTTCACTATACAAAGGAGCTCTGGTGTAGTGGTTACGAATCGGGCTGCGAACCTTAAGGTCAGCGGTTCGAAACTACCAGCCGCTCTGCGGGAGAAAGATGAGGCTTTCTACTCCAGTAAAGATTTACACCCTCGGAAACTCTGTACAGGGTCGCTATGGGTCGGAACCGACTCGACGGCACTTAACAACAACAACAACAATACATTGCTAGTAAATTTGCTAATGTGATATATAAATGCTTGTGTGTACATATATGTATTCATGAATGTGATTGGCTAATAATTTCCAAACTAGCTTAATTTATTTAAATATTATTCTCATTCACATCATGTGTCCATTAAAAGCGTACAATTCAGGGACTTTCAGTATATTCCCTGTTATACAGTCATGACCACATCAAGGCAGAACAGTTCCATCATTCCCAAGAGAACCCCGTTAGCAGCTCACCCTTCTCCCTTATCCTCCAGCCTTGGACAACCATGGAACCTGCCTTCTTACTCCATTGATTTGCTTTATTCGGAACATTTCATATAAAGGGAATCACCCAGATGATTTTTTTTTTGTTGTTTTTAATGTTGCTTTATTTTTGTGGGCCTTAGGTACTAAGAAAGGAGGCCTAGTGGTGGTTTGGGTTAGGTGTTGGGCTACAAACCAAAAGGCTGACAGTTCGAATCCATCAGACGCTGCATGGGAGAAAGATGAGGCTGTCTGCTCCTGTGAAGAGTTATAGTCTCTGAAATCCTAGGAAGCATTCTACTCTGTCCTACATGGTCACATGAGTTGGAATCAACTTGACAACAGTGGGCTTGGGGCTTCTGGAACAGGTGTCAACGTTATGATAGTGTCTTCATTTGATAGGGTATTTCTACTCTTCTCTACTCCAAGGTGTTGATTGAAATATGTGTTTCTTGGATAATTAGAGGAAATCATCTATATGACTGTTGTGTGTGGGTTGTGTGTGTGTGTGTGGAGTGGAGGGGTAGGAAGATTTTAACCACTAATGGTTATAGGATCATTTTTTTAAGTTGTGATAATATAATACAAGAGAATATCATGAAGTAGTTAGAAATTAATGGGTACATCTCAAAAACATAATATTGAGAAAGAAATAAAGTTGTATGAAAATTTGTCTAGTCTACCATCAGCTGCCATCAGGTCGACTCCAATTCATGGCGGAACAGGGTTTCATAGGTTTTGTTTTTTGTTTGTTTTTTTTAAGTTTTTATTGTGAGTTGAGTGATAGTTTACATGGGAGAACATCGGTTTTACACTCACCGTGTTTCATTGCAATGATTACAGTCTTACAGGATCATTCTTAAAGGTGAGAATATCTATTTAATTTAATCCATTTCATTAGTGGATTTATGGAGAAAACTTCATATAAGTTTTCTCAATAAATACAGAAATAGAAGAATAAAATTTATCCATGACCTTAAAAAAAGCACTGAAAATACTAGTACTAGAGGGGAATACCATTCAATTGGTAAATAGCTTCAAAAATTCTATGACACAAATCATCGTCCAGCACAGCAGCGTGGACAAGGGAGAGAAGGCCGCGGTCCTGGCCAGCACACAGTTATAGTGCAATGAACACAGTCTAAAGACTCGGGAAAAACAACTGTCCACACTGCCAAATGATATCATTAGCAAAAATGCAGAGGAATCTAAGAAAGAATGAACAATGCACATTAGCAAGCTGCCGAAAACAGGGTCCCTATATGAACAAATGCCAGTTTCTGTGCAGCAGCAATGAAGCGGTAAGTGTAGCAGCTAGTTTTCCAGTGGCCTTGAGGTCTGCTCCTGGTGGTCATGCTCTTGACTGAGTGTGGACAGGGGCGGGCCTGGAGGTTAGCCAGTAGACAGTGGCAGACCGATGAACTAAACTTCCATGGTTACCTTACTCAAGACTCTGACCTCCAGCTTGTGAAGAGATTCCCTCTTCCCTGAGGTTCCTGTGGAGGAAACGGCCATGTGGTGGGGTCCACATGGTAAGGAATGAGAGTTTCCTTTGGAGCTTGAGAGTGGTCCTGGACAACAGCCAGCAAGAAACTGTCCCCTCAGAGTATTGTCACCACAGGAACCGAACCGTGTGTGCCTGTCGGCAGAACCTGCCCAGTCCTGCCTCAGATGAGCCCCCAGCCCTTGTTAACACCTGATGCAGCATGAAGAGAAGCCGCAGCTAAGCTGGAGCCCTGGAGTCCTGACCCACAGGAACCGTGAGGTGAGATACATGTGCTGTTAGGCTGGTCTGTGGTAATCTTCCTATGCAGAAATAGATACTAATACAGAGCTGCCATTATGTCATTGTTACTGCTGATTGTGGTCATCTAATGATGAAGTGTAATAGATAACTACTACCTAGACAGGTAAACAGCTGCCAGCACGTGATTTCTACTCATGAGCACCTTCTGTGTGACAGAACAAAAGATTGCCCCATCGTGTGCCATAGTCGTGATCGTTGGCATGTCCAAGTCCATGGGTGCAGCTATGGTGCCAACCCATCTCACCATCCTCACCAAAGTCTCCCTTACCCTCTCTGGTCACCAGACATGATGCCCTCCTCCAGCAATGAATCCCTCCTGATGACCCATGCAAAGCCAGCAAGTTGAACAGTGTTCTGTTGCGATCAATAAGGTTTTCATTGGCTGGATTCTGGAAGGAGATGGACAGGCTTTTCTTCCTAGTCTGTCTGAGTCTAAAAGCTCTGCTGAAACCCCGCTACTGGGATGGAGATACGGATGGCATAGCTACCTGCATCACAACAACATGAAGCCACCACAGAACGACTGACCTACAGACACATTACAGGCGATAACTCATACAGCAAATGCATCGGCGATACAAGTTGTCACATCAAACCCCAGGCTGCAGGTGAGGATGTTCACATCAGATGCTTGCATAATGGATGCTCATGTGCAATACTCCGGGGATGACTTCTAATGTTTGCCGCTCCAAAGGAAGGACAGTGACTGACCTTGCAGGTGCCATGGAAAACTCCTGCCATTGCACCCCACCGAGCACAGGTCCTGCAAGATCCGTGAGCGAATCTGTCTTATCTGCAGATTGCAGACAGATGGCTCTCTAGACCATTCCTCTCTCTCAGGCCCCCTCATGGCTTAGCAGTAATGTCTGATGCCAGGCTTCAATCCTTGCTGGGTCAGAGAGGGAGAAGAATGGAGGCAATTAGGAAAGATGAAAGCGGGGCAGCAGGTCCATCTGTCTAAGACCTAAGATGGAGAATGAAGCCAGAACATCACTCAAGCTTTCCTCCCCACTCTGTCTTCTCCTCCCTCTTTCCCTCACTCAGCAAGCATTTACTCAGGTTTTTGAGACAGGCGCACACTAATCACTAAGTTAGAATAAGACCCCTGCGTTAGTCGGTAAATGGGACCGACTTATTCGTTGTCTTCATCTTGAAGGACCTCACTTCTAAGCGAGGAGTGGAAGCAGACATGCAATCTATTATTTGTTACAACTTGAGAAATGCTAATAAAGTCTCAGGTAAATACTCAGGTGGCCAGCACACAGCTTTCCATTGCCAGCATTGTGGTCCACCCATGCCATCCCCATCTCCCTCACTACTCACGTGCATGCCTTCTCCCAGACCTCTCAGTTCACCTGCTGAGATCTGTCGATGACCTTGTCTTCCTCCCATCCTCACTCTGAACTAACTCTAAGTCATTTCTTTCCTGGGCCTCAGCAAATGCTTCAAGTCTGGACTTGGCTCTTACACTCTGTCCCCAGCCAGTGTCCACACATCAGTTAGAGAGATCCCTTCGCCCCCACGCCCACATCCTTCCCATGGGCCCTCACTGCCCTTGGGATGGTGTAGGAGTCTCCTAAGGCAGCCACAAACAAAGTACCACACTCAGAGTGGCTTCAAACAATAACCACGTATTGTCTCATGGTTCCGGAGCCACCTGTGTGAATTCTGGCTGTTAGTAGGGCTGTGCTCTTTCTGGTAGCTTCTAGAGCGGATCTGTCTCTGTCTCTTGCAGCTTCTGTGGATCGCAGCCATCCATCATTGGTGTTGTGATACAGCCTCTGCCTGTGTCTTCACATGGCCATTGTTCCTCTGTATCTGTGGTCTGTGTTCACATCTTTGCCCTCTTTATAAGGACACTCATCAGGTTAGATTAGGACCCACCCTTCTCCATGATGACCTTGACTGGTGACATTTTTTAAAACCCTATTTTCAAACAAGGTCATGTTCACCAGTATGGGGGTTAGGGCATCCAGATGTTTTGGGTGAACACAGTTCATCCATAGCAGATAGAACCTAGATCCTTTGAATTACCTCCGAGGTCCAGCTCTGGCCACTGCTCCCACCTCATCTTGCATCCCTCCACCTCTCTGCTGATCTTTTTCAATCCTCACACCAAGACGTATTTGCTTCTGCTCTGTCTGGGTGGCTCTCCTCTCACTCTTTAGATGCACCTCAAATGTCACTTCTGGGCCACTCAGGTTCCTTGGTCATACATTCTTGGTGTGCCACGGATTTTTGCAGAATACATCTTGTAAATGGGTCTTTAGCCCCAGGAGGGCAGACCCCGTGTTTTTGTTTCACTTCCCTCCTGTATCTCCAATGTTAGAGTTCATTTCTGTTCACTAGATAAGTGAATGAATGCACTAAGAGAAATGTGTTTTGAATAACAATTGTGTTCTCAGTTCATGAGCTCATTTCCTTTATAGCCCATGGGGGCTCTTAATTCCTTTGTTGCTTAGTTTTCTGGTTCATTTCTTTCTCACAGCGAGAATTAGGATGAAATGATCTTTCCCCCTTTCTGCGGAGTTAAAATGAAATTAAGTAATAAACAATGCATGGTAAAACCTGAATCCTCAAGGTAAAAGAAAAAAAAAAAAGCACTTTTATTCATACTACAGAGAAACCTAGCAATATTCATGGCAGGAGAATGTCAGATAGGAAAAGCCTGAATTAGCTTCAGATAAATATCCGAAGTGTGAAAGCCGTTAAAATCATTTAAAATCATGAAACGCTGTAGCGTTATGTCATCATGGCTACCACTTCCATGGACAAGCTCTGTCAATAAGAGCAAGACTGATGATCATTATGTCTCATATTTTGTCATGATCTTTCATTATCTGTAATGATTCCATTTACTTAGCATTATTAATATGTATTGAACTTTCATAATGCTTCAAGCTTCATGTTTACTGAGGTGATAATATACTACTTTATTTAAAATGTGATAAAATGTTATGTCCGAGGTCCCAGTTGCCTTCGAGTTGACTCTTTCTTGTGGAGCCTCCATGTGCATCAGACTAGAGTTGCGTCCCGAAGGGTTTTCAGTGGCTGATTTTCCACAATGTGTCAGCAGGCCTTTGTGCCGCCACCATGCCTTTGGTGGGCTCACTCCTCCAGCATTTCAATAATCAGCTGAGCATGGTCACCATTTGTGCCAGCCCAGAACAACCCAAAAACCATCCCACTGCCGTTTGCAGACATAGAGCACCTCATCTTTCTCCCTCAGATAGATTGGTGGATTTGAACCACTGACCTTGCAGTTACCAGACTAATCCGTAACCTACTGCATCATCAGGGATCCTTTTGTACCATCCAGGGACTCCGAAATGTAATGCACTGGGTCTGAAAGAGTAGGGAGATGTTCGGGTGGCATGCATGGGAAAGCAATGTCCAGGGATTGTGCCGTTCCGTATGGACTCCTGGCACGGTGCTGTAGGATTAGCATTGAGCTGTGAACCACAGAGTCAGCCATTTAAACCCACCAGCTGCTCCTTAGAAACCCTATACAGGGTCGCTGCGAATCAGAACCAACTCAATGACAACTTGACAACGGCATCAGCATGTGGCTATGTAAATTATAATACAAATGATCTAAAACAAAATAAAATGTCACCCTCTAGATCCTAAGACGCAGTAGAGGAGCCCCCATGGCACAGTGGGTGTACAATCTGCTGCCAACCCAAAGGTTGTTGGTTGGAACTCACCAAGTGCTCCACAGGAGAAGGAAGAGGCTGTTGACTGCCGTAAGATTTACAGCCGTAAAAGCCACTAGGGCAGCTCTACCCACGGCACTTCACCACAACAACAACAATGACTTGCTTCATGGGGCCCTGTTGACGCTGTGGGTTAGGCCTCGGGTTGCTAATGGCATGGTCGGTGGTTTGAACTCACCAGCAGCATCTCAGGAGAAAGACGAAACTGTTCCCATACAAGTGTACAATGTCGGAACCGACTCGACGGCACTTCACAACAACAACATAGAGAGTCACTCCTTGAAAACCCTCTACAGGGTCGCTATGGGTCGGGGCCGACTCAACGGCACTTCACAACAACAACAACGACAACAACATATAGAGTCACTGCAAGCGGGAATTGATTGGTAGCAATAGATTTGGGTTTGGTCGGTGACCCGCTTCACACATCAAATCCTTTCTATTTACTTTCACTGAGAGCATGGTGGTGCTGTAAGGATAAGTACGGGGCTGTGAACCACAGGGCTGGCAGTTCAAGTCCACCAGCCACTCCAAGAGAGAAAGATGAGACTTTGTGCCCTGGCAAAGATTGACAGCTTCGGAAACCTTGTACAGGATCAACAACAGCACTTAACAACAACCACCTTCTTGCCAAGGCATCATGCTGGATAATCCCCAGTTTTCCCAAATGCCTGATTTCCTTTTTAACTCCCGTTTAAACTGAGGTAACTTCAGAAAGCCAAACCAGGGAGTAAAATAAATTCACCGGTTAAAAAAAATGCCTTCTTATTGTCATAGACATTTATGGTATATCCAAATCCTGTTTACCTTCAGAAGTCATCATAACACCTGATATGCTCTGCAATGAGATGCTTCTTTGGCAATTTACCATGTGTTTACTGTAATTACACCATTTGACTAATTACAGCGATTATGCCGCTCAGTGGCTTCATTCTTAGCTCTGAATTCCATTGATTGGGTGGACCAGCCATCGTTCCAGCATGTTTGGGGCCCTGAAATTGGTGACAGAGGAATCGTGTTCTTGGATCTTTCTGACTTCCCAGTTTTTCGGTCTTGGGTGGGACAAGTTGTTCCCACTTTGTAATTTACATATGAAAGTGTACACAGGACGGGCCCAAGCGTTGCTGACCGTCCAAACCATAGGCTCTGAGGATCAGACTTTAGCCACCTAGCAGACATAGCAAAATGTCCCTTTTCTGATTATTCAGTTATGCTGGTTAGTAATTCCATACATGAGCCCTGGATACCCACAGATAAATGTAAAAACCTTCCCTAAAAGCCGAGACTGTAAATTCCAAAAAGGCAA